>NC_068286.1:43344594-43680094 GCF_025860055.1 Xyrauchen texanus
TTACGATAGAAAATTATGTATTCTCGTCACTCGTTTCATTAAAAAAGCAAAAATCAAGGTCGGACATGTTACAGTTAGTCTATAGTAGATTTAATAAGCTTTATTTGAATACAGTAGAAGTCTAATAAAAGTATGTCCTCATTTAGACAGCTAAGTAAACGTGTGAGTGTTTCTCACAAAGAGGAAATAAAACTATAGTCAATAAAGAAGAAAGAACTGAGAAAAGTCTCTAAACCTTAAACATATATTCAGTTTGAGTTTGTGGAGATCAAAACCAATGAAAGTGAATCAGATTTGTTTTGTAGCACATACAAATTCTAATGGCACACACATGCCCACACACCTGAATGTTCTGCGTTCTTAGAATCAGATAAGCATCTGAATGAAGACAGAGAACTGGTTCAGCTCAGAGCCACAGCCAATCAGATTTCAGATACACACGCTTAAGTGCACACACTACAGGGCCCCCAGATGGCTGTCACCAAACAAACATACTTACTCATTTAACAGGTGCACTATTTGGAGTAATAACAGAGATGCCTTGAGTCAAATGACCCTCAACACATACAGTACACATATCACATTTTGCTTTGTCCTTCACCTCAGTATTAATTCTTTCTAACGCCGTTTAACATTTCTTTTAAACTACATTCCCCATATTGCAAATCCACAGCGTGTTGGCTCTCAAGACCACTGACCTCTGACCCCTGACATGAAATAACCCATTCATATTAGGCACTCTCTCTCACACACACATTTACCTATCTATTTAAATAAAGAAATACCATGGACTTCTGTTGTTTAAACTTTTTGTGAATAGCTAATTATAACTGCTAACTCTTAAAGGAAATGGTGTGTGTTTTATTTATTCTATATATTTTACTTAGGAATCATTTCAACATTTGGGGATGTCCTCAGACTTCTCTATTGGGAGGTTTAGTTAGATTTAGCTCACTTCTGAGAACAGTATTCTCAAAGTATAGCCAAATACACAAGCACTCTAGGATTGAAGTTTAAGCACTTAACAATGAAATTAGTGTCAATGGATTAAATCCATCCTTTATTGACAGAAAATAAGATTACACGGCTCTAGTAACAATCATATGTTTAGTTGTGTGTGTCTCGTCCATTCAAGCACCCTAAATATTTCTAAACTGTACCTGAAGTGGTACCCTCAAGAGGACCTATGTTTGTTCCCTCTAGTTAGTTATAACTTGTTTATAACTCATTTATAAAGAATGTCTATAACACGTCCTGTAATTTTGTTTGAAAAAGACAAAATTGTCAGATCATCGTACTTTCCCTCAAGTAAACACTTCTTTCTTTCTTTCTTTTTTCATTATCTCAATCTAATTTTTTGTTAGATTGAGCCATCTCTCTGTCAGAAACCTGATTCTCTCACACACACTACATTATAGCACACCCCCTGTGCGCAGTTACACAACACAACACACGTACACATTCTCACACACACACACACAAAAGACCCGCAGAGCAACTTTCAACACAGTTTTTGCAACACAATGACATTCTAACCTTAAAACAGTCACATTGGAAAGAAAGAGAAAGAGAGAGAGAGAGAGAGTGGGAGAGCGGGATGAAGTAAGCAATGTCAACTGAACTCTATGAAAATAAATCAGGTCAGAGGGGAAATCGTGATCGCTGGACCATCTGTGAGAAGATGACAGAAAGAGAGAGAGAACAAGATGAAGTACGACAGAAAAATCATTAGACATAGAAGGAGAGAATCAGACACACAGATGTTTAAGAATATATGATCTTACCTGCAGTGTTAAGTAGCTGTCAACCAGAATCTCAAACCAATCAAAGATACAGTAGTACATCAGTCACATTCATCCTTGTTTCTTAAAATTTCACCCCTGATCGTGTCAGTTCTCTCAGGTCTTGACAGTCTAGAGTGATGCGGCGGGGGGGACTTTAAGTTTTGGGAGAACTTTTTCTCTTTTGGTTTCTGTCTCCAAACTGTTTCACTTCCCTGTCCCTGCTTGTTTGTTCTCCTCCTGCTTCTCTCCTTCAATGGCAAGAAAGAGGGAGGGAGAATGAGCAAGACCGGGCGGAGAGAGAGAGAGAGAGAGAGAGAGAGAGAGAGAGAGTAATTAGCGCTAGTCTCAATACCTGCGTCTTACTGAAATAATCTTCACATTCCTCTGCTCTGAGGAGGAAACAATTGAATCTGTGTAGGAATACTGGCCCCACGTGAGAGTGTATGGTCTGAAATCTAGAAGAGGTCAAAAAACAAGCTTTTCAAATAAATAAATAAACCACCAAAAACCTTCCAATTAGGGAATTCATTGAAACAGCCATATGATGTTAAGACAATTTGAAGGCCTCAGATGCTGATAAGAATAGAGAGTGTATGTGTCAGTTGTTATAGCGCAGTTAGTACTGGGAATTGTTTAGTCTCTTTCTCACCGGGCAACTCAGAAACTCACCAAACCTGAATGCTCACAGCCTCTCGGATTGGAAACGCTATCCTCCCTCAACCTGGAGACTGGCCAGGGCAACATTCCACACACACACACACACACACACACACACTTACATGCATACACACCTTACAAAAATCAGCTCATCATCCCGTTCCATTTCACAGATTTTTGCAATAATGTGCAAAGCCTCAAAGTGACAAAAAAAAACCACAAATCACAAAGACACTCATATTTTGTATACACCTCTGGGAGTGTCTGAATTGAATACAACTGAAAAAGAGAAATATTAATCACTCTATCCGCCAAATAACAATTTCACCTAGTTCACTGACCTCTAGCTAGTGTGTGTGTGTGTGGGGGGGTTGCCTACATTGTCATGACAAATGTCCCCACAAGGATAGTAAAACCTGAAATCAGCTACAGTACATTGTGGGGAACATGAGGGAAGCAAATAATGTCTCAATGGTTTGTGTGAGGGTTAGGTTTAGGGTTCGGGGTAACAATTATTATTAGCTCATTAGCTCAAAATGTTTGAAAAACAACAGTGTTTATCCACATATAATTAAATGTAAAATTAAAAATACTGGCATACATAACCAACAGTGTTCACCTACATTGTTATGTCATAAGTAGGCTCTATTCATGTTATAAATACATTACAATTCAAACATGGGTTCACCTAAAACTGAAAATGTTCTCATTATATATTCACTCTCATGCCATCCCAGATATGTATAAATGGATTTTTTTCACCAGAACACAAACAAAGATTTTCTCTGTGATGTAGGTCCATAAAATACAAGTGAATGGTGATCAGACCTTTGTAGCTCCAAAAATCATAGAAGTAATCCACACACCTCAAGTGGTTAAATGAATATCTTCAGAGAAGTGATATAATAGGTCTCTATTATTACTCTAAATCTCCACTTTCACTTTTACATCTGAAAGTCACATGTGGTGCCTGTTTAGATTCACATTCAAATTTGAAAGTGAATGTTAAAGTGGAGATTTAGAGAAAAAAAGGACTTAAATATTGTTCTGTTTCTCAACTACTGGAGTCTTGTGGATTACTTCTAGGTTTCCTTAATGTGCTCTTTGGAGCGTCAACATTTTGGCACCCATTTACTTGCATTGTGAGGACCAACAGAGCTAAAATGTCCTTTTAAAAATCTTCAGCAGAAAAAAGAAAATCATACAAATCTGGGATGGCATGAGGGTGAGTAAATAATGGCAGAATTGACATTTTTTTATGAACTATTGTCACGAACCCCGCTCCCTCGCTCCGCCCCCTCGAGCGTCCACGCTCGTTCCGCCCCCTCGAGCTCACACGCTCTTTTTGCTCGCTCGAGCCCTCACGCCCACTTTGCTCCTACTCGCTCTCATGCTCGTAGGCAATCTCCCTTCCTCGAGTTTCTCACGCGTTTCCAATCCCCCAGAACATTATGACCACCTGCACTCGCGTCATCTGCACTCCTGCACATTAGTTTCACCTGCACTCGCCTCATCACCTGTCATGGTTTACACCTGCACTTGCCCCATATATATCACTACCCTTTCGTCTCACGGTTGTTGGTTATTGTATTTAGTTTCCTGTGTCTTTGCCCCCCGCTAGTCTCGTCTAGTTTTGACCTCCTCTCGTTCACCTCTTAGCTTGCCAGCTCCCCTTGTTCCCCAGTCTTTTGCTCCCACTTGTTATTCTTATTCTGATTACCCCGGCTTTGACCCCCTACGCTCTCGTTGACCACTCTCTCCTGGATTTGCCCCTTTACCCTATCTTGATTCCCCGGCTTCGATTTAACGCTCACCCTGACCATTCTTCACTGGATTTGCCCTGTTTTTGTACTGTTGCCTGCTTTGTTGGAATAAAGCAGTTTTCTCCGACATTGTGACTGTCTCGTCTTGTGTTTGTGTGTGCGGGTTACGACTATTCATATGTAATTTATTAATGTGTAACATTGTCTTCCCAAGCCAAGCAAATGGTTGATCTAATGACACAGTCGCTGTTTGGAATGGTTACAGAAATGATTGAGTCTTTCCTCAGCAGGACATAGAATGATTGAGCCAACCCCCATGTGTGAAACCCAAGTCTCTGTGCTTCTCTCCATTCTCATACACAGAAAATGCTCTTCATACAATCGCTGCATTCAACACACCTTCTTGTTTATCAATAGAGAGACAATGCAGGGAGAAAGCAAGAGCGATCGAAAACACTTCCTCAATGCTTGACATGCATGAAAAAGGTCTGCAGGTGAATTACAAATAGCCAAAAGCAGGAGGAGTAGACAACATTACATTCCTCTGACATCTCTGGTTGCACATTCACGCTGTACTACAATGACACAGGAAAAACAATATGAACTTGACTGATCAGAGAGATTCAGTATAGGCCTCCTTCACTGCCTATAGGAAAGCATGTTTCATATCACAAAGAAGGTCTCTTTAATATGTCATTTGTTTCTTCTAGATCACAAATATATTAAATAGAGAGCAAATGTAGCCTATTCCTTAAAGGGATAGTTCACCCAAAAATAAAAATGTTCTCATTATTTACTCACACTCCCAGGTGTGTATGACTTTCTTTCTTTAGCAGAACACATTTGAAGAAAAACAGAAAAACATCTCAGCTCAGTAGGTCCTTAAAATGCAAGTGGATGGTGATCAGACTTTTAAAGCTCCAAAAATCACAGACAGTCAGCATAAACGTAATCGATACGACTCCAGCGGTTAAATTAATGTCTTCTAAAGCAATACGATCACTTTTGGTGTGAAAAAAGATACATTTTAAAGTACTTTTTTACTGTAATCCAACATGAGGGTAAGCTTCACGAGAGGGTGGAGTCCAAGCGGTCTCTCGTGTAACGAATTCGTTTTGCCATGATACCGACGTAATCTCACGTTCTCCACTCAGTTGAGACATCCAGGATAAGCACACACACACACCATTGTGAGTGAAGAAACAGATAAATACAGATCTAAACCAAAACCAAGCAAGCTTGTGTATCAAATGCCAATGTGATTACATCACATGCGTACCGCTCCTGAACGGAAGCACGATTAAGAGTTAAAAAAGTAATTCAATATTTCTTAAATATATTTTTTTGCACCAAAAGTGATTGTGTCGCTTTAGAAGACATTAGTTTAACAGCTGGACTCATATTGATGACACTTATGCAGACTGTCTGGGATTTTTTGAGCTTCAAAACAGAAATCTCCATACATTTGCATTTTAAGGACCTACTGAGTTGTGAGATTTTTCTATTTTTCTTCTGAAGAAAGTCCTACACACCTGGGATATCATGAGGGTGAGTAAATAATGAGATCATTTTCATTTTTGTGTGAACTATCCCTTTAAGTCTTCTGCTTTTCAGACTTTTCTCATTAGAAAATGACCCTCTTGTTTAACTGAGAACTCCATTTAGTCTTTTGAGTTATGAAAGAGTGACCTCTGAGCAACAACAATGTCCAGTAATCCTGATGGGAAATTCAGCAGAAGAAATACAAAAACAGGTTGAAAAATATGTCAACATTAAAAAACGTTAACATTCAGCCCATAAACATACACACAACAGGTAATTTGCAGTCCCTAAACACATATACACCACCCACTCAACCCAAAACTCAAACACAGAGAAACTAAATTATGGCTCAGATGTTGGTCTTACGTATGGTGAATTAATGGTTACATTTTATGTGAGTTTTAACTTTGTCTCAGATTTGTCTCCTAAAATTCTTTAGGAGAAAATTGGTGTTGATAATTTGGTCTGAGAAATGTTCATATTGAAATCTTTGACTTTTGATTGCAGATCTTGCCAAATCTGAGCACAGTCTATGACATTATTGAGATAATGAGGCTATTTTTGTTTTTTGGGGGGAGAAAGCAGAAAACTTGTGCAATAGTCTCCATTGTTTGATTTCCCCAAGTCTCATTGCTGTCTTGGAAAACCAGCTGAGCAATTAAAAAGATCTTGTTAGTGATTTTTCGGAGCCATGTACTCTCAGAAAGAAAGGTATTATTTAAAATACAAGGGTCGTCAGTGGGTGGTTAAAATTGGTTATGATTCAAATGTATAATTCGTTAAACATAGTTTTGAAACATATGTATAACATTATGACCACTCACATGAGCTGAGGACTCTAGTCATATCAGTAACCTTATAAAAGCTGATTTATTCTACATGGGACAGGGGCGCCCTCGTGGGGGCTGCCATTTTAGAATCACATGACCAGCTGAATACTACTCACTTAATCTCAGTAGCTGCTTGTTATTGGACACTTTCACTCTTGGATTATATTAATAATGACTGATTGTAGTGAATTTCTACAATGGCATCTGTCATTTTTGGCATTTTTATTCTGTTTTTTTATTATCTCTATCTTGTTGTTGTATTGTTGTGCACTGTCGGTGGTCGCTGAAGGTCTCTGGTTCGATCCCCACTGCCACCACCATTGTGTCCATGAGGAAGGCACTTAACTCCAGGTTGCTCCTGGTGGACTGTCCCTGTAATAAGTGCACGGTAAGTCCCTTTGGATAAAAGCGTCTGCCAAATGCATAAATGTAAATGTAAATGCACTGGAAGCTTCTGTCACCAAGACAAATTCCTGGTATGTATAAGCATGCATATAAATAAAGCTCAATCTGATTAATTCTGATTCTGATTCTATAACTGAAAACTATTGAGTTTGATTGATGCCTCATCCACACCACTAGGTGTCACTGTAAATCAGAGATGACACAAACAAAATATTACTGAGTGCACCGTTGAGCGTACAAATATGTACCCAAATTAAGGGTTCCACCCCAGTGACGGCTTTTTATCTCAAACGGTAACTTTTTGTCTGAGAGTGTGACATAGTGCACATGCTCACAGTTGCAACACATAAAAGAGTTGCTGTGCTCACAGGGAGGCAGATTTCAATTTGTCCTGCATAATGTTTTGAGTACAATTCAGAAACATATATCTAACTTGTAGCTTTAAAAGAATGATCTGCTTAGGATAAAATTGTTTGTTATATGAGTACAGGTGAATACTTTTGCATTATTATGGGCAATTACACTTAGTCTAGCCATTGTGCTGTTCCCAAACACACCACTCAAACACCACTCATTCACCACAAATCTCTCTTTACCAAAAAAAAAAAAAAAAAAAAAGAAAAAGAAAGAAAAGGAAAAAAGCACAAAGTGGCAAAAAGGATATTTTGACTGTAAGAGAGTGACCTTGTCCTCTGGCTGCTCTTCTGGACTGTTATCAAAGCCCTTTCTGTCTTGTTACCTCTCTCTCACTCTCTAATATACACACAAATCTCACACGTATCACCTCATTAACTGATTCAACTTCTTTAGAAAATATAATAAACTTAACACACAATTAAACATAATTAAACTAAACTACACTTTCCCCATCCCCACCCCGAGAGTTCCCCAAAAAACGCTAAATAATTACCCCATTTCTTAACAAATAAGTCCCAAAACCCCAGCCTACCACTTGCCATCTCCTAGAAAGGTGCCACCCTCCTCATTTTCACACACCACACACAGACTCTGGAACAAGGTAAAGTTTGAGTGTCCAAAACGTCACACATGCAACTCTGAACCTGCAACCAAAATGTTTTACTTTTTGTTATTATCAGACCAATTTCTCTCACCCATTCTCAATTTATTACAGTTAACATTGACTAACATGTAACATGTACTGATCAAAATGCCACCATGGGGTTAATGAGATGTTCTGTTGTTTGTAATAATAAGTGGGTGAGGACACTGTGTGTGTGTGTGTGTGTGTGTGTGTGTGTGTGCGTGCGTAGTGGATATTTGGTCTATGGTTGTTCGCATGTAAGGGGGATTTCAGATTAAAAAACGGGGTGCGCGTGCTTAAACCTCTGCGCTGGAAGAACAATCGTTCTCCTCTCCTTCGCTACCCCACTTTTCAGATTAAGTTTATTGCACAAATTCCACATCAGCTTACAGCACATTGTCTTTATAACACACACTCATGTTTAAACTAGCTATGTATTAAAAGGACTACAGACAAAACATAACTAAACGCCCACAAAAACAGTAAAAGAAAACAAAACACTATTTACTTTATTTATGTACCACTTTTCCCTTGGAAGATGTCCCAAAAATGTTTTATGACTTCGCATATTTTGGGGACATTTTTCAGCAACTGTTTTCAAAGTATAGCTAGGTTAAAATTGGGAACACATACACGCACGCACGCACGCACGGTGTGAGAGGCTTTCGATCCAGTAAACAGTTGTGTTTGTGTGTAAATGAGTGCATGCACAGGCCCAGCTGACACAACAACCCTTCTCCCCTTTATCCACTTTCGCAACACCATCTAGTGGAGTACAGAACTACTTAATCAGTAATGAGTAATTTATACGGAGTACATTTTCATGTCTACATCATATATGTTTCTATATTGGATCAAATATTGAACTGATAACTTTTAAAGTTGGAAGTTCGTATGATATCACTGCTTTGGGTTAAGAGGATTTTGCCATGTCACCGGATGCTATGGTGCTTCAGCCACCAAATATGCTTGTGAAAGTGACCTATGCTGTGAGACAAGTTTAGGTAAAAGGAGTGAATGTGGATGTTATAATTTTTTTGTTTTCAACAAAGCTTTTACAAGATTGCACCAATTAGGTTATCCATTCAATCTTTAAAATAAAAGCTTACTTTATATTAAATATATACAAAAAAATATTGATAATTTGTTTAGATAATTCAACCCTTACATTTTATGTAATAAAAACATCTATACAATCCAACATTCAGTAATGACAACACACCTGTTTTTCACTGACATTTTTCTCACCATCCATGGCCACAGATTTTATTGCTATTATAAAGTGAGTGTCTGTATACATGATATAATGTATACAGTAATAATCATTGGTATAAGGTTATGTCATTACACAAATATGCAGAAGTTTAAAGGTTCCTTGAACAATGAGCAACTTCTAAAAAAAGTAAACCAAAAAGTTCTTTTATTTTAAGTTGATTTTTGTTTTCTTCATAATTACGATGCAACTAGAGCTCAGTGACACAACTGCTCCAATTAAACCATGTCAACCTCTAACATTGAAAGTAAGAAAGTCATACCGGTCTGGAACAACATGAGTGTAAGTAAATGATAACAGAATTCCAATTTTTGTATGAAATACCACTTTAAAAATTACTTTTCCCATCCTTTCACTGTGCTGATCACTGATTGTAAGCGTCAGTGAATTTCAAACAGCATCAAATATATTTATAACTGGACACTGTTATTCTGAGCCTCATGGATACATGTACTTTTTTGTGGTCCTGAGGAAATCAGGTCAAAGGTCACAAAGAGGTCACATTAGGATTCAGAGGCCAGGTCAGCAGCAAACTCCACCAAAGTACGCGTAGGTCTTCCAGACATTCCTTTCCGCAGGTACGGCACTTCATCCTTATTGGTCATGACCCCGGCGATGTCGAGATGAGCCCAATGTTCAGTTGTCACAAACTCTCTTAGGAACGCTGCAGCAGTGCAAGCACCCCCTGAGCTGTGAGGTCACAGACCAGTTCAGTGTCATGGCAACCATAAACAAGCACAATCACAACAGTGATTACATTATAACAGAGACATCAATGAAAAGATGTTAATAGGGGATAAAGAACAACAATAAAAAGTATTTTGTTCCTGTGTTGACATATTTCCTATTGATACAGGAATTTGTGGTGATAATAATTAAGAGCTTTCCCATTTTTAAATTTCAAATAGCATTTCATTTTACATCTCAGCATGGCAAAACCATAATTTGCTACTCTAACATTCTAGTCAGGGGAGAAGGAAGAATTTTTCTGAGCAAGTTAGTTAAAACTCAACATGCTTATGGCTAGCTGCCTGAATAATAACACATCCGCTGTAGAAGCAAAGACATTTGAACGTAACTCGGACACTTGAGTAAAGATAACGATGTGTTTGCAATGCAGAGGCCAAGCACTCATGTTATATGTTTCTGACCTTAGGAGTACACTAGCATATAGAGGACCTCAAAGCGAACATACATAGAATAAAAGCTACATTTTTATATTTCACTGGGTCTTTAAGTGAATGTGTGAATGATTTTAAAACTTTAAAGGTAGTATAAAGTAATCCATAAGACTCCAGTGGTTAAAAGCAATTGTTCACCCAAAAATGTAAATAGTCTCATCATTACTCATCCTCATGCCATCCCAGATGTTTATGACTGACTTTCTTCTGTAGAACACATATGAAGATTTTTAGAAGAATATCTCAGCTCTGTAGGTCCATACAATGCAAGTGAATAGTGATCAGCACTTTAAAGCTCACTTATAAAGGCATCTTAAAAGTAATCCATACAACTCTAATGACTAAATCCGTATCTTCTGAAGCGATATGACAGGTGTAGGTGAGAAACAGATCAATATTCAAGTAAATTTTTCTTGCTCAGTCAATTTCCACTTTAACGCCCATTGTACAAAGGCTTAGTTTGTCCTTGGCAGGCAGCATATGCCCTGACCCCGCCCCCACCCTAATCCTAACCATATGGAGCCTGTTAGGCTGAGTAGCCTGCCAGCAACAACATATGACACCTTATTCTTGTATTTTTGGTGATTCAAATTCTTCATATCACGCCCTACTGGGCAGGGAGAAACATTTGTAGCAAAAAAGGTCTTCAATATTGATCTGTTGCTCACCCACACCTATAATATCCCTCCTGAATATATGGATTAAAACACTGGAGTATGGATTCATTTATGAGGCATTTTATGTGTGTTTTGGAGCGTCAAAATTTTGGCACCCATTCACTTGCATTGTATGGCCCTACAGAGCTGAAATATTCTTCTAAAAATCTTAATTTGTGTTCTGCAGAAAGAAGTCACACAAATCTGGAATGGCATGTGGGTAAGTACATTATGAGATGAGATTTTAATTTTTGGGTGAAATATCCCTTTAATTTGTACTCAAGAATGAATTGTTTAGGTGCAATTTGTGAAAACGGTGTGCATCTGTAAATATGCATACGTACCGGCTATATTTTCCGATGTTGTTCAGGTCTGCCAGTGCACAGTCTGTTATTTGTTTGGTGTAGTGCTGAAACAGTGGCATCCTCCACACCCTGTCACCAGTTACAATGCTTGCCTGGGAACATACACATTAGCTCTCTCAAAACCTTCCAAATACAGAGAACAGGTTTCTAGTAATTTTGAGATAAGTGTAACAATATTTAGTCATTACCTTATGAAGCCGTTCCCACAGCCAATCAGAATTAGTGAAAACTCCTGTAGCAGCAGAACCTAAGGCCACATCCATAGCACCTGCCAGAGAGAGACCATTACTATAAGTGTATGAGTACTTGATAGCATAGAACAATTAGAGGTAGACCGATATATTTGTTTTACTGATTAATCATGCCAATTGATGCTTTTTGGAACTATCGGTAATCTGCAAAACTCTACGCTGAGAGTTGCAGATAGTTTAAAAAAAAAAATATTCCTCCGTGCTCCTCTCTGGTTGGCACTGGAGGATTCTACAGTAGGAACAGCTTGGTTTTGACAGTATAACAGCAGCCTTTAGTGGTTTCACAGGGATTTGCTGTATAAATCTTTCATTATTGACAATTATCATCCTGATTCTTATCCTCACGTCAGAGCAATTTTTTTAATTTTGATTAGATAATCAAGTGTACTAAATTGAAGCAAGGGCATGCAAAGTGTTATTATAGTTTTGGATTTTTAATTTAGTTTTTATTTATATTAAATTTTTCATTACAATTTTACTTTTCATTAGTTTTCACAGTTTTGTCTGATATTTTTAGTTTAGTTTTCATTTTCTCAGTGAATTGTAGTTTCAGTTTAGTTTTAGTATTTTTTATGGCTGCCGAAGCGGAGTGTTTCATTACATCATTACATTTCTCAGGGCAGTCTTGTGTTACGTCTATCTAGTGGTATTTTCATGTTTAATGTGGATTGTAAATGTTATAATATAGGATGAATATGGGTAAAGTGACAAAGGACATCTAAACTTGATCCACAATGTATCCATACGTGTTTCATAAAATGATTATAAATCATTACGAAACTAATCTTTGGGGTGTAAACAATTAAAGGCATAGTTCACCCAAAAATGAAAGTTCTCTCATCATTTACTCAACCTCTTGATATCCCAGATATGACTTTCTTACTTCTGCTGAGAACAAAGATTTTTTAAAAGAAAATTTCAGCTCTATAGGTCCATCTAATGCAGGTCAATAGGGGCTAAAATTTTTAAGCTCCAAAAAGCACAAAGGTGGCATAAAATAATGCTTAAACTCCATTGGTTAAATCCATGTCTATGATAGGTGTGGGTGAGAAAGTCCTTTTTTACTATAAATCTTGACATCAGCAGTCTCCTTGGCAATCATGATTTCAACCTCGATTACATTTTCCAGCGCCATCTAGCACTCAGAGAACTGTACTAGTAAGTGTAATCGAGCTTGAAATCATGATCGTTCCTGCAGACTGCAACTGCAAGATGTACAGTGAACGGTTCTCATTTCAGAAGACATTAATTAAACCACTTATGGATGACTTTTAGGCTGCCTTTATGTGCTTTCTGGAGCTTCAAAATGTTGGACCCTGTTGACTTGTACTGTACGGACCGACAGAGCTGAAACATTCTTCCAAAAATCTTTGTTTGTGTTCTGCTGATGAAAGAATGTCATACATCTGGCATGGCATGAGGGTGAGTAAATAATAAGAGACTTTTCATTTTCTGAGTGAACTATACCTTTACCTTTCTGAGGTTTAAAATTGATGATTTTACTTTGGGACATGTGGCAGAACTCATTTCATGACCACTGGTGGGAAAAGCAATGGTAAAAAAAAAATGACAGAAATTTGATGTAAATATAGTTAAGGTTATAAAAAAAATTTAACTAAATCTTAACATAATGATGAGAAAGTCTATTAGAAAATATAAAAAGATAGATATAGATATGTATTATAAATGTATTATATTTTCCTTTGTCCCACTTTACCAGTACTGTTTAAAAAAAATAAAAAATTTGATCAAAAGAGGATCTTCAAAAGTTCTATGTCCCAGTATTGAATATTTATTCATTTTTGATTTTGACTAAGGTAAAAGACATCCTAAGCTTTTTCCCCCCAAAGGTATAATTGTTAGGTTATGTGGCATTTGGATAATAATTCAAAGTGACAAGAAAAGTAACATTTCCAAAAGAGTCCCACTTTGCCCATATTCACCCTATTATATAAAAAACTAAAATGCATTCAAGTTCATTTGTATTTAATTTTAGTTCATTTTGGAATTCTTAAAAAGTATTTTAGTTTAGTTTCAGTTTTTTCCCAATAATTTCAAACCAACAATCATGCCACGGTCAAATCACAGAGACCCCATTCTGTTGGTTGATGTGAACATTACCTAAAGCGCCTGACCCATATCTGAATGATTTTATACACTGCTGCCACACGATTGGCTGATTAGATAATCGCATGGATGATTGTTGGTGTCAGATGGGCTGGTTTGAGTATTTCTGTAACTGCTGATCTCCTGGGATTTCACACAACAGTCTCTAGAATTTACTCAGAATGGTGCCAAAAACAAAAAACATCCAGTTCTGTGGATTGAAATAACTTGATGAAAGAGGCCAAACTGGCCATTCTGAGATGAGGGTTGGTGCCGTTGGGGGACCTACACAATATTAGGCAGGTGGTTTTAATGTTGTGGCTGATCGCAACTAGTACGGTGTACATTGTGTCTCCAACTTCATATCTTGTAAATTATTATAAACATGATTCCTCATAAAACCTCATCTGGTGAGATATATAGGCTATAAAAAAGGTATTTTGGTAAATACTTGGATCACTGTAACAGAACCAAGTCTCCGTCACTTCCCTTGTGTGCTTTGGGCTTGTTTATAGTTAAAAGTCCCACATTATGCACCATTTCTTTTTCTTTCTTTTCTGGTTATTATTGGGAGTTTGGTTTAACATTAAACTGCATCTTGTGCTTTATTCATTTTGGACTCTTGTAGCCTCTATGTCTGTGCCCGTTATAGAAATAAGATTTTTTTTTTTAACATTCTATAAATCAATTTAAGAAACTACTGGTCGATTAATTGGTTATCGTTTTTCCACCACCTTAGTTATCGTTAGGAGCAAAATCCACTATCGGTCGACCTTTAGTCACAATGTAATTGATAAATGCAGGTAGTGTGTGTATGTATCCATGCGTGTTTACCTGTAAGTGTAGCAGCATTGATTATTGCTCTGGGATTGAAACTATGAGCATAACACAGAGCATCAGCCAGAATCAGTCTGCCCTCTGCATCAGTGTTGTCGACCTACCAGAGAAAAACAATCATAAAACCAATGTGGCAGAACAAAACCTATTTCTATTATGCAGATTTCAGCCACCTACGCAGAAACACTCATGCACCAGACCCATCAGTATTTGCGGTGTCAATTGTTAAAAATAATTGTATAAAACTCATCTAATGCAGAACAGTTTGTTTCTGTCTTAGGCTATTTATCACAGCTTCGTTTCATTTTATATAGTCAACTAAAATGCCAGGATGATCAGGGGTCTACAGTGGGTGTTGTTTCTGTTTTCTAATTATTTTTTATCTTATGCTTCCCAATGATTTTCACTCCTCTTGCGCCCTTTCATTTGCTGTTGCACATTGCCGGTCTCTCGCTCGTTGGGAAGAGCGTTCACACCTGACGGCTAGTTAGATAAATGTTAAGCAGGTGAGACTTCTACTCGCAGAGCAAACAGATGGAACAGTGCATACGAGATGCTTGAAAGATTTTTAAAATAATAATCCCGCTATTTATGCCACTTTATCATCTGTGGTGAGGAAATGAGAAGCTGACATCTGCAGATATCTCATGAACCTGTAGTTATAGTTCAAATAAAAAATAAATAAAAAGGCATCAGATTCTTGATTTTTATTCTTAATAAAAATGTAATACCATTAAATGAAAATTATTAACAATGCTTTAAACATACAAAAACATAATCAGCTGAATAATGTAATAGTATTGTGCTTTAAAAAACCAATGGGCCTATTTATTTTCTAGTGTAAAAAGGTCAGTGTTTATCACTTTTTATGATGATGTTACCACCATACAAAGGCTATAAAATACACAGTACACCAACAAAACAGATTTGAGTGTGGATGTTGTAGTTACTGCAATTGTCTCAAAACCTGGTAATAGTTGAGTGAGACCTGTCTGTCACAGGGCAACTTACAGTCTAATAACTAGGGATGCACCGATCCGATACTGAATGTTATAGACAGATCTGATATCGGTCCGACGAGCCAGATCCAAATCGGATACTGAGTGTTAGTCATGTTCGTTACTGTCAAGCTCAAACAAATTACATAAAAGAATCATAAAAACACAATTAAAGTAGTTCATATGACTTGTGCATTTTATTCAAAGCCACTTGAAGACGTGCGATAGCTCTTTGAATCACAAAAGGCTGTTTTCTAAGTAAATATTTAAAATGCACGTGCAGCTCCAGCGCTGCTCTGTTTACACGCGCAGCTATTTTTAGCCCTCACAGCAGTGCACAATATTTGAGCGCTACTCACAAACAACATCTCAGATGTAGATGCTCAATAGTTCGGTTCACTTATAACATGCATTTAGAACGGCACTGGAGTTGCTTTTTTACAAGAATTTGAATAAGTGAATTAAACTACTGTGAACTTACCTACAAACAGACACATGCAGGACTTCCTGGAGAGTTCAGAATGTCAAAAGCGTGAGGGTTTAAAAGTTAAAAGTGCACGATTGAGATTTATTACAATAAATTATTATTATTATTATTATATATTATTATTTGTTTACCATCCATCCATCCATCCATCCATCTTCAACCGCTTATCCGAAGTCGGGTCGCGGGGGCAGCTGCTCCAGCAGGGGGCCCCAAACTTCCCTATCCCGAGCCACATTAACCAGCTCTGACTGGGGGACCCCGAGGCGTTCCCAGGCCAGTGTGGAGATGTAATCTCTCCACCTAATCCTGGGTCTTCCCCGAGGCCTCCTCCCAGCTGGACGTGCCTGAAACACCTCCCTAGGGAGGCGGCCAGGGGGCATCCTTACCAGATGCCCAAACCACTTCAACTGACTCCTTTCGTCTCAAAGGAGCAGCGGCTCTACTCCGAGCTCCTCACGGATGACTGAGCTCCTCACCCATCTCTAAGGGAGAAGCCCGCCACCCTTCTGAGGAAGCCCATTTCGGCCGCTTGTACTCGTGACCTAGATCTTTCGGTCATGACCCAGCCTTCATGACCATAGGTGAGGGTAGGAACAAAAATTGACCAGTAGATCGATAGCTTTGCCTTTCGGCTCAGCTCTCTTTTCGTGACAACGGTGCGATAGAGCGAGTGCAATACCGCCCCCGCTGCCCCGATTCTCCGGCCAACCTCCCGATCCATTGTGCCCTCACTCGTGAACAAGACCCCGAGGTACTTGAACTCCTTCACTTGGGGCAATACCTCCTTCCCTACCTGGAGTACGCAGTCCATCGGTTTCTCTGATCCCCCTTTTTGAATAGGGGAACCACCACCCCGTTCTGCCACTCCTTAGGCACTGTCCCAGATTTCCACGCAATGTTGAAGAGGCGTGTCATCCATGACACCCCCTCCACATCCAAAGCTTTCAGCATTTCTGGTCGGATCTCATCAATTCCCGGGGCTTTGCCACTGCGGAGTTGTTTGACTACCTCAGTGACCTCCCCCAGGGAAATAGAATCTGATCCCCCATCAGCCCCGGCTCTGCCTCTAGCATAGAGGGAGTGTTGGGATTTAGGAGTTCTTCAAAGTGTTCCTTCCACCGCCCAATAACCTCCTCGGTTGAGGTCAACAGCGTCCCATCTTTGCTGTATACAGCTTGGATGGTTCCCCGTTTCCCCCTCCTAAGGTGGCGGACGGTTTTCCAGAAGCACTTTGGTGCGGACCAAAAGTCCTTCTCCATGGCTTCTCTGAACTTTTCCCACACCCACTGCTTTGCCTCCCTCACGGCCGAGGCCGCAGCCCTTCGGGCCTGTCGGTACCTTGCAACTGCCTCCGGAGACCTCCGGGACAACAAATCCCGGAAGGCCTCTTTCTTCAGTCGGACAGCTTCCCTGACCACCGGTGTCCACCACGGTGTTCGAGGGTTACCACCCCTTGCGGTACCTAAAACCTTGAGGCCGCAGCTCTCCACCGCGGCTTCAGCAATGGAAGCTTTGAACATTGCCCACTCCGGTTCAATGTCCCCAACCTCCGCAGGGATGCCTGAAAAGCTCCACCGGAGGTGTGAGTTGAAGATCTCGCGGACAGGGACCTCCTCCAAACGTTCCCAGTTCACCCGCACTACTCGCTTGGGCTTCCCAGGTCTGTCCAGAGTCTTTCCCCACCCCCTGACCCAACTCACCACCAGATGGTGATCGGTTGACAGCTCTGCCCCTCTCTTCACCCGAGTGTCCAAAACATATGGCCTCAGATCCAACGACAAGATTACAAAATCGATCATTGACCTTCGGCCTAGGGTGCTCTGGTACCACGTACACTTATGAGCATCCTTATGTTCGAACATGGTGTTTGTTATAGATAATCCATGACTAGCACAGAAGTCCAATAACAAACATCCACTTGAGTTCAGATCAGGGAGGCCGTTCCTCCCAATCACGCCTTTCCAGGTGTCCCTGTCATTTCCCACGTGTGCGTTGAAGTCACCCAGCATCACTATGGAGTCCCCTACTGGGGCCCTATTCAGGACTCCATTCAGGGTCTCCAAGAAGGCAGAATACTCTGATCTGCTGTTCGGTGCATATGCACAGACAACAGTCACAGTTTCCCTCCCCCACAACCCGTAGGCGTAGGGAGGCGACCCTCTCGTCCACCGGGGTAAACTCCAACGTAGTGGCGCTCAGCCGGGGGCTCGTGAGTATCCCCACACCCGCCCCTCGCCTCACACCCTGGGAAACTCCAGAGAAGAATAGAGTCCATCCCCTATCCAGGAGTACGGATCCAGAGCCAAAACTGTGTGTCGATGTGAGCCCCACCAGATCCAACTGGTATTATCATTTGTTTACAAATGATAATAATATTTAAGTTGAATGAGTTTAAAAAAATAACTCTGAATGAAAGGTGAGCTGATATCTTAAAAATAAATTGAACAAAAAAGAGATCTAAATCCTTTAAAGTCCAGATACAAGTTAAAAAAACATATTTAATACTGATGACTTGTACTGGAATTACTGTTAATTTTGCTGGTACATTATCCAGTATACTAGTTAATAATAAAGTGTTTCTTAATAAGCATACATTTATATTGAAAAAATGTGTAGTTAGAGGTTTGTGTTTCTTTACATATTAAAGAGCAAACCCAATTAGTTTCACAAAATAATGTAAAGATATTCTAAACTGATTATGCAAAAAAACAACACTGGTATCAGATCGAGACCGGTATCGGCCAATACTGAGATTTCAGATATTGGAATTGGAAGAGAAAAAGTGGTATCGGTGCATCCCTACTAAGCAGTGGCAGAGCTAGGGGGTGGCCTGGCCACCCCATTAGCCACCCCACTCGCAATTGCTGATTTAGGAATTTTTGGTACAATGTAGTTCTTTAGAGGTGAAATCATCTCTGTACAAATGTACAAACTTAACATGTGCGCATATCAAGGTCGCCGAACCTCTCCGTCCCGGGTGTCATTATATATACTCAACCCTCAGCCCCACAGTCTGATGATATAAAAATGCTGCCCGAACATTTCTGTGCCACCACAGATTGATTGATTCCCCCAGCCTGGCCACCCTTTTTAAAAACTCCTGAATCCGGCTAACAAAAGCTACTGTTGTTTTTTTGAAGACAGCCTGTCAAATAACTGAAAATATTAAGTTATTGAATTTAAACTCCTTTTTCATTACTCGCACTATGTTCCTGAATTTTGTTCTAATTGATGAGCTAAGTTTTCGCATGCCTTTTTTTGCATATTATATTGTGGCACATTAACGTTACCATATCTAAAAAACTGGACTAAAACTGTGCTCCTACATTTTTATAATTGGGAGCACAAGTGCAACTAAAAAATGTAAGCAGAGAGCCCTGATGATACTTATTTAATATTGGTCATTTATGTTTGGAAATCGAACTGTGGTGCTGCTACCTGATATGAACTTGAAATCTCCATACTTTTGCTAATTAATCACAGCTGCATATTGCATGATGTCTCATAGCTTCAGTTCAATACTGAAAATCGATGGACGTGCACACGGACTCCCACTGAATCTGTGCCCAATCATTTAGCTCTAATTAAAGACATTTCTATGTTTTTTCCCCACATTGCTGAGTTTGCATTCTGTGCTCATTTGGGACTTCAGGTGCACAATACCTGAATGGTTTTACCATTTTTGGCACGGACAACATCGCCTGGTTTGTTTGCCTTTCCACTAGGCATGTTTTCACAGAGCGGGGCCAAACCTGAAAAAATAACATGCGTTAGCAAGAACACACCACAATTAGGCTTACTAGAGTGCTAGAAAAGTGTCTTTTGCAGTAGACAGACCAATGATATTGATTGGGAGTTTCAGAGCGGCTGCCGTGACGACAGCGGAACACACTGTGGCAGCTCCGCCCATATCCGCTCTCATTGCATCCATGCCTGATGACGGCTTCAGAGAGATACCACCACTAGAAGGTGACGGACACACACACTATTTGATTCAAATTCACATTGCGATTTGGCTGTTTATAAAGAAGTTGTTGTTTTCAAGCTCTGACCAGATCCTGTTACCTGTCGAAGGTGACTCCTTTCCCCACCAGCATAAGAGGAGGTTGTGTAGAGTCAGAACTGCCTTTGTAATGGAGCTCCAAAAAGATGGGGGGCTCCTCTGAGCCTTTAGATACACTGAGAAAAGCCCCCATTTGCTCACTCTCAATCCAAGACTGAGGCCTTAAAGAAAGAGGGAGAAAGAGACGTGATGTGTTGAGTGCCACTCAACTCTGTTCACACGTTATTAAAGGCATAGTTCACGCAAAACATTTAAATTCTCTCATTATTTAGTCAACCTCACTTATGTGTATGAATCTTTGTTCTGCAGAACACATAGATTTTTAGAAGAATATTTTAGCTCTGTAGGGTCATACAATGCAAGTGAACTATGAAGCTCTAAAAAGCATATAAAGGCAGCATAGAAGTAATCCATAAAACTGCAGTGGTTAAATTAATATCTTATGAAGTAATATGATAGGTGTGGGTAAGAAACAGATCAATATTTAAATCATTTTTACTGTGTTGGTCAAAGGTGGAGATTTATAGTATATAAATATGAATCTATTTACCACCCACGACTATCACATCGCTTCTGAAGGTATGGATTTAACCACCGGAGTCATATAGATTACTTTTATGCTGCCTTTATGTGCTTTTTTGAGCTTCAAATTAATAGTCACTATTCACTTGAATTGAATTGAACTACAGAACTGAAATATTCTTTTAAAAATCTTCATTTGTGTTCTGCAGAAGAAAAAAAAAGTCACATCTGGGTGGCATGGGGGTGAGTGAACAGTGAAAGATTCTTCATTGTTAGGTGAACTATTCCTTTAGCATATGTCTAGATGATCCAATCACAAGTAGTCAGCCGTAACAGGCTACCTCAGAATGTGGTTTGAGTGATCCTATCACAAATAATATTGCACATCGTTTTCACCTATATTTAGCACCGTCCACTTGTTACTGGATCACCTGTGAAGGATGTTAATACTGCTTGTAAACAGGGGCATTGTCTTGCTGACACACAGGATAAAAAGACTTGATGATCGTTAAATTCTACCTCTTGTGGACAGTCACTCTGTCTGCAAAAGGTGACAGCTTCTGCTCTATAGTGTCTGCGAACACTGTGGGAGTGATGTGATTGGCTGGAGCTTCCATCAGTTGTCGAGCCAGGTTCTGCCCCTCCCCATACAGAATACCTTTCTGCCATGCTGCTGTGTCCACACTGGAAAGTAACAAGACACACTATGCCAAACACTGCTCGATGAAGTAAAAAATTAAGGGAAAATTTCAAGAATTAATATTTTAAAATCTATACTATGTACCTCCCATGAGGTTGGGTCGTTGTGACACGGACCTTCTTCTTAGTCTTGAGCTCATCATACTCAAAAAGACCCAGCACAGCACCCTCTGCTGCTGACTGCTCAT
Organism: Xyrauchen texanus; assembly: GCF_025860055.1. Classification (NCBI taxonomy): domain Eukaryota; kingdom Metazoa; phylum Chordata; class Actinopteri; order Cypriniformes; family Catostomidae; genus Xyrauchen; species Xyrauchen texanus. The sequence goes on from NC_068286.1 coordinate 43,366,244, forward strand.
CACCGCACGGGTCCACCTCAACATGAGCGACCTCAAGATCCTGAAGCTGCCTGCAACCCACTGACAAAACACACGCAACTGGAAAATTTACATAACTGCATCAAAAAATCCTCTTCACTCCTACAATACACATATTGTGAAGATAGCACATTTTATCATTTAAACATATTTAGGGTATTTAACATATTTACACTTCTTGACCAAAGAATTTGCAGGACTTTTTTCCATTAACTTTCCTGTTGTTTTTGATTACTGAACAGAGATTTTGTTTGTTCTGACCAATCTGGGCAAATATCACTATAGATTGCAAGCAAGTTTTTCTCTACACTGTGTCAGTTGCATTACATTGAGTTATTAAATATTTTGAAATATATTCAAGCTTAGCAAAAAGTATATGGGTCACTGACAAATAAGGTTGTCAGAGGTGTGTAGATATGTATATAGACAGACAGACATGTAGGATAGATAGATAGATAGATAGATAGATAGATAGATAGATAGATAGATAGATAGATCAACTTTTTTCATGACTTTAAAAATGTTACTTAACAGATCCAGACAAAAGCACATTAAAGCATATTCATATAGAAATGTCTATGACTTTTAAGATTTAAAAGTGCACTTGGAACTTTTTGCTCGTGTCATCTTGAACTCACAGTGACACCTAGTGGTGTGGATGCAGCATCATTCAAAATCAATAGTTTTCAATCACAGATGCCATTGTAGAAATTTACTATTCACAATCAGCCATGCTTAATTGAATCCAAGAGTAAAAGTGTCAGAAAACAAGATGGTTACTGAGATTAAGCAAGTAGTATTCAGCTGGTCATGTGATTCTAAAATGGCAGCCCCCACGAGGGTGCCCCTGTCCCATGTAGAATAAAACAGCTTTTATAAGGTTACTGATATGACTAGAGTCCTAATCTCCTGAGAGCGGTCATGATTTTATACAATTTTTTCATAATTACAATTCATTTCTTTAGGAGTAAAACTTTTAATGGGGAAAAAACTACTGAGTGCACCTTTAATAGATTTGCATGACTTTTTCATGCCCCGAAAATACTGTATTGTAATTACAACCCTGTATAAGACATTAACAGTGACGAAAACACAAAACATACACAACAGCACGTACTTGAAACAGCTCCACGGATGTTTTCCTTACAGTTATCCCAGTTCTCGTTCCCACACACACCTGCATCGCTCTTACCAAGACCCACTACAACTACACTAGGAAAATCCTTTAAAAGAAAAAGATAGTTTTGTTTTTAAAGGAATATTTCACCCAAAAATTGCAATTCTCTCATCATTTACTCACCCTTATGCTATCCCAGATGTGTGACTTACTTTGTTCTGCTGAACACAAACAAAGTTTTTAGAAGAATATCTCAGCTCTGTAGGTCCATACAATATAAGTGAAGTGTCCAAAACTTTGAAGCTTCAAAAAGCACACAAAGGCAGCAAAAAATGCATCCATGTGACTCCAATTGGCAATTTGCATTCTTAGTATTTCTCCACCTACTTGGATATTGAGCAAATATGATTTTTTTTCCTTTCATTTATTCCTTTCTTTTTTCTTTCTCCTCCCTGCCCAGAGGTGACGATATGCACAAAGAATGTAAATCTCAAAAACCAGAAGATGATCTCGGTCCTCTCATGAATGTGCATAGGAGGGCTGGTCGATTGTGGAGATTTATAGTTTAAAAATGTCTAAAATATTGATCTGTTTCTCACCCAGACCTATCAAAATGCTCCAGAAGACATTGATTCAACCACTGGAGTTGTATGGATTACATTTATGCTGCCTTTATGTGCTTTGTGGAGCTTCAAAGTTCTGGCCACCATTCATTTGCATTGTGATGACCTACAGAGCTTCTAAAAATCTTATTTTGTGTTTAGCAGAAGAAAAAGTCATACACATCTGGGATGGCATGAGGGTGAGTAAATGATGAGAGAATTTTCATTTTTCTGTGAATTATTCCTTTAACAATTGACAGATATATGAATCCTGTCATCAGGATCATCTGAAGGGCAGCCAAGATCATGCAGAAGTCAGCTCACACCTGATGTAAACCATAGAAGATCCTGCTCTTGCCTTTCTTCAGAGGAGGTCCAGATCTACAGAGCAGACAGGAGAAAAGAAGTGGACATGTGAAGGAATGGTTAGCTCAAAAGACTGGATGGACGAGTCATTCAATGTAAGGATAAAAAAAAAAGTCAAAGCAATGACTTACAAAGAGAGCATTTGTGACAGTTTTCCTGAGAGAGACTTGTCAAACTCCGCTGCAGCCTCTGTGAAATACTTTCCGTCATTGTTTGACTGTTTCTCATAGACGCCCAGAACCAAGCCCTGAATAAACCCACAAATAATCTGTTAGTCACCTGTAAACACATTGAGACAATTGCATTGAGCTGTCAAGTTATGAAACTTACTTTCCTTGCAGTGGAAGTGCTGCCCGAAAACAGTCGACAATTATGTTTTCTTACTGCAGAGAGCAACACACTTCTAAACGGTATCAACATCGTCATTCAATAATACAACTAGATTCAACCGTGGTAAAACAGATCATTCTTAGAAATCATCACATGTGACATCAGAAGGTGACAATCCGCTACCTCGTCGCAGGTATGACATCAACAAAAGTCGACATACCGATCCAAAATAAAAGTCGGGTTGACTTTAACAAGAATAATGTATACAACATATTTGGCAAACTGAAGCATAAGATGAGAGAAAAATAAAATAAATAAATAAATAAATTTATTAATTTATATATTAATATATTTTTTTAAAAGTATACTTTTAAAGACTTTTATTTTTATTTGTAGCTCTGTTTCCGAATTTACCAAAGTATATTAAATATATATTTATAAAATAAACTGGAAGAAGTGTAGAATTTGATAGAGATTGCAATTCTGTGGAGATCAGCTGAGTCTTCCGTGGAGTTCTGTGTAGGTTTAGTCTGGGCCTGATTATGAGTTGGTATGTCATATTATTGAGAAACGTTCTTATTAAATTGACCTGGAGTCTAATAAGAGAAAAGTATTTGTATTTATGAGCTGGTACCCCATAATACTGAGACATACTGTGAGATGCTAAGTCATAATTCTAAGAAAATTTCACCAGAAAAAAAAAACCTCATATTACCTTCTGAAACAGTGATCTTAAGATGTATTTTGAAACCCTCACAAGCATGAGAACACAAAACCAGAAACTTATGAAAACAAAACACATTGTAAATCTGTTCAAATTCATGTAACTGCCAAAACATTAATTAATTATTTATGTGTTTTCTTTTTCTTCTTATTGTTATTTTTGTTCTTTATTGTATTTCACAATTTCTGAACTATTGAACAATGTAACTGATTTGTTCTGCTCTTTAGCACATGTCAAGATGATCCAATCACAAGTAGTCAGCCATAACAGGCTACCTCAGAATGTGGTTTGAGTGATCCTATCACAAATATAAAAAAAATATTTTTATATTTAATTGGATAAAAACTGTGGCGGAAACTGGCTTCCAAACAAAATAGGCAGTGCCTAAACAAAATAATGTGTTTTTTTTATTATTAATCTGATTACCTTTCTAACTAAACTTTATATTCATAAATGCTCATTCACTAATAAAAAAACCCAACTTTATGGTTTTTACTTAGTGAAGTAAAGCTGTACATTGATTTTATAAGAGACACTTTGAATAAAAACGTCTCAACGCTATGAGTATTTATTTTAATTATATGTCTTTTTATACATTTATTTTACATTATATATATTTTACCTTATTTTATATATATTTTTATTGTATTATATATTATTTGATATATTCTATGTTTGTCTTTTCCTTTAAACATTTTTTTTTTAAGTATTGTAATACATTTCCTGCTGTATAATGTTTGTAAATATTATTATTATTAACACACAAACACAAACCAGTAGGCAGCGCACTATTTTGCAAAGAACCTGTGCTGAATGCTTCTTATTTGCGTACTATTTTGCAAGTGAAGTGTCCTGTGTGCGCTTATGGCGTCGGCTACTGCGCATGACTTTGGCCGCTCGCGTACAGAAGGGCTGGCCTAATGTAATGTTTTCATCCAACGCGCAGCCAACAACATGCTCTTACGGCCGCCGATCGAAGGCAAATGAAGACGAAGTTTTTAAACTGCGTCGGTAAACTTTTTTTTCAACGACCGAGCATTGAAGGAGGATATTATAGTGTTTTCGGGGATTGCGGATCAGGAGCAGCTTCCGTTGAGTGTCACTAGGCCCACTGACCCACATTCGGGAGTGCGCTCGAGGAAGTGCGCGCATGAAATTCAGCATTGCATTTCTCATTATTGCACCGTGAAATTATTCATCGCAGCGCTGTTTTGTGACCTGGTGGCTGACAGGAGCTGTCCGGGGACCTGTGTGTGTTTTACGGTAGGTATCAGAAATGCTCATTTCAGGAAAGGAGGTAGTTTGGTGACAAATAAGCTATATTGGAGAGCCCAAGGTTTAACAACTATTTAGAAGCAATACTGCCTAATGAAGGTTACTTATCATTCCATATGCATGACGTGGAATTTCATTTTTCTTTATAAGATCAAAGGTTGGTTTCGTTTGAATGTTTTCGCACAATGCCAGCCAGTGCCCTAGTTATGATGGTTTGACTGGTGTTAATGAATGATCATCACGATCACAGCAGACCTTTTTCACTCTTCGGGTTTTGGAAAGAGGAAGTAAACGATTGCAGGGTAAACTTCGACAGCGGTGAATGGGAGATCACAGCAAATATTATTTCCATTTACCCATTTGCTCCAAGACCAAAAGAAAAAAAAACACTATTACGTTTGAATGACTTTCCAGAAGTGGAGGGGAAAAAAAATAAACAGAGAGAGTTGGATTAAGACTGTCAGATGGGAGAAGATGCCAAATTTACTGTCACTCTCTCAGCAGCTGTAATGGAAACTCCCTCGCAGCTGTGGAAATTCATTTTTAAAACTAATTCCAGGGTAATATAACACAAAGCATGATTTTATAAATGTACACTCAGTATTTTAAAAAATATATAATATAAAAAAATTGCGAGATTTACGATGCTAAATAAGGCGGAAACGCGTCATAACAGTCTGTGGAAAAAGTCTATGCATGCAATTGTTGTTGAAGTGCAATGAAGAGCATAATGTTTGAGTTTTGACAGACATTTGCATTGTGCTCTTCATTGCACTTCACAATAATTGCATGGAAAAAAGTCTATATGCATGTAATTATTGTGTTGAATTGCAATGTAGAGCATAATGTTTGAAGTTTGACAGACATTTGTATGCAATTTTAAATGCATTTCAATCAGGGGCATAGATTCTGGGGTGGGGTGGTAACCTCATACAACCCCCATTCTCAGGAAGAACAGTATACTGTATGAAACTACACTGAGCAACAAAACTGCACTCGCTGTTGATGATTTGCTGTTCGATAATTTTTTTGTGGGTCCGTGTCTTGATTTCACAGGCTCTCAGGTTGGCAAGTCCTATTCACCAATGTCTTCCCAATGTGGAACGTTTATTTTACCCCAGATTGATCCATGAGACAGCATTACCATGAGCTCCAGAGACAGGTATGGCAGACAGAAAGTCCTAATATAATTCTACGGACACACTACTTGGGCTATATTTATCATCTTTTTATTACAAAATGAGGTTTGAATGACAACTTGCTTGTGATTGAGGAGTATAATTTGTTTTATCCATAGATGGGTCTTTGCTCTTATGTTTACTCTTTCAAGAAACAAGATTTCAATCAGAGTTGTTTTAAATTGAATTCTGGTGTTTTTCTGAAATCATATTCTATTTTTAGCAGCATACAGCTTCTCTCTTAGTGCAGCAATATGCTAAAATGACAAATAAAGTAATCTGCTTTTACAGGAAAGTGATCATTTAAATTTCCCATGACACTTTACCTCATCACACTGAGCAATACAATAAATATGTTTTGTGTCCTTGTGTTTTAGGGATGATGACAGTATTTTTGATGCGCTGATGGAGGAAGATGAGAAGGATAAGGCTAAAAGGTGACTTTAATTGCACCCACTTGTCTGACTTCAGCAACTTTAGATAAAAAATAAACATAATGTGGTATTTACGCTAGAGGTCGACCGATATATTGGATTTGCCAATTAAACAGGTTTCTGGAACTATCGATTATCGGCAAAAATCCACACAGATAGTTTTTCCCTGTTGCATCCCGTGCTGGAGCGCTGTCGTTATACAGTATGAGAGCGGCCTCTAGAGGTGAAATAAAAGTACTTCACTGATGTCTTGTGGTGTTTGTTTTGACACATGAGACTACACTCTGCATGGAGCGGAATACTTCAAATGCAGATTTAAAACATCAACAATGAAAAGGTATGTATACAGTACACTACAGTACACTTTGTCATATCATTATAAAGTAATTAATTTGTTGACTAGATGCTGCATTAATAGAGAACAGCAGTATTTTGGCCAACAAGGCTGATAGGATGCTAACATTAAAGCTAACCTCAAGCGGTTAGAACAGTGTGACAAAAATATAGAAAACATAGAAAACAAATGGATGGTCGCAAATGCGTTCGATGTGAACAGCCCCTTACAGTTGGTGGACGTCTTTGGCCATTGTGTCTTGCTGTCTTATAAGTTTTTCTCAGGTTAAGCAATTAGTTGTTTAAATGCTTTGTCAGGAAAGATGTTCAGCTTGGAAGTTTGTGTCTCAAGATCCTCACGTTCGGTTCCAGTCTGTTGTGTACTGACAGTTTGAACAGCCCCTGGCCTTGGCTCATAGCCTGAGCCACTTCTCCACCCATTTTAGCTGAATACCACTGCCATCTGTGAATATTGCTACTCTACAAACAACTGTACTGTATAAAAAACAATGTGGTATTTTGCTGATGTTATGAAGCTTGAGTCTGGATTAGTAGGAATCAGTGCAAGTATAACACCATGTGAAATGTCTATTGAAGCATTTCCCCCCTCATTTTACTTTTGACTTGACATTTGAGAATATGGACTGACTAAAACTTTGTATTTATTTATTTTATGCACATTAGTTGAAAATGAAATGCTCTTTTTTTTTTTTTTTAACAGCCAGGATAGGAATGTTCTATGCAATAATATAAAGGTGCTGAATGGTTTATGTATGTATTGCGCCCTCTTGTGGACTAAAGAAACAATGTCAATTTAAAAATCAGCTGACTTTAAAAATTTGAATATTAGTTCATATCAGTGGCGGCTGCTGGTCTTTCAAAGAGGGGAAGCTCATTTTCGGCCTACATTATAAACTTATTTACCCTGTTTTTTGCACTAAATCAATCTTAGGTGTTGATCTGCCCTGCTGTTTAATTCTAATTTTTTCCTCGTAAGGAAGACTTTCAAATGGCTTCGCCAAAATCAGGTCGACAATATTAGCACCGTCTGCCATCGTGCGCAGTTTCACCCGTACGACGCTAGCCTAGCCTACTGTATGAATGAATGAATGAACGAACGAACGAACTAACGCTCTAAAACAAAAATATATTAAACTTGGTAAAACTGAAACAAGGAATGTGGTGTATAATTGTGTGAAATGTATTATGCAAATTGACTAGCAATTTCGCCAAACAAATATAAAGAAATAGGTTGCAGCAGTTTGTCTTTCGACTACACTTGAGAAATCCGCGATGGGACTGAGCGCGAAATAGCTTCAGTGACTTCTTATAGTACAGATTCGCTGTCAATCAAAAGGAGATGCAGTCTTTCGACAGATCCTCCAATCATCACGCGGAAGCCCGGAGTCCGGGCCAGCCCACTCCTCATTCACCCCCAGAGACGCTGAGCGTCCATGGGCGGGACATAATCGCAGCATTTATCCAATGACCGTCTATTTTCGGAGCACTGAAAAAAACTGTTCAGAGCAGCCCCATTGAAGTCAATGGACGCTCGGCTTCAACAGGGAAATGCACTGACGCTACGGGAATGTATGAGAAGTAAATCGGTCAGCCGACCTGCTTTATTTAATGTAGCTGATTCTGAACGAACTCGTCTTCGAGATAAACGTGTTCTAACGCATTTTTAGTCAATAAATTGTTTACACAATAGTACATATTTGACCATTATTTTTTTGACATTATAGGGGAAGCTGAGCTTCCCTTGCAGTCTTAAAGAAATCCCCACTGGTTCATATATATATTAATATTTATTTCATTTAAAAAGTACAATACATTTTCAATGTTCAGTCAGTACTGTTTATTTTTGTAATAAAGTTCAGCACTATTTTATTTTGAGTGTTATTTTTTCGGTTATCGGCAGTTACTGCCGAACTTAGTTAGTGATATCGCTAAAAGCCAAAAAATTGGTCGACCTCTAATTTTCACATAAACATATTTTATTGTGATTGATTTATATATATATATATATATATATATATATATATATATATATATATATCAATTACACACACTCACACATACCGATCAGCCACAACATTAAAAACACCTGCTTAATATTGTGTAGGTCCCCCTAGTGCCACAAAAACAGCGCCAACCCACATCTCAGAATAGCATTCTAAGATGATATTCTTCTCACCACAATTGTACAGAGTGGTTATCTGAGTTACCGTAGACTTTGTATACCGTAGACTTACCGTAGACTTTCGATAACCACTCTGGCTATTCTCTGTTGACCTCTCTCATCAACATTGTGTTTCCATCCACAGTGGAAAACTGTCGCTCACTGGATGTTTTTTGTTCTTTGCACCATTCGGAGTAAATTCTGAGAGACTGTTGTGTGTGAAAATCCCAGGAGATCGGCAGTTACAGAAATACTCAAACCAGCCCATCTGGCAACAACAAACATGCCACGCTCCAAATCACTGAGATCAAATTTTTTTCCCCATTCTGATGGTTGATGTAAACATTAACTAAAGCTCCTGACCCATATCTGCATGATTGTATACACTGCACTGCTGCTACATGATTGGCTGATTAGATAATCGCATGGATGATTGTTGGTGCCAGATGGGCTGGTTTGAGTATTTTTGTAACTGCCGATCTCCTGGGATTTTCATGCACAACAGTCTCTAGAATTCAATGATAATGAAAATGATTCAAATAGAGATGGTGCTGTTTTTTACATCAGTAATGTCCTGACTATACTTTGTGATCAGTTGAATGCCACTTTGGTGAATTAAAGTACCAATTTCCTTCCAAAACAACAAAATCTGTACATTATTCCAAACTTTTGGCGACCAGTGTATATATATATATTTAGATAACATCCTGTCTAAAATGTTGTCCTTTTTTAAATTTGTTATCCTTTATGAATGAAAAAACATGTATTGTGCATAAATGTAGATAGAAGGCAAATAACAGAGAGTTATTTTGATTGCTATTTTATTGTGATATATTTCTTTATTGTTTTTTTTTTTTATTATCTTCAATCTGTTGCAGAGATTCGAGAAATAAGTCAGAGAAGAAAAGGCGAGACCAGTTCAATGTCCTAATTAAAGAACTTGGCACCATGTTGCCCGGCAACACTCGCAAGATAGACAAGTCCACCATCTTGCAGAAAAGCATTGATTACCTGCGCAAGCACAAAGGTGAGTTCTGAACAGTGTCCCTATATGCACAATCTAGCTGTTCTCTGGAATAATTAAGATCTGTGCATCATGATAACAGTGTTGTCTTTTATGACAAGCTGTTTAGTTGGAAACAAAATCTGGTCTCTTTGAAATTTGGCCCTGTTTTCAAATTCCATAAAGAGTGCAAATACCCAGACAGATGCAAATAACACAGAATATTCAGAATAGCATACTATCATACAGTACGATTCAGGGTATTTTGCCCCTAACATGATTCATTTCTTCAGTTCTACATAATATTTTTGTCACATTACTGATTTATTATATAAGGTTAAGCTAGTTAGCCAAATTTTAACTAGCAGTAGCGTAGATTAGCACGCTAAATGCTAAGTATTAATTGCTCCTTGGGTACAGCAGCTAACAGTGTGTTCTTTTATGTACCCTTCCTTAACCTAAGTAAAAGCTCCAATTTTCACCAAAATGGTAACCCATTGTTAAAATGGTAATAAAATATTGGTTCTGAATTCCCAACGTAACTTCCCAAAATAACTGAAAATTAAACACTATCAATTTTCCCCCTTTAATACATAAAATAACACCTAATGTTTTCAAATTGTTACTCTTTGTATTAAGTTCCATGCAAAGCATGCTGGGAACTACAAATCCCCTGCCCAGTTTCAATTATATCAAGAACAAGTATTCTTCATTTAAAAATGGAAGTAGATTGAATGTGGTAAAAAAAGTAGTTGCATTTGCTCATTTTAAGTTAAAGGTGCTATATGTAATATATGTAAATCATAATATTACCATAATATGTCTAAGTTGAAATTCTGGTTTCTCCGATAACAATGCTACAGTCAGTATATTCTTCTTTTGGGGCTTTTTCATTGCACATTACGACTCGACTCTGCCCACTTTTTGGGGGGTTTCCACTGTGGATAGTACCTGGGACCTGATAAAGTTTTTTTAGTACCACCTCAGTCGAGTTTCCAAGCGAGCAGAGCCGATACTAAATGTGATGTTAAAACCCTGCAGATCACTTATTGGTCAGGTAGAATCGTCACAACCAGCATCACTGGATTTTCGAAACGGGACCCGCTAATTTTAAAGTTAGCAACAGCGATAGCAGAATGATTTGTTCACGCGACTTTCGAATTGTTAAAAGAAATGGCTGTGCGCAAAACCATGCCGTGGTCAATAAATGAGGTGCAGACGTTCCTCTCGTTAGGGACGAAAGAAACGAAAATGTCTTTCAGGAAGTTTCTCAGCTGTTGGCCGCTGGACCTACCAACCGGTTGTACCACCGGACCTACCAACAGTGTAGGGAAAAGTAAAAAAAAAAACTTAAAAGTGACTACAGAACCATCAAGGAAAAGTGGAAGTGGTTCGACCAAATGGACGCTATCTAGACCTTCGAGCAATGGGAGGGAGAGTGCCCTGGAGTCCAAGATGGAGGATGGTACGTTTTGTTACGTTAACTCTATACTCTGCTTGAAAGCTTCACATTTTTAGTTGACCAGCTATTGGAAGCTTGCTTCTAAAACAACCAGGCCAATTTAACTGTTACACATGGTGTAAAATCCCCATGCAACAACTGCTTTATGCAGCACAATGAGCTAGTAGCTAACAGCTAGCGTTCGTGTAATTGTTTATTGTTTTGTGTCGCATTTAAGATGATGTCGCGGCAGTAGAGGCGGCGCAACTATGACGATCATCTTATAATCCCACCCACGTTGAGGCGGCACTAAACGGCAGTGGAAAATCAAACTCATAAAAGTAAAGAGAGTAGAGTCGAACCATAACATGCAGTGGAAAAGTGGCAAGTTTCCATTCCAGGCCGAAATTTCTGTTTATGTTTTGTCATGTGTGATCTGCTCACTCACCAGTAGTATTTCGACACCGCCGGGTTGCCAGATTTGAACAAGTTTGCAGGCAAACAACACTGCGTGCTGCAGCCATGGAAGCCAGCAAACAAACTGGATCAGAGATAACAGATTCCACCTGACCTAAAAAGCCTCGCCATCTGTCTAAAAACCACCACGACCAGAAGCGTAGTAAAACAAGGATAAATACTGGAGATGCCTTTGGAAGATGGAGACAGCATAAAGCCCAGAAATCCTTTAAAACGGATGCTGAGTTAGCTAATTTGTATGTCAACATTCTGGTAACCCACATGAGCTTTGAGTCTGAGGTGGGGCAGACAACTCTCCATTTTGAATTTGGATTGCAGTACCCGTTTCAAATGCTTGTTGTCAATTCTAGTGTTCTAAATGTGCAAAATAGGTAAAAAATTATCCTCCACCGAAAACAGACACTTGCAAAAACCCAAAACTTTACAAAATGATGATGTTAGGAAATGGAAAACGTAATAATCCTTGAAACTTTTAAATGTTTGAAATGTTGGCATTTTGTTCAGTCAGTATGAATTAGCTGTTAGAATGCAGATCCCAAGCAGGATGATCAAGAGATAGTGTTTGTGTTCACTTGCAGAAATTGCTGCGCAGTCTGAGTCGAGTGAGATCAAACAGGATTGGAAACCACCGTTCCTTAGCAATGAAGAGTTTACACAGCTGATGCTAGAGGTGAGACCTGCTGTGGCCGTTGTGCATGTCTGTTGGTGTTTCTCTTTTGGTGTCTTTCTGTTGGGAAGGATGTTTCCAATAAAAGAATACGAGTGCATTTTTTACCAAACACTTTCTGATTTTATTTTAATTCTGGAATTAGAGCTATGTTAATAATGTATGTTTGTTTTTATGCTGTTGAGGCGCTGGATGGGTTCTTCCTAGTAATGCTGACCGACGGCAATATCGTTTACATCTCTGAAAGCGTCACCTCTTTGCTTGAGCATCTGCCTGTAAGTGAGAAATGATGTGTGCTCATAATCTGCAAATTGTATTTAATCTATTTGAATATTTCTTGCCGTTAGAAATCGTTAAATAATAACATTTGCCATTAATTCATTAGTTGTTAACGGATACAATTTTTACGAAGACTGATGGTGATACTAATGTTTAGACAGCAGAGTGGCAGATTTAATGTTGATATGTTCATAGTGCAATTTGAAGGAATATTCCAGATTCAATACAAATTTAGCTCAATCGACAGCATTTGCTGCATAATGTAGATTACCACAAAAAACTATTTTGACTTGTCTTTTAAAAAACCTATCTTGCCCCTCCATTTCTTTAAAAAATGTGTAATTAAAATCTGGGTTACAGTGAGGCACTTACAATGGACGTGAATGGGGGCCAATTTTTGAACGTTAATATACTCGCTGTTTCAAAAGTATGCCACAAGACAAGAGATGTGTGTGTTAACATGATTTTAGTGTGATAAAACCGCTAAATAATTTAATTATTTGATTAATTTAATCAAAATTAAGCCACAAATGCTGTCGATTGAACTTTCCTTTTATTAAACCCGAAATATTCCTTTAATGACTCCAAATGATGTATGTACCCCACATTCTCTAAAAATAGAAACCGGTATTGTTTGTTATCCATATAGACAAGGCTGTTGGTACAGTTTGAAATTGACACAAGAGGGAGCTAACTCTTTTAGCCATTGTCAAAATAGCCAAATATCAACTGATTCATCAGGTTGGCCGATATACCAGTCTGTGACTTATGTTCATATATAATTATATATATATATATACATCTGTGTTTCAGTCAGACCTGGTGGATCGGAACCTTTTGAACTTCCTTCCTGAGGGAGAGCATGCAGAAGTTTATAAAGTGCTGTCCTCCCACCCAGAAACTGAAAACCTCAGCTCTTGTTACCTCAAGTGTAAGTGTCCACCCTCACTCCCCATAAGATATCTCTTCTCTTGTGGTGTTTTGCATTGCCCAGTGAAATGGTGTTGCTTTAAAATATTATTCTGTTTTATTCCTGTTCCTATAATCTGTGTTTTCTTCTTAGCCAAGAACCAGATGGAGTTTTGTTGTCACATGCGCAGAGGTTCTGTGGATACAAAGAAACCGCATGTGTACGAATACGTCACGTTTATTGGCAACTTTAAATCCCTTGCCAATAGTGAGTGTTTCATTTTCTGATGATTGAATACTCAATGATATGTTCCCTCCCTGCATGTGCTAGGCTCAACAATAAGGATTTTATTTATTGATTAAAGTAATGGTTCAATTAAAAAAAAATATTCTGTCCTAATTTACTCACCCTCATGTCATTCCAAACCTGTATGGCAAACTTTCATATTTAGGAAAAAAAACATGCAATGTTGAAGTTCTCACGTAAACACGCAAATCACTGAGCGAGCTTCTCTCATGCACTCTCATTTACACGCAACAGACGTAAATATTTTCACTTATAATGACCTTTCAATGCTTTTAGAAGACTTGGATTATTACATCTCTCATTTACTCTCCCTCTTGCCATCCCAGATGTTTATGACTTTCTTTCTTCTGCAGAACAAAAATTAGGATTTTTAGAAGAATATTTCAGATCTGTAGGTCTGTACAATGCAAGTGAATGGGTGCCAAAATTTTGAAGCTCCAAAATGCACATAAACACAGCAGTAAAGTAATCCAGAAGACTCCAGTAGTTAAATCCATATCTTCAGAAGTAATATGATAGGTGTGGGAGAGAAACATATCAATAGTAAAGTCTGTTTTTACCATAAATTCTTCTCCATGCCCAGTAGGTGGCGATATGCATGAAGAATGCAAATCACCAAGAACAATGTTAAAGTTAAAGTGAAAGTGGAGAGTGGCCGTAAAAAAGGAGTTAAATATTGATCAGTTTCTCATATCACTTCAGAAGACATGGATTTATCCACTAGAGACTTTTATGCTGTGTTCAAAATTTTGGCACCCATTCATTTGCATTGTATGGACCTACAGAGCTGAGATATTCTTCTAAAAATCTTCATTTGTGTTCTGAAGAAGAAAGAAAGGGTGAGTAATTGATGAGAGAATATATAAATTTTTGGATGAACTATTCCTTTAAGCTTTAAAGTGAAGCTTGATCTATTGAAAGAACAGTCAGTGAATCATGATATTTATTAAAATATCTCCTTTTGTGTTCCTCATAAGAAAGAAACTAGTACAGGTTTGGAACCACATAAGGGTGATTCAGTCATAAATTAATTTTCATTTTTAGGTGTGCTTATTCCATAAAAGCAAATGCCAAAAACAGAAGATTTCATTTTCAGCAAATCTCCATTTTGTCTCTCCTCTCAGTGCCTCAGTCAAAACGAAATGGCATTCAGGGAATTTTACAGCGTTCATTGCAACCAGCATTTGACGATAAAGTCTGTTTTATTGCGACTGTGAGGCTTGCCAAACCCCAATTCATCAAAGTAAGCTGATAAGCAATCATTATTTGTCTCGCAGGTCTATTCTGCACAAACAACCACAGAAATGAATCATAACTAAGCATTACAGGGATAGCAAAGCCAGTATTGACCTGTTTCTGTTATTAATTGTGTTCAGGAGATGTGCATGGTGGAGGAGCCCAATGAAGAATTCACATCTCGACACAGTCTGGAGTGGAAGTTCCTTCTGTTAGATCACAGGTCGTACATTTACTCTCTTTATTGCTTTCTCTGTCTCTTAACCGTCATCATCCAGTCTTTTCTAACTAGGTTTTTGTGTGTTATTCTGTTACAGAGCGCCACCGATCATTGGCTATATGCCTTTTGAGGTGTTGGGGACATCAGGCTATGACTATTATCATGTAGATGATCTTCATTCACTGGCCAAATGCCATGAACATTGTGAGTATATGATGCTTATGGCAAAAACACATGTTTTGTGAAACGGCAAATAAAAGGTACCGTAAAACAAGTTTTACCCTCAACAGAATGAACATTTATGGTCTGTTATTGTGGTAATATACAGTATTTCGGATAATGTCCTTAAACAGCACATGTAAAAAAATATGAAGTGTGATTGATCTCTTTACAAGTGGGAGGTTCTTGGCAATTGTAAGCTGCAATAAGCGCTTCATTTACTTAAAAATTACTTTATTCACTTAATTTATAACTTAAAAATAAGAACTTTTGCAACCTTTGTTTCTACAATGGCACCATTAACAGAAAACTTTTACTTTTGTGTGATGCTTCATCCATGCCAATAAGTGTAAGTATTGATTGAAAGACCACTGTTGCATTGGCAATTGAAATATAAAAGATGACATTGTGCACCTTTAAATATATATATATATGATCTCATGAGATTATAGTCTTCTCACCACAATTGTACAGAGTGGTTATCTGAGTTGCTGTAGACTTTGTCAGTTCGAACCAGTCTGGCCATTCTCTGTTGACCTCTCTCATCAACAACACATTTCCATCCACAGAACTGCCGCTCACTGGATGTTTTTTGTTTTTGGCACCAACAATCATGCCATGCTCCAAATCACTGAGATACATGTTTTCCCCCATTCTGATGGTTGATGTGAACATTAACTGAAGCTCCTGACCTGTACCTGCATGATTTTATAGACTGCACTGCTGCCAAACGATTGGCTGATTAGATAATCGCATGGATGATTGTTGGTGTCAGATGGGCTGGTCTGAGTATTTCTGTAACTGCCGATCTCCTGGGATTTTCATGCACTCTAGTCTCTAGAATTTACTCCAAATGTTGCCAAAAACAAAAAACTTGATGAGAGAGGTTAACCGAGAATGGCCAGACTGGTTCGAACTGACAAAGTTTACAGTAACAGATAACCACTCTGTACAATTGTGGTGAGAATACTATAATCTCTTAATGCTACTCTGAGATGCGGGTTGGCGCTGTTTTGTCGGCACGAAGGGGACCTACACAATATTAGGCAGCTGGTTTTAATGGTGTGGCTGATCGGTGTGTATGTGTGTGTAAAAATATATTTATATACACTGTTGTCCAAAAGTTTGTAATAATGATTTTAGTCTTATGGAAAGAAATTGGTACTTATATTCACCAAAGTGGCCTTCAACTGATCACAATTTATAGTCGGGACATTAATAACATGAAAAATTGCTATTACAATTTGAAAAAAAAAAAGTCAGAACTTCTTAAACTACTTCAAAGATTTCTCATAAAAAAATCCTCCATGTGCAGCAATGACAGCTTTGCAGATCCTTGTCATTCTAGCTGTCAGTTTGTCCAGATACTCAGGTGACATTTCACCCCACACTTCCTGTAGCACTTGCCATAGACGTGTCTGTCTTGTCAGCACTTCTCACGCACCTTACAGTCAAGCTGATCCCACAAAAGCTCAATGCGATTAAGATTCATAACAATCTTTTCAAATGATCTGTTGTCCAGTGTCTATGTTTCTTTTCCCACTCTTACACTTTCTTTTTCTGTTTCAAAAGTGCATTTCTTCCCATAAGGTCTGCACCCCTGAGTCTTCTCTTTACTGTTTTACATGAAACTGGTGTTGAGCGGGTAGAATTCAATGAAGCTGTCAGCTGAGGACATTTGAAGTGTCTATTTCTCAAACTAGAGACTCTGATGTACTTATCCTCTTGTTTAGTTGTGCATCTGGACTTCCGCATCCCTTTCTGTCCTTGTTAGAGACAGTTGTCCTTTGTCTTTGAAGACTGTAGTTACACCTTTGTATGAAATCTTCAGTTTTTTGGCAATTTCAAGCATTGTATAGCCTTCATTCATCAAAACAATTATTGACTGACAAGTTTCTAGAGAAAGCTGTTTCTTTTTTGCCATTTTTGTCCTAATATTGACCTTAAGACATGCCAGTCTATTGCATACTGTGGCAACTCAAAAACAAACACAAAGACAATGTTAACGATCATTTAAAAACCAAATAGGTTTCAGCTGTCTTTATATAATGGCAAGTGATTTTCTTGTATCAAATTAGCAGTTTAGCATGATTACTCGAGGATAAGTTGTTGTTGTGGTGTTGGAGTGATGGCTGCTGGAAATGGGTTCTGTCTTGTCCTGACTATACTTTGTGATCAGTTGAATGACACTTTGGTGAATTGAAGTACCAATTTCCTTCCGAAACAGCAAAAATCTGTACATTATTACAAACTTTTGGCCACCAGTGTATATATAATGTAATAATTCAAATAATTAAAAACACTTTACATTATGGTGACAGACAAGTTAAGCATTGATTAGAATAGACCATTTAAAATGTAGCTTTAGAAGTCAATATACTGTTTAATTCTGTATTATTGAACATAATTCCATCATTGGTCTACAGTCCACAGCAATCCATTTTGCAACTGAATTCGTAAATCAAACTTATTATAAGGGATTTCTAATGGTGCGTTCACATACAACGCAAAGCGAGCGTTTCGCGCAGCACGATTACATACAAAGTCGATGCAAATAGACACAAATTCACGCTGAGTGACGCGAATGGCGCAATGCGAACATGCAAAATCGCTTAATTCACGACAACGCGTCATGCTGAAAAATCCGCATGACACGTTATCGCGAAAGCCTATCAGCATTGAGATTGTCCGGATGTCACTAAAGTACTGACGTAGTAGCAGAAGAAATCTGGAAAAATGTATGAAAAAATTGTTGTAGTGTGTGGGCACCCGGAATTGTATGACACAACGTCATACATGTACAGAGACCAGGTGAAAAAAGACATCGCTTGGAGGAAAGTGAGCGAGGAAGTTGTACTACCTGGTAAGTTCTGAAAATATGCGCATCTACTTGATTCCAGCTATTGGTTGTACTTTACTGTGAACCAAGTCGTAGAAGCCCCTCCTCCTGTCCTTTTCCGGAAGAGAAGGGGGAATACTCGCGGGTTCACGTTACTCGCGCAAACGCTAGTTTAAACGCACATTTATAATCCAGCGGTCAAACTCGTGTGAGCAATGCGAGTTAAAGATTTTCTTTGCGTTGTATGTGAATGCACCATAAGCATGCGTCTATGTACACATGCGTCAGATGGATGCTTTTACAGCGTGTCACTTTGGTTGTGTCGCGTCATAAACGCAGCGTTTTAAGCACGCTGAGTCAAGTTAAACTTAGTTTGAAAAACACGTCTCGAGATCCCTGCATCCGGAGCTGCACTCTGTCCAG
This sequence comes from Xyrauchen texanus, assembly GCF_025860055.1. NCBI lineage: Eukaryota > Metazoa > Chordata > Actinopteri > Cypriniformes > Catostomidae > Xyrauchen > Xyrauchen texanus. Next base: position 43,384,823 of record NC_068286.1, read on the forward strand.
CTGTGTTTAAACACAAGAACGCGTCCTCATCTTGTACTGTCTTTAAGTGTGGTTTGTTGCCTTTAGCTGCCACTTGCCTGTACACAGCTGGAGATGCGCTTACTACCCCCTGCTGACTGGGACTCATAATAACATGAAGGTGGTACTTCAAGCTTGAATTGCTCAGATGGTAGGAATATTCCTTATTACGGGGGCATCATTAATTGCTTCAGTATTACTAACGTATTTTTTTATATATAATAAATCGCGCTAAATTAATGCGTTAAGTCGACAGCCGTAATATTTAAATATTAAATATTTTTGTAAAAAAAAAATCTAATTCTAGATTTAAACTTTAGCATGAACACTGGTTTCGTTCAAATATATAGAAATACAAAGTATGGATTTTGCCCATTATATCTGTTTATGACCATAACATAAAAAATTCTATCCACCTGAATGGATAGAATTATTATTGTATTATACTCCTTATTGGTGCATCCCTATCATCATACTATTACTATATACGCATTTGATACCTTACTTTTTTACATGTCTCTGTTTGTTTCTGTCTACTTATAGTAATGCAGTTTGGAAAAGGGAAGTCGTGCTATTATCGCTTTTTGACTAAAGGGCAGCAGTGGATTTGGCTTCAGACTAACTACTACATCACCTATCACCAGTGGAACTCCAGACCGGAGTTCATCGTGTGCACACACACTGTTGTGAGGTACACAGATGCACATACTTCTACATCAGCCAGAAAGATGCCTACATTGTCCTCACTACTGCTCTGCTTTTCAAATCTTTCTGTCTGTAGTTATGCTGAGGTGCGAGCAGAGAAGAGGAGAGAGATGGGTATAGAGGAGTCTCCCCCTGAGCTAACTGGAGTCAAGGTGAGCTACTCCTGAGCAGGGTCAGCACCACGGGAGGCCTGGGGGAGCTTTGCTCCCCAGCCAGATTACTGTGCCCCTCAGCCAGAATCTTTCACATGGGTTTTATTCTGCTGAACAGACTCAATATGCACATCTATTACTCATTATTTACAATTACAATTAACTAAAATGATACTTTAAAATGTAAATGATACAATTTGCTTTCATCAGTGGCAGATCCTGGCATAGGTGGTACAGGCAGTTGCACAGGGCATGGGGCTCTCCCTCTGCAGACATGAGACATGCGGCATATTTGAATTGTGATCTTCTGAATAACTGTGTTTTTTTTTCCACAATGCTGCTCTTTTGCTCTGTATTGGTCTCAAAATTATCTTTGGAGTGCAGGGCTTTGGAATGAGGGGGCGTGGCTAATTCAACGGCTCAGTCACATGAAGGCATCAGAACGCTAAAATCACTTACAGCACCTTTAATTATCGACTATTTAAAGATATCAATAATGTTTTTGAATATCTAATGTGTTTTTAGGGTCTTGCAGGTCGCTTTGTCCTTTAGACTGTGATGATAGAACACAACCTGTAATTTTAGTCATGTTACGGTACAGTTAGTGAATGGGAAGTGAATGTGTGCCCCCCTAGAAATTTCAAAAGCCCCCCTATGTAATTCATCCTGGCACAGACAATGCTCCTGAGACTAGATTGCGATTTCAGACATAGATCTCAACAATACAGATATTTCCCCTCCTAATCTCTTTCCCTCTTTGCAGCTGTCTCAGAATTCTGTGTCTGAATCACAGAACACCCCCAGTCTGAGGGAGGTGCTGGAGCGTTTCAGTAACAGCCACACTCCCTCCACTTCCTCACAGAGCTCCCGCAAATCCTCACACACCGCTGCCTCTGACAACACCTGCACCTGTAAGCTTTACCAGCTGTGGGCCAGAAGTGTATTCTTCTAATGCCATTTCATTCATTTTCATTTGAAAACTGATCATGCCTGTTTACTGTCCTCCTCAGCCACTCCCTCTAAGCTACAGATGGAGGTTAGCACTTCGCCCCGGACCACCACTGTTGACATGACACCACAACGCCGTTCCTCTGTCAGCACACAGGTGGGAATTAACTCTTCATTGATATTCCTAAACACATGTTGTTAATTATACTAAAGAAACACTTCAAACTTATGCTTATGCCTCATCTTTTTTTTTATGATCATAGCTGCTGAGAAATTACGTTCTTCTTATTTGTATTGACAGTCCATGAGTTCCCAGAACACCACTCTGACTGACTCTCCAGTGCAAATCAGCCAACAACAACCACAACAAACACAGCCCCAGCAGCAGGTTCAGCCTAATGCCATGGTGAGAATCTGCCTGTTCAGGTTTCATGTAGTTTGAAGAGAAGATGTTGTCCAGGAGCTTCTGATGTTGAAGTAACAGGGTCAATTGGCATATTTAGTTTTATTCTTTCATTTATATTATAAGAGGCCCGCTTATAATGATAGTGAAGTTTGTTTTGTTTTTTTGCCCTCAAAACAATCATAATTTTGTTTTTTACCATTGGAATTACACAAGCCCTTTTTTGCTGCTGTGCCTTTTGATACTTCCATGTAAACACCATCTTTGCATGTTAAAAGAGAAATTGCGCTTTTGCTGTTGAGTCCAATATAGATTTGAACTGCCGCATTTTTATCAATATCAGCCTCTTTGCAAAGCTGGATTTAGAGACAGGTTTTCAAAACAGTCCGTCCTGAAATATGTCACACAATCTCTTAAGATCAGAATCAAATGAACAGGGACCTTGCTTCAGCTTCTCTTCATATCACTGGGATCTTTCGAAAGAATATGCAGAGTGGAAGGTGCTACACCTAGCCAGAAACAGCATTTTAGTTTCAGCATTAGTTCTTCTGGTGTTTGGGATATAATTATCTATTTTACCTCAAAATAACTGTTGGGACAAGTACCGAATAGGCTTCTTTGCCTTGACATCTAAACTTTGTGAAATATGGAAAAGGCAATTTTTGCAGCTTGGCTTAAAGGAATATTCCGGGTTCAATAAAAGTGAAGCTCAATCAACCGCATTTGTGGCATAATATTGATTACCATAAAAAAATCAATGTTTTGCCCCTCATTTTCTTTAAAAAAGCAATAATCTGGGTTACAGTGAGGCACTTAAAATGGAAGTGAACGGGGGCCAATTTTTGAACCTTAAAATTCTCACTTTTTCCAAAAGTATAGCTACAAGACGTGAACAATATGTGTGTAAACATGATTTTAGTGTGATAAAACACTAACCTTTTCTGTGTAAAGTTATAACTTGGCATGTCACGATTATTAAATAATCGTCTGATCGCGGTTTTTATTGGGTACATCACATTTTAATGCCCAAGTAAGGGAATTTTAAAGGAATATATAGTAAATGCCATGAATGGCGCATTTGTGTGTCATTCAGTTGAACTTCGAGCATCACTGAGTCGCGCCACAAACGTCATCCAGAACAGCTCCTGTTCGGAAGAACACGTGATGCGCGCAATGTCAGCAGAGGTTCGCAACAAACTCTTGCGACACAATTAGTGACTCTAGCCAGGTCGCCTAAGCAACCAAATTTGCCCGGTTGCTAGGGAGGGTAGAGTCACATGGGGCATCCTCCTCGTGGTCACTATAATGTGGTTCTCGCTCTTGGTGGGGTGTGTGGTGAGTTGTGCGTGGATTGACGGTCTCAGATGCAGAGGAGATTTGTCACTATGCCACCATGGGAACTTGGACCGCATTGGCAATAGGGCATTCCAAATTGGGGAGAAAATTTTAAATATTTAATAAAATTTGATAGTGAATGCAATGCGCTCCTGTTTCACTTTAAACGATCGTGTAATGGCAAATGACCCTGGCCATAGCGGGTTCATACACACAGTGTTAATAATTGTACTATTGCATAATATAATTTAATATAAATAAAACAAATATAAATATGTAATTTTCTTTTATAAAAAAATATAATATAAAATATGAAAACATTCCCTGTCTTAGGTCAATTAGGATCACAACTTTATTTTAAGAATGTGAAATGTCAGAATAATAGTAGAGAGAATGATTTATTTCTGCTTTTATTTCTTTCATCACATTCCCAGTGGGTCAGAAGTTCACATACACTTTGTTAGTATTTGGTAGCATTGCCTTTAAATTGTTTAACTTGGGTCAAATGTTTTGGGTAGCCTTCCACAAGCTTCTCACAATAAGTTGCTGGAATTTTGGCCCATTCCTCCAGACAGAACTGGTGTAACTGAGTCAGGTTTCTATGCCTCCTTGCTCACACACACTTTTTCAGTTCTGCCCACACTTTTGACACTTTTTTTCCTTAAGCCATTTTGCCACAACTTTGGAGGTATGCGTGTTGTCATTGTCCATATGGAAGACCCAATTGCGACTGAGCTTTAACTTCATGGCTGATATCTTGTGATGTTGTACAAACAATTTTCCTTCCTCATGATTCTATCTATTTTGTGAAGTGCACTAGTCCCTCCTGCAGCAAAGCATCCCAACAAAATGATGCTACCCCCCAAGGCTTCATGGTTGGAATGGTGTTCTTCGGCTTGCAGTCCTAACCCTTTTTCCTCCAAACATAACGATGTTCATTATGGCCAAACAGTTAAATTTTTTGTTTCTTCTTACTTTCCAAAAAGTAAGATCTTTGTCCCCATGTGCTCTTGCAAATTGTAGTCTGGCTTTTTTATGGCAGTTTTGGTGCAGTGTCTTCTTCCTTGCTGAGCAGCCTTTCAGGTTATGTCGATTTAGGACTTTTACTTTGTAGGGTTTTACTGTGGATATAGATACTTGTCTACCTGTTTCCTCTAGCATCTTCACAAGGTTATTCTGGGATTGATTTGCACTTTTCGCACCAAACTACATTCATCACTATGAGATAGACTGCATCTCCTTCCTGAGCGGTATGATGGCTGTGTGGCCTCATGATGTTCACACTTGAGTACTATTGTTTGTGCAGATGAACGTGGTAACTTCAGGCATTTGGAAATTGCTCCCAAGGATCAACCAGACTTGTGGAGGTCCACAATTTTTTTCTGAGGTCTTGGCTGGAAAAATTACTTGTGTCATGCACAAAGTAGATCCTAAACGACTTGCCAAAACTATAGTTTGCTAATATGAAATCTGTGGAGTGGTTAAAAAATGTGTTTGGCCATGTAGCAACAATAGAGTAATGCCCAGCAATGCCCTTGTAAACACCCATTGAACATGATAATGTAATACCTTTTATTTTTGTATTTATTCATTTATGAAATGATGAATGTATGAGGTGCACAGAATGGGTGGTAGAAGTGTTTTGGAAAATAATTTTTGCAATTACATATGGGGCCGCTAGTACACTACACCTTTATTGTTTTTAATAATAGTTATTACCTAGTGGGCTCTTATTATGTCCTGTTAAGTACTGCCAGCTATCTAACTGCATGACTCTGTGATAATTGTGTTACTGTGCTTTTGTGTGTGTAGTTCTCTGTGCAGTTGAATGCGATGCAGCACCTGAAGGAGCAGCTGGAGCTGAGGACACAAATGATAGAAGCAAACATTCAGAAACAGCAGGAGGAATTAAAACAGATCCACGAGCAACTGCAGAGAGTGCAGGGACAGGGGGCTCAGGTACACACACACTCAAACGTGATGCCATATGAGCTTTGTGAATGTTGATAGTGACAGTCTTGTTGCCATGGTGACAAACAAATGATTCCTATGGTATCTTTCAGGTGATACTGCAGCAGTCAGGCGGGCAACTCAGCATGCAGCTGCCGCAAGTCAGTGGAGCACAAACAAGCATTTTAGGGGTTGGGACACAGGCTGGGGTCGTAGCTATACAGGGTCAGAATGTGACAAGTACAGCACACAGCGGGACTGTCCCACAGCAACAAGTACTTCCACAGCAGCAGCCTCCACGTTCCCTGCCTCATAACCTACAGAGCTCCTCTGTAACACAGGTGAGACTCAATATTTGCTCTGACAATGTTTTAATTAAATAGGCCATTTTCATAAGCTGTAATGACACGTTTTTTACTTATTTAGCAGCGTAAATCTCACAAACCTTTTTAGTTTCAATTATGAAATTATTTGGTGTAAATTTATAACATTATTTTTGCATTATATTACCTTGGCACTCCATCATAGGCTTTCAAATGCAGCTGTAATACACAATTTTTTTAAAGTAGTGGAAACATAATATTGGATGTATACTTTTTGCTGGAAGGGAATGCAAAAATAATATTTGCTGTACAAAGTTTCCCCACTATAGTTTTACCTCCATGTTCCAAACCTGGAATTGTGAAATTGACCCATCACAGTTCTTACTATAGACCCCATGTCATATATGGCGAGTTTTCTTTCTTGTAGGGCTGCAACTAATGATTGTTTTGATAATCGACTAATCTATTACAATGAACATTTATGCTGACAATTATTTATTGTCGATGACGTCGACTAATCATTTCAGCCCTGTTGATGTATATCCTAGTGAAGCAAGACGTTTAGGTTGTAACATGTCACACGGCTTTGTCCCCCTTTCTTTTCTTTTTTTTTATAACCAAAAGCTTTTTGTTTTCTCTAATAGGTGGGGCCAGCATATGGCTCCCTAATGACCTATCCTGTTGTTGTTTTTTGTTGGTACTTATGTACAGGAGGGGGCAGTAACTTGTTACTAGTGCAAAATAACACATTGATAAGTACACTTCATATTCTTTGTTTCTGGTCTCCTCCCACAGCATGATTAAAAGTAAACAGTCCTGAATTGGCTTTAGCCTCTGCCTGTAATAGGCACTGTACATTTAGCTTACTTTTGAAAGAGCCCATTACAAATGACATAATGAAATCTATTGTTCTCCACTCATACAATGACATCATCTAAATGGTGATATCATCATATCTTTCTCTTTGTTTTTCTCAGCATGGTCCAGTATATAACACCATGATGATCAGCCAGCCTGCTAATGCCAATGTTGTGCAGTTACCCAGCAGCCTGGCACCAAAAATCAATCAGGGCAACACAATAAACAGGTACAAGCACTCAAATACTGTATAATCACCTTTAAAAAATACTAGAATTGTATGATCTTTGTGACTTTCGGTTCCGTTAACGGTTCTTCCAACATGCAATTTTCTACCGATGCGGCCGGAACACCATTTTCAAATACTCTGATAAGTGTTTCCAGCAGAGCATCTCTGCAGCTGCTTGAATTATGAAAAAATTAAGATAAATAATCATTGATTTAAGATCTCTGGTACTACAGAGACAGCTCTGATGCAATGGTGCAATTAAGTATAACTAAATGTGGGGGGGGGGGTTTACAGGGGGTGCTAAAGTCTACAGTATATGTATTGGTGGCTGTTTGAGCGGTCAGTTTAAAACCTACCGATCACATTTACTCTTATTGATATGTAGTGTTGTGGGCTGCATAAATGACAGGCCAGAACACTAATTTCTCTCTTTGTCTCACTCTGTATGTCTGTATCACTCTCAGGTTTCCCGCAGGGCAGCAGTTGGTCACCAAGATAGTGACGGCTCCAGTGGCGTGTGGCACTGTCATGGTACCTACAACAATGTTTATGGGTCAGGTAGTGACCGCTTACAGCCCTTTTCCACAGCAGCAAGGTCAGACGCAGACCATAGCACTGCAGACTCAGCCCAATGTGACTGCAGAACAACAGACTCAAGTTACAACATTACAATCAAATCAACAGCAGGGGGCAACACAACAACAGACAAAACAGCAGCAACAGTTTTTGCAGGTAACAGCACATGCTCACACAAACACTGACAGATTTGATTGCATTTACACATTGATTTCTGGAATTAGTTAATTAGCCACTCAGGCAGCTTACCAATTATAATATATACTGTATATATTTTGTGTGTGAACTGTGCTGTATTAAATACGTCACTAAGGTAAAGTTATCCATCTGTGTCACTTAAATGTAATGAAAATGTGAGAATGAGTAAAAAATCTGAAACTAGGGCAGGGAAATTTGATGCATTATTTTCAGTTGACTGTTTAACGGCTTTAAAAAAAATAGCACAACTAAATGCAGCATACTTTTTTCCCTTCTGAAACTTCACTAAAGTTTTTCCCCAATTCCTGTGGCTAAAATTGGCAAGTATAAATTTCCAGGAGGTTCACTCTCAGCTCCACTTCAGATCCTAGCACAGAAACTGTTTGTGTGGAGCACTGCACATTTATTCATTATGTGTGACGCATGTCTTGGGCATAATAAATACGGGAGCGGATTTACTGTAGGGAGAATGGACACTTCACCTGCACGCAATTTAGCCAGCTGCCATATCTCTTTGCATCACCCGAAAACGCTCACTCACTGTCATTTAAACCGGTATGTAAAGTGAAACCACACCAGAGAGACCAAACATGTGCGTGATAGAGAATGAACAGCAGCAAGAGAAAATAATCGTTTTGAAATTCAAATTGATTTATGTCTGTATGTATAGTGTATGCATTGGCAATGTACACATACGTTTATCTTGCCAATAAAGCTCTATATAAATTGAATCTGCCCATTTGATCCTATTATATTAAGTCCACAGGAAAATGCCAGAAGAGTTTGCCTAACTTATAATTACAGCATGTCCACTGATTTTATGGCATGTTTAAATATACTTATGTCAAAGATTTAGACCTGTAAATATGTGTCAAATGGAACTCTATCAGCAAAAACTGAACATTTTTACATGTACTCTTCAACTCTGGTGCATTTTCCTGCAATTTCTAACACTCCAATTCAAAAGCTCAATTCACACTTTCTGTGGACTAATTGCTAAAAAGTTGTCTAATTGTTCAAAAAACACCCAAATTAAAAAGAATACTCTTCATTATTCATAAATAATATTGTATGCATTTACAGTCTTGATGAATAGAAAGTAAAACAATTTTGTTGCTTAACTAGGACAATGAAATTTAATTTCATTTCCCTGCAAAAAGTCATCTTTCATTCCACTAGATGGCAGCAAGTACTAGAAAAATAATTTTTTCCTCTTATCACCTTCCATTACAATGTGCAGATCTGAAATGGAGGTGGTGCTGTAACTCATTTCATTTTTCACTGATATGCTCATCCATAGACATTCAGTCTAATTTTCAGTTTATGCACCACTCCCTGTTTCTTGGCCTCTTAAGTGGATTACAAGCTCAATCTAGATGTTACAAAACTAAGATCCTTCCCTTTTGCTGTGATGTATAGCATTTTATTATCTATAGTCAATAGAAATTTTCTAGTGATTTGTTTTGCATGCTTTTCCTGCTGGATTGCATATTTTGTTCTGGACATTTTATATATATATATATATATATATATTTACGCATGACAGCTTTCATTTGTTATATGGCTTGTCTATCTTAGTGCTGTGTGAAATGATTTTATATTCATATTAGTATTTCTACCATATTACCTCTAGGTGGTGCTTATTTGCAACACGGATGAATATAAGCCTTATATTGTTATTTTATGTAACTTAAATGCAGAAGTGATGGTGTTCTTTCAAATGATACCAAATATGCCTGAATTATGTTTCCAGGAAATTATTCGCGGCATAGCACCCCACTGAGTTTAAGAGGTTAAATAATTTAAATATATGATGACCAACCATTTTCTTGCAAGTGCTTTGAGACAAAGTACTAAGTAGATCGGATCCAGGGTGTGCTGAGTGACTCCAGTCAGGTCTCCTAAGCAACCAAATTGGCCCGGTTGCTAGAGAGGGTAGAGTCACGTGGGGTAACCTCCTTGTGGTTGCAATTAGTGGTTCTCGCTCTCAATGGGGCATGTGGTAAGTTGTGCATGGATAGCGGAGAGCAGCATGAGCCTCCACATGTTGTGAGTCTCCGCGGTGTCATGCACAACGAGCCACGTGATAAGATCGCGGATTGACTGTCTCAGAAGCTGAGGCAACTGAGACTTGTCCTCCGCCACCCGGATTGAGGTGAGTAACCGCGCCACCACGAGGACCTACTAAGTAGTGGGAATTGAGCATTTCAAATTGGGGAGAAAAGGGGATAAACATTTCATTTTTTAAATGTACCATGATTAATCAAAGAAAACTGTGCAATTAATTAGCAAAAATAAAATGAATTCACAGCCCTATTTAAAAAAAAAAAAAAACAGTATTTTTTTTTTATATATATACATTTGTAGGTTAATTATTGCTTATGTAGTTAATTAAGACTCAATTGGGAAATTCAAATGTAAGTATTTTGACATTCATATTTTGCTAAGAAAATATTGTTTGGACAAATAAAAAAATAACTGCTTGTCTGAAAGAAAAATCCTAATTATTTAGCCTTGCTTGTAGTCTCTAACGTTCCTGCTGTGTATTTGACAGAGCTTTCTCCATGGCAACCAATCTGCACAACTGATCCTGCAGGCTTTCCCTATTCAGCAGCAAGGCACATTTACTCCCTCACAACAACAACAGCAAACACAACAACAACAGCAACTTCAGCAATTGAAGCCACAAACTCAAAAACAGCAAAAAACTTCCTCCTCTCACCAGACAGATAAAACTAGTGCCCAGTCTCAGTAGCATGGATGAACACAACAGCCAGTCAGATGGAATAGCTGGGTCACATGTCTCATCTGGGTGTTTGTTGGACAGATGCTGGACTGATTGCCAACCCTCTTCCTGGCAAATTCTTACAAACTGTTTATGAGGGTAGAAGTGCCAAGCTCCTTATTTATTTCAACTGAAAGCAAAGGGCTGCTAGCCTTACATGGTCTTTCAGTGTAAACAGCCCAAGGAACTGAGTCTGTCTGTACAGTCCCGTGTAAATAGACAAACAAAAACATATTCAAAGATATTGAATATTTTTTATGCTGCATGGAAAGTTTAAACTTTCATTTGTAGTGTACTACTAGTTTTATGATTTCCATTTTTAAGTATTATTTTTTGGGTTCAAGTTTAAAATGTTTATATTATGCGTATAGTGATGCTTTAAACTTTTGTCCTTCCCTGACGATAGCCTCGTTACATATAGTTAGGGTGGTGTAACGGTTTGTTGTGGAGGTTTTCAGAGACACTAAGGTAAATTTTGTACCTTTAAGTTATTGTACCCTGTGTCTCTGACTCGTACAAACAGATTGTCCCAGTTTCATTGAACATTTGATGCTGAGAAATCTAATTTGACGTGAAGTTTTCCAATTTAAGTGCCAAAATTGAGTTACTTTGTTTTAAAAAAAACAAAACAAACATGCTTCTTCCAGGTTGTGCGTGTTGAATGTTGATTTGCTTTTTAGCTGAGTCATAGTCGTCTTCTAAAAAGTTGTGCTGTGCACCTTTCCCCATTTCTTATAGCACTTACTGTGTTGATACACACTAAATCCCTCTAGTGATTGTGATATATTGGTCTTTTTGAGTTTTTGTGTGTGTGCATGGATGTACTTAACGTGTGTTTCTCAAAGAACATTTAACGTGTCGTGAATGAGCTTTTCAATCCTCGTTTATAAATATTCTGTTTTCCCTCGTGCTTTTGGGAGCTATGCAAGAAGCCGCATACAAGGCAAAGCATTTGTGTATGTGTGACTGAGAAACGTTTAGAGTACTGTTGACATTTTCGATACAGTTTTCAAGAAAATGATGATTATATTGTCCTTATTTTAGTTTCAATTTTAAAGTTATAATTGAAACTGAAGCAGGGTTAATGTGCAGTTTTGGAGTCTTAAACTTGAAGGGTCTTCGTTGTGTGTGCATGTGTGTGACAGAGAGAGAGAGAGAGAAAGTGTAGGCTATTGTATCAATAACCATTTGTGATGCTTCCAATTTCGCTGTGTGGGTCATGTATTTCCCCCCAAGCGATGACCAATCAGTTCTTGCGTTGCAGTAACTCAATATTCTAGATGTCTCCCCATTGGCTTGTTTGCTATATACCTCAGAAATCCATATTGTTGAAAAAGGTTTTATATAAGAAATATCCAAAGCAATTTTATTTTCATATGGTAAAGGACTAAGAGTAAACAGTCTGGCTGTGTGTGGACCGGTAGCACTGTTAAAAGAGCAGTATGAGTTAAAGTGTTCATGGTTTATGGTTCTAAACCAATTTTAACATATAGAACAAGTGTTGATCTGTGGACTTCCAATTTGTGAAGATGCTGATCAATGTGTCATCTTTCCCCGATCTATCCCGTTCTCTTTCATAGTTGTGTTATTTGTGTCCCATAAGATTTTTCGTGCACTGAAACCCCCAAGTGTGTTAGTTGTTACTTTTGAACCGATTTGGTTCATAGTGTGTGTACAATCAGTCCCATCCAAAAAGCTACTGACCGGTTAAAGAGAGGCTTGATTAGGACTTTGCATAACATTCCTGATCATATCAACCTTCTGTATACAGAACTGCCTTTTATTTGTGTACACTTTGTATTTCTGTCCAACCAGATGATTGTGTTAATTACAGAGTTGAGTGGTTAATATTACAATAATAGTAAAAATTCATCATAGAAAATAAGATGAAGTAAATTATTATTTGTTTTTTCAGTGAACATGAGTATGGTATATTCACCCCTTATAATATCATGTTTTAATCCAAAAATGTGTTCGCTCTGTTCATTCTGAATTGCTATGCGCATGATGTATTAAACCACCGTGTCACCACCAACAAATGTTCGCAAAGCAATCCTATTATCCTCAATGTGACTGAATTTGTAAGCATTGTCCTCTGTCTATTGACCAAAAACTGACCCTTTTCCCTTCACGATATTCAGCCTTGAATTAAAGCAAACAATGTTATTTACATTCGCTTATGACAAGTGATACTGAAGTGTCTTGCTTTTGCATTTTTCCATAAAGAAAATATACAATTCATACAATACAAATTCTTTTTTACATTTTATTTTAATTTAGTCTGTATCAAAAGCATTACATCATTCCCTTCTGGCCCTCTTCCTTCATTCATAACATATTCTACAAGATGAAAAAATAGCTACACATCAGATATTTACATAGTCAAATCTAAAATCTCAAAGCAATTCAAGTTATTTGTCACAGTCAACATTCAAAAACATTTCACTTCTTTTTTTTTGGAGACCGGAGTCCTGTTCTTCAAACATAGAGGTTTGATATGTATCTTGGTTTATGCAGAGTTGTCCTGAAACTTCAGCTAGCCAGGTTAGCCATGTTCAAGGAATGGAACTCATTGTCTTATTATACAACAAATGTTAACGTGCAATCCAAATAGTATAATGTCAGTTTTGCACAGCAAGAACCTTTTATGTATGCCATGTGTATAATATTAAAAATCTCAAATGCAAATCAAATGTTCAATTCCAAACTTAAAAAATTAGCCAAAACAAGCATGTAAACATCTCCTATGTGTTTGTGTTTTTTTTTTTTTTCCTTTTCTTTTATAAGTCTAACAGAAGAGGTCTTTTATAAGAGCTTGCAGAAGAGGTGGAAATCTAGTAGACAATGATACAATGTAACATTACAAATCAATAATGCATTATAACAGTGAGAAAGTAATTACACATGCTGAAACTAGTAGACAAATGCAAGATATGCAAGTATGGTAACCTCAGTCCATTGGCATTACATAAGTGCTTATGATAATGAAACATTAAACAGGACTCACTTTGGGTTCAATGTCGTTACCACTGATCTATCATACTGTTCGGTCGAATTAAGTATTTGCCATTGTTCACCCAGTCAAGAACGAAAACGGAAGAGCACACAACATGACGTCATTACATAGTGCAGTGTGTGTGACTATGATGTCATCAGAAGAGTAAGTCATTTATCTAAATGTCTGTTGAGGTAACATTGTTCAATTCTACATCTACATGCTTGCCTGGCTCAGGATGATGCCATGGTCGTGCATCCAAAATACTATGCAGATCAATACAATAAAATGGAGACCAGCTGCATTTAGAAAAATGCATTAGCAACTACAAGCAGTTACATGGCTGGACATACTGGGCAGCAAGTCTTGAGTAATTTGAAACATCCTGGAAGACAAGGCCAATGGATTAACATTGAGCCAAACAGAGAGCAGAGAAGCCTAGGGATTGCCCTTTATAAGTCACACTTAAAGACCCCATGAAATAAAAATGGGAGTTGTATGGCTGGTTATAGGGTTGCCACCTTCAATATAGAAAAATAAGGGACGCCTGGGGGGGGACACCCGGGACACCCCTTGGGGCCACGATGACCACAGGTCCGATGACGTGCCAGTGGCGGTAAATCGCAACTTAAAACATGTTTTCATAAGGTGGCGTGAACACAGATTTTGGATAAAATATTTGTCATTGTTTGCAGACAGTAACACCATCCAAACAGTGAAACCACATAATAAATAACCGATCTACAAACATTTCTAAATTCATGTAAAACACAATTTTTTTATTATTATTGGTAAGTTAATCTATTTTATATAGTCTATTGTTAATTCTACAGTAGCCTATTGAAGAATGCAATCATTTAAATTAGTTAAGTTGTTTATTTGCTTCACATAGGAACTATATTTTTATTATTAAATATATCTCTCTTATCTGTTATTAAAATAATGCTTATGTGTCTGATTGTACGCCTTAACCGTAATAAACAAATCGGTTAATTAACAAATACGTTGTCCGTCAGTATGTCTACTATTTACTTGCTTGTTCGGCTTGAGCAGTCTTTGTTGGTTCTGACTTCTGACACCATGTTTCATGTTCATAAAGGAGACTCGTGATGGGTCAAACACTAGCTTTTATTTTAGCTCCCTTAACATAGCCATCCTCGTGCATTTTATGTTTTTACACACTTCTTCTCCTTGCCTCGCCCCCTTCCTAAGATAGCTCACTGGTGCCCTCTATTGGCTGACCTATATCGTAACATTTACAATAAGGCTCATTAGTTAACTACATTAATTAACATTAACTAATAATGAACTGCACTTATACAGCAATTGTTTATCTTTGTTCATGTTAATTTCCACATTTAATACTTTATTAAAATATTGTTAATATTAGTTAATGCACTGTGAACTAACATGAACAAACAATGAACAGCTTTATTTCTATTAACTAACATTAACAAAGATTAATAAATACTGTAACAAATGTATTACTCATTGTTAGTTCATGTTAGTTATTAATACATTAACAAATGTTTAATAAATGAACCTTATTGTAAAGTGTTACCAACAAATCATACCATAACATGATTCATTAACATTTTTAACATTATTTCTTAACAAATAGGCAGCCTATGAAATCTAATGTAATCAATCAGAAAATGATTGAGGTGATTAAAAAACTGTCATTACACTATCTGCCTGGAGATGATTGAGGTATGAAGAACTGTGAGACGGTGCTTTGATCTCTGTGACCTCTAGCATTGCGGGAATGTTGTTCTCCCGAAGCATGCTGTCGCACATCTGACAAGCCACCGTGCGCAACAGAGAACACTCGCCGACAAATTGTGCAATTGGCTTGATACTCATTTCCGCTGACACTTTCCAGCCAAGTATTTGATTCCTCCCACTCTCGTCGGTACTTTTGCATCCGCTTTCGTTTCAGCGCTGGACGCGGGGGGGGGGTATCTGGAGCAGCCTCCGCCATTCTTTCAAATCAATTCTTTGCCAAGAGACCCGTCCTCCTCTGACTCTGATTGGCCGTGAACCTGAAACAAACCAATCAATCCAACGATGGCAGCGAGTATTACCCAATCAGGGGCAGAATAGGACGAGTCTTCACAGAATGCCGGTGGGATGATTTGCATGAGATGCTGCATTGAAGACAACTCCGAAAATACGGGACAAACCCCAAAACGGGACGCGCTATTTTATTCTCAAATACGGGACGATTCCGTATTTTAAGGGACGGGTGGCAACCCTAGGCTGTTAGTCCCTGGCTATTAGCTTTGAAGCTAACAGAAGCTCCTAAAAGTTGATCAAATGAACTTTCATTTTCAAACGTTGATATAAATACTATATGCATTTAAAATGTAAAGTATTTTTAGTCTAGGAGAATGGATTAAAAATAATCATGACTCATCTCGAACAACATAGTTTTATCCAATCAAATGCTCTCTAGAATGATAATGTCTCTCCCCCTTACAGTATATCACATGCAAATTAGCAAGAAGCACATTATGAATCATTGCTGTGATGTATTTAAAGCCTTTTGGCTATTAAAAAAGGAACAAGCCATTCAAGAATGTTTAACAGGAAGTACGTCAACAAAGGAAAATAGCTGCGCTCATCGAACAATTTCATGGAGTCGTTAAAGGAGTCAGAACTTAAATGGAGGATAAGGCCATTGGCTTTAAGTTAAACATACGAGGAAACAGGTTTTCAGGCAAAACAAAAAACTTTGTGACTTTGTGACATTTTATACAGTTTGATGTTCCAGAAATACTTCATTGGTGGCTTGCAGCAGTGGTTGAGTCGAGGCGGTTGAGCTGCCCACTGAACTCAGCCTTTGCGCCCTCTGCAGGCCTGGAGGAACAAATGCTTCACAGCTGCTTGTGCTGAGATTCAGGTAGTCCTGCAAGACACAATAGCAAACTTATCAATTGCAAGCATCTTTAACTATATTTTGAGCAGTGTTAGTAAGAATGATCTGTAGAGCTAGCCCTGAGTTAAAACATACATGTTTGGTGGTTTCTGACAGCAGCAGTTCAGTCCTTTCCACCAGTTTCTTGAAGGTTGGTCTCTTCAGGGGGTCAGCACTCCAACACCATCTCATTACCTCATAACTGGTAATACACAAACAAGTGCCTCATTATTAAGTGCATCCCATATAAACACCCTTGTATTAATTTTATAGCACTTTATTGATATTCCTCAAACATTCTATTTTTCTGTCTTCTTCACAAATTTCTTAATTCAGAAATAACCGTTTAATGATTTGACCCAATTAAAACATTTTTGCATATTATTTCAGTCTTAGATGTGGGGCGGCTGTGGCTCAGGTGGTAGAGCGGGTCGGCCACAAATTGCAGGGTTGGTGGTTCGATTTCCGTCTCAGACAACTACACATGCCGAAGTGTCCTTGGGCAAGACACTGAACCCCAAGTTGCTCCCAATGGCAGGCTAGCACCTTGCATGGCAGCTCTGCCGCCATTGGTGTGTGAATGTGTGTGTGAATGGATGAATGAGTCACAGTGTAAAGCGCTTTAAATACCGTTAAGGTTAAAAAGGCGCTATGTAAGTGCAGACCATTTACCCAAATCTTTAAAGGGGTCATAACATGCCTTTTTTATTAATTTAATGTGTTCCTTGTTATTCACTTTTAATATCAGTAAAGTTTTTTGCACTTTTTACACCTCTGTCAGAAATGCTCGGTTTTGGTGCAACTTCTCCTTTAAGACTTTACAGTAAACGCCCACTGTTCTGATTGGCTCTCTGCTCTTGACTGACCTGATCTCTCTCCTTGCCATCTTACTGCTCACTTCTACTGGGCGGGGCTACAGAAGTGATAAGGTAAAGTAGGCGTTGATATGTTGTTGTGGAGGCAGTCTGATGCAAATGTCTACCACAGTGTGACATCACAATGTGGAGGAGGTAGAGAAAGAGTAGTTTTGGCAGCTTGGTTTCAACAAATGCTCTTTTTGCTGTGAGGAGGAAGTTTTGAGTTCTGAAACTTACAGTATGTTTTTATAGTACAATTAAGCTTACATGTCAAAAGATCAAGGAAAATTGTATCCCTCATGTCATGACCCCTTTAACACTATTCTTATGTTGCCTGGGAAGCAATGGTATTTCCATTAAAAAATCTAGTTTTGTATAATTCCAGAGTAAATACACAGATATTAATATATATGCATGCATATATAATGAAATGTAAATTTTCTTACATTTCACTTGGGGCAAACTCAGGCTCGCTCATTCTATATCCATCTTGTATCATCTTATAGAATGTGGATCCAACTGGAACTCCAGGATATGGTGTGTTACCTGCAGACAGTTTCATCTTATAATACCCTGATAATGAGTGATTTATAGACACTCAGTACATGTAATATGGATGATATCAGCTCGTACACACCGAGAGAGAAGATCTCCCACAGTAAGATGCCGTAGGACCAGACATCACTCTCAAACGTGTACACGCAAGCAAACAGACTCTCTGGGGACATCCACTTCACTGGGAGACATGCCTGAACAAGAAACGCATCATTAAAGATTCTGAACAATGAATTCCATTGCATCACGTGAATGCAATTGTGTGCGGTTACTGAAGCCATTGTAGAAATGTGCTATTCGTAGTCAACCATGATTAAAGAAATATTCTGTGTTCAATAAAATTTAAGCTCCGTCGACAACATTTGTGACATAAAATTGATTACCACAAAAATGTATTATGACTTTCCCATCCTTTTCTTTAAAAAACAACACTGGGTTACAGTGAGGCACTTACAATGGAAGTCGATGGGGCCCAATTTTTGAACATGAACCTCCTGAGACCCCGCATGACTGCTGTGTGCATTTCCCATTTCCCTTTTTTTTTCTCTCCTCTTTTTTCCCCAATTTGGAATGCCCAGTTCCCAATGCCCTCTAAGTTTCGTGGTGGCGTAGTGACTTGCCACAATCCGTGTGGCGGAGGACAAATCTCAGTTGCCTCCGCGTCTGAGACCGTCAATCCGAGCATCTTATCACGTGGCTTGTTAAGCACATTACCGCGGAGATATAGCGCGTGTGGAAGCTCTATTCTCCGCGGCATCCACAAGTCAACATGCACCCCACCCAGAGCGAGAACCACATTATAGTGACCACGAGGAGGCTACCCCATGTGACTCTACCCTCTCTAGCAACCAGGCCAATTTGGTTGCTTAGGAGACCTGGCTAAATTCACTCAGCCACCCTGGATTTGAACTCAGGACTCCAGGGTGGTTGTCAGCATCATTACTCACTGAGCTACCCAGGCCCCCAGTAGCGCCATCTTTGATTTTTGATGGGAATGACAACAAAGCTGTGTAGGACAAACTTGTAGTCTCTTCAAAGGGTTGTACTGTTACTTAAAATGTTTTAGATCATTCCGCTGAAGAAATAATGGAAAAAAAATCTTTCCAAGAAATTTCAGTTGACACAAAACTCCAGAAAACATGAGTTGTGGAAAATTAGATGTGATCTAAGAGCTTTATACAGTGGATGCCTTTGAAGAGACTGTAAGTCTATCCCTCACAGCCTTGTTATCTCTCACATCAAATGCCTCATTAGTCTTTTGTAATAGGGGAAAAATTACTGAGTGCACCTTTAAATCATATGAATTTATATGTGTAAATTCTAAAAAGATATGTTGAATATAGATATAGAGCCTGACATAAATGTGAGTGTGGTGAAGGATACTCACATTTCCTCTCAGGACATAGCTGGAATCTCTAGTGATGTCACGAGCCAGACCGAAGTCACATATCTTTGCTAACCGACCCTGAGTCAGTAAAATGTTCCTGGCGGCCAGATCTCTGTGGATACACTTAACACACACACACACACACACACATACACACACTGGTAAACACATATTGTATATTGTGATTTATTAAACAAAAGAACATACATATGGGAGCTGACAATGGTCTTGATGTATGACAAATCAATTTGTATATGTGAAATATTCAATGTAGTCTCTTAAAAGCTGCATGCATAATAATTGTAAAATTTTTCAATATAATTTTAGATGGAGTATAGCATGTCACACCGGAGGACATGCCAAATTGCCAACGCAGATGTATTTCATTTCAAATACTCATTCACTCATCTCTCCTCTTTTCACTCTGTACAAAAATGTGTCATCTCACACATTTTAACATTTATTACATAAAAATGTCACCATAATTACCAGGTGTGTATGTATAACATGCACCAAAACCACTACTGAGGTGGATAAATGCAATACACACACAAACTCTCTTACATGTTTGGATGTGAGAAAGTCCATGCCTTTAGCCACTTGATATGAGAAACTGAGTAAATCTTCAGTATCCAAAGAGAGATCATCTTTATCATCACACCATTCTGAGAGAAGAGATTATACAGATTGTAAAGTGTAATATAATGGAAAATGCTGTGAAAAGTGGCTGTAATTTGTTTCTATTCTCTTGGGATGGGCTTACCTGTCTGATTCGATCTCTTCTGATACGACCTCATGGGCATGTAACCATTATCAGTGGCGTCTCTGTTTGCACACACACATACAGTACAATAGATGGTGTATTACATTACTACTACCTAACAAAGGACATGTAGTCTCTCACAAATGTTAGACCATGTCACACAAACACTCATCTGTCACCTTGAAGGCTGTGTTTGGCTGAGCAGATTTTTGTAATATCCATCTCCTGTTTTGGAACTGAAAAATGCATCCCTCTTTCTCCTAAGGAAGTTCAACAGGTCACCATGGCAACAGTATTCTGTGATCACCAGAGTAGGGCCTGTTGGAAAAGGAAAGGTTCCATAAACTTAATTTAATCACATAAAATGTATCTTAAAAGTAACACAAACAATAGGCTATTTCTTAAAGGGACAGTTCACCCAAAAATGTACTCACCCTCATGATATCACAGATGTCTTTCTTTCTTCAGCAGAACACATTTGAAGAAAAATAGAAGAATATCTTAGCTCAGTAGGTCCTTAAAATGCAAGTGAATTGAGATTTCACTTTTAAAGCTCCAAAAATCATAGACAGTCAGCATAAAGATAATCGATACAACTCCAGCAGTTACAACCCCAATTCCAAAAAAGTTGGGACAGTATGAAAAATGCTAATAAAAGCAAAAATTATATTCACCCTTTGCTAAGTTGAAAACACTTCAACAGATACACTGTTTTTTAAATTTTCAGATAATTGCAACATGTTTCAAAAAGGTTGAGGCAGGGGCAATTTAAGTCCAATAACAATTCGACAAGTTAAAACAACAAGGCAATGTGAAACAGATGTTAAACAGGTGAGGATATTGTGTCATAGTATATAAGGAGCCTCCAAAAACAGCCTTCAAGAGCAAAGATCGTTCAAGACTTGTCAATTTGCCAACAGATGCTTCAGGAAATAATCCAGCACTTTGAGAACAATGTTTCCCAAAGACAAATTGGAAGGATTTTGGGCATTTCACCCTCTACAGTGCACAATATATTTAAACGATTCAAGGAATCTGGTCAAATCTAGGTGTGTAAAGGGCGAGACGAAAACCATTTCTGAATGCACGTGATCTCTGATCCCTCAGACATCACTGTCTTAAAAAACATCATTGAAATGTCATGGATATCATGAATATGGGCTTGGGATTACTTTAGTAAACCTTTGTTAATCAACACCGCTCTCCGCTGCATTCACACATGCAAGATAAGACTTTACTATGCAAAGCAGAAGCCATACATCATCACTGTCCAGAAGCGCTGCCGACTTCTCTGGGCTCGGTCTCATCTTAGATGGAAAGTAGAACAGTGGAACTGTGTTTTTGGGTCTGATGAGTCCACATTTCAAATAGGTTTT
The DNA here is from genome assembly GCF_025860055.1 of Xyrauchen texanus. Classification (NCBI taxonomy): domain Eukaryota; kingdom Metazoa; phylum Chordata; class Actinopteri; order Cypriniformes; family Catostomidae; genus Xyrauchen; species Xyrauchen texanus. The sequence goes on from NC_068286.1 coordinate 43,406,153, forward strand.
GAAAAACACAGCCGCTGTGTTCTCCAAGCCAAAGAGAAAAAGGACCATTCAAGCTGTTATCAGAGTCATGTCCAAAAGCCAGTGTCTGTATGGGCAAGGGGTGTGTCAGTGCCCATAGCATGGGTAACTCGCAATCAAAATTATTAATAAGTGTTATCAGAAGAAATGGTGATGTTTCACAGTGGTAAACACTCGACTGTCTCAACTTTTTGGAGTGTGCTGCAATCATCTGATTTGAAAGTACTGCACATAAAAAAAGAAAATAATGAAATTCACAAAGTAAAACATCATATAATGTTTAGTTGTAGTGCTTTAATAAAGGGTGAATATAATTTACTTTTGTTTTATTAGCATTTTTCATACTGTGCCAACTTTTTCGGAATTGTGGTTGTAAATGAATGTCTTCTTAACATTAAGAAAGTGATGCGATCACTTTTGGTGTGAAAAAGATAAATATTTAAGCACTTTTTAAATACAGTATATTCCAACGCTTTGGGGTAAGTTTCACGAGAGGGTGGAGTCCATACGGTCTCTCGTGTGATGTATGCGTGTTGCCATGGATACTGAGGTACTCTCACATTCTTCTCTCAGTTGAGACATCAAGGATAAGCACAAAACCGCACCATTGTGAGTAAAGAAACAGATAACAACAGATCTAAACCAAAACCAACAAAGCTTCTGTACAGCGTTCCTCCTTCTCACTTGTAAACAGCGCTGCTCTTCGGCAGTGACACACGTATGTCAGTTCTCGTGTGTTTCAAACACCAATGCGATTATGTCACACGCACGTACCGCTGCTCACTGGAAGCATGAAGAGTTAAAAAAAAAGTTAGATCAAAATCGATCGTGTCGCTTAAGAAGACATTGATTTAACAGCTGGTGTCGTATTGATGCCGTTTATGCTGACTGTCTGTGGTTTTTAAAGCTTCAAATGTCAAATCACCATCCACTTGCATTTTAAGGACCTACTCAGATAAGCTATATTTCTCTTCAAATGTGTTCTGGTGAAGAAAGAAAGTCATACATAACTGGGATATCATGAGGGTGAGTAAATGATGAGAGAATTTTCATTTTTGGGTGAACTATCCCTTTAACTTAAATTTCAATCAGTTCCTTACAGAAATCATAAGATTTGGAAAAAAGTGCACAAGTCATATCTACTTTAATAGTACTTTTATGGTGTTTGACAGCTGTGGGAGTGTTTGTGTGATTTATTGATTTTGACCCTTTTAATAAAAATATTTTCGTGTGATGTGGTTAGGTGGGCTTCATTACATTTATCTATGATTGGGAAGGTTTATGTTATTAAAATTAATTGTATTCCAAAATTCAACTACCTGCTACAGTCCTTCATTTGGAATGGTAAACATCCCAGATTACATTTGAGTAAGTTGCATAGGCCAAATGACAAAGGTGGGCTACCCCTACCCTAGATGTTGTTTTATTATTATGCATTCGGTCTCAGATATTTGGCTCATTGGTCGCTTCCACCTGAGAGAGCCCCTCCCTGGTTTTGTATTGAACAGAATGTTCTTGCCCCTATTAGCCATTGCAAAGCCTTTCTATTAAACAAACCGGAAAAGTTAAGTCACACCCCATTATATCGTATTTGCACTAGTTATGGACAAAAGTGTCCAGAATGTATAATTCAGACATGTATTTAAATGTTGCTTCGAGCATATTTAGTGGATTGTGAGGGAGGTTAGTATGCTCGGTGACCTATATGAGATTGGAGTGCTGAGATCTTTTGAAAATTTAGTTCAACATTTTGGGATTCCCAGGTCTCAATTCTTTAGGTATTTACAGTTGCACCACCTGCTCTGTACTATTTTTGAGAGTAGCATACACCCCCCTAAAGTGGCAGATACTCTGGGAGAGGTGATTACTGCTTTTGGAAAAGGTCATGAGGCATCAGAGTATTACTCCCTGCTAATTCAGAGTCTGGGGGTTAAATATGGGGGTTAAAAATTGATTCGGTGCATATATGTTTGCTTTTCTGTTTTATGTGTCTGAATCAATAAAAAGTGTTAATCAGAAACTTTAAAGCCCTTACCTCCTACTGTACAGGCTCCAAGCAAGTTGACAATGTTTATATGATTGCCAAGGTAACTCAAAACTTTCAGCTCAGACATTAGAGCCTCTTTCTCAGTCAAATGAGCGCTCGCTTTGGACAAAATCCACATACACAGAGATTTACATAAATACAAATTAGATTTAAAAAACATGAGTAAAACATGAAACTAAGTTCTCCTTTTTTGAGAACTAATGTTTGGAATGATCTATATGTACATATATCAACTCATGTACATCATACATATCTAGTTAAATACTCACATTTTAGCATTTTTACAGCAACAGTGGTCACTGTGTCTGCTGAGCAGAGTCCATATGCTGTCGCCGCGACCACTTTACCAAATGCTCCAGATCCAAGAATTTTTCCTTCACCATTACATAAAAAAACATTCAAAGATTGTTTTCAATATTGACTTCACAGTAAGCGCAATAGTTCAATGTGATTCACTAGAAAAGCACATTTGTTGCTCTTGTGCATGCTAATGGCAACATCATGTTTATTCATGGCAATTAATGCATGCTACAAAATTTAAGAATCAGCTAAATCTTACAGAGCAGAGCTTTAAAGAGGTCATATAATACCCCTCCCCACCCCCAACAAAGAGACCAACTTATAATGTTGTCTGATATGCAGAGCATTACATTTACATTTACATTTATGCATTTGGCAGACGCTTTTATCCAAAGCGACTTACAGTGCACTTATTACAGGGACAATCCCCCTGGAGCAACCTGGAGTTAAGTGCCTTGCTCAAGGACACAATGGTGGTGGCCATGGGGTTAGAACCTGTGACCTTCTGATTAACAGCCCTGTGCTTTAGCCACTACGCCACCACCACCTCTATTTTATTAGGTATTACACACAGTGTCTGGCATTAGAAAACTGGAAATTAATGAGTTTTTGCAGCTTAGTTTCAATTAATGGTCCTTTTGGACTGGGAAGGAAGTGTGTGTGTATGTGTGTGTGTGTGTGTGTGTGTGTGTGTGTGTGTGTGTATGCATGCATGTTTATACTATATTGTGGGGGCCAAATGTCCCCACAAGGATAGTAAAACCTGAGATAATCTACCTTGTGTGTGTGTGTGTGTGTGTGTGTGTGTGTGTGTGTGTGTGAGCGTGTATTTATCACTTTGTGGGGACCAAATGTCCCCATAAGGATAGTAAAACCCGAAATTTTTGACCTTGTGGGGACATTTTATCGGTCCCCATGAGAAAAACAGCAGTAAATCATACTAAATTATGTTTTTTGAAAATGTAAAAATGCATAAAGTTTTCTGTGAGGGTTAGGTTTAGGGTTGGGTTAGGTTTAGGGGATAGAATATAAAGTTTGTACAGAATAAAAACCATTATGTCTATGGAAAGTCCCCATAAAACATGGAAACACTACGTGTGTGTGTGTGTGTGTGTGCGTGTGTGTGTGTGTTTACCAAAACGCAGTCTTTCTCTTGGAAACTCCCATTTGGGGTCATAAGGCAGCTGTGTAGGGTCTATGTAGGTATAACTGTTGCCATCAAAGCTGTCTATCACCTTCCAGTGGATCTCATATTTGGGTTTCTATGACAACGTAAATAATGACAAGCAGACAATAAACAAAAACAGAAGTATTTTTTTCTTAACCATTACTAACATTAGAGCACAACAGTGATCACTCACTTTTTCAGTGTATTTGTTTCCAGAAATATTTTTACCATTCATTTTTCCCATAAGGATTTAAATAAATCTTCACTAAAGAGTGTAGAAGAAGCAAAAAGATTGTATTTTTTTTTACATTTATTTAAAAGAGAATGAGCTACTCTTTCCACAAAGAATTGCAAATGACATAATTTAATCAGAAACGTTAGCAGAATATAAAAATATAGACATATAGTCATTGATTATATAAGTATAAAACCAATTTATTGTAAGCTGAATGCAAAATATCTGAACATATACAAATATATAAGTAGTTTGAAAGTGTCTTGATTACGTCATTCTCTTTTGCTGCGTTTATCATTAATAACAGCTTTTCTGACAAGATTATGGGTAGTGTGTGTGTGAACTACCTGCATGTATTTGTAGAGCAGAACCACCACAAAGAAGCTAAGCAGAACAGCAGTAGACACAACACCAGACAACAGAGGTGTGAAGAGCTTATGAGGTACAGTTCGTTCTGGATAGAGAAACAAATGCCCACACAACAACACACATCCATGGATAAACACAGTCACAAATACAGTACATTTTTAAAACCAAAACAGTATAATGCTTCTTAACTCTCTTTGCCATATTAATAAGGCTAACGTTTATGTGTGAGTGTTTTGAATCTGTTGTTCAGAGGATTTTGAAAGCTTAGTGTCAGTTTCAAATCCTAATGTGCACACACTGCATAAAATAATAATCCCCCCAGATCTGTCAACAAGCCTGTGTATGTGTCTGAGAATGTACAGGGATTATCTTTACCAGCTGTGTGTGTTCGTCTTTGGGTGTGAACAGGTTCATGTCTATATCCTGCTCTCAACAACATTGTAAGGTGGGAATGGCTCACCTCAACAGTAAAAGCACATTTGTTTGTGTATGTTGGGGGTAGGGGGTTAATTTTAAGACAGTGCCACACTAGCAGATTTTTTCAATGACTTTCAGGTGTGAGCTTCATTAACATAATCGCAGACCAGGTGGAATGAGACGAAGCGTGCGTTAGCGTCTCTCAGCGAGATTCGGGGTCTTGTGTTCCCTTTAAGTGACCAATGAGCTTCTTTTATTAAACAACTGACAAGGGGTCAAGCTAAACTGAACTCTCTGATCACACTCTGCATATCATCACAAATGCTGATTGTAATCCATAGTGATTCTGTCACCAGGCGTTTTTCTTGCCTTTCTATCCTACACTAGAATGACATCAGAAAGATGCACATACACACTGAAAGCTGCATAGGGAATAAAAAGACAATCACACACTTTCACAAGATATATTTACTCTATGAATTGCACAACTGGCTCATTTGGAGCATTTGTGTTGGAACCTGGTGTGTTTTCTCCCTTGGTTCAGCTCCTATAGGCATATATGAACATGGCAATCGCACTCGGATCTGCACCAAATCAAGCGGTCTGTGAGTGGTTTGCTTGTGGTGAGACAAACAATATCCCTATAAACCATGAACATAACTTGATCTGCGGAGAAGAAATCTGTAGGTCAGCTCGACTGTCATTCATCATCAAAAAGCTGAAATAGCCTGATATACAGATGACAACTATATTAGATATAGTTATGTAGTAATTTTACAATCTGTGTCTGCGTTACACATATTACAGGTTACTATTGTTAATGCTATGCTATGTATATACAGTATAAGCAGATCAGCAATTAAATGACACAGTACATAAGTTAATCAGAATAGTAAATACACAGAAGCACGAATACTGTAAAACAAAGTGTCAAACAAAACAGCCTTTTGGGCACATCTTTAAAGGTCAAAATTGTTCATGAATTTAGAAAATAGTGCTTTTTTAGGGGTAGGGTTGTGGTTAGGTTAGTCTGTAGTACCTGTAATTAGCTTTATATAAAAACAACAGAAGTCTGAAATATCCTCAGTTAGATGAGTCTGTGTGTGTGCATGCATGCGTGGGTGCGTGTGTCTCTCACCACTAATGGAAAAGAGAGTGTAGGCCTGCTCGCCCTGCGTTGTTGCCACACACTCAAGAGTGTGATATTTCCCTTTGCTGACATTAAGTCGACTCTCCACCTCGCTCCGTCCGAACTCTGGCCCTGACACTGTTATCACAGCAACCTCCTCATCTGCCTGTGTCGCATTCAACAGGTGGGAGCACCTGTCAGAGGGCAGAGACTTTTAATTAATGTAATAAAGCCAAAAGAATATGAGCAATCACAATGATTGTAGAACATATTTACCACATTTTATTATACAATTTCCAGTTCTAAATGGCTTTGTGACACATTTCAATCTCTTGAGACCAAAACTATGGTATGATGATGTGGCAGGGTGGAGGGCGGGGTCGGGTCGTGATCCTACACACCCGGTCCCGTATTAGGCTAATTATGCCTCCTTGAGGGTTAAAGGTCGACTGCAGAGGATCGTGCGGGAGAGAGAGATAATTTACGGACATGTCCGTCATGTGTGTGTTTGTGTCTTCTTTTAAGTGTATCATTAAACCATTATTTATATTATCAAGCCAGTTCCCGCCTCCTCCTTTCCATTGATCCCTTTACAGATGCATTTACTTGGGAACTTGTAATAATAAAATTAATGTGTTAGAGAAGTGTGGTATTTTATGGCTGTTACCAGGGCTGGACTGGCAATCTGGCATACCCGGCATTTTCCCGGTGGGCCGACGCACTTTGGGGATGCTCAGGGGCGGACTTGCCAGCGGGATAACCGAGCGGGCCATTGGGTCGGCTGCGAAATGTGCCGTACGGGCAGCGATAAGCAAAAATGAGCCGCCGCATTATGCAGAACGGACCACAAAACGGCGCCGCAATATGCAGAAACTGACAGCGACCCCACCCCCCCGCTCAACAACTTTTGGGCCAGTTGCCATGTAAAATCAAGGGCCGAATTCTCTTCCCAGTCCAGCCCTGGTTACATGTGAGTGGCTTAAATCAAAAGTGTGAGTCATACCGTGTATGTGGCGGCTCGCAGTAATACCAAGATATTTTGGGGGCAGGATATCCTGAAGCAACGCACCTCACCTGTCCATCAACCGGCCCCTCCTGGGAAACAATCACAGGTTTACCTGAATAAGAGAGCGAGAGAAGGAAACAAGTGGAAAAGTAAACAAACAACCACTGTATTTACATAAAGACTGTATTACAATGAAGAAATATAATCCTTTATTTCTTCTGAACTCACATATTACATGGACGGTGAATGACTGATTGACAGATGCATATTTGTGATTGGCTGAGAAAGTGTAGATCCCACCCTCTGACCCATGAACTCGAACCAGCCTTAGTTCACTGATGTACCTGAAACGTTTACATAAGCAATGCTCAATGTCTTACTTGTATGTGACGCTGCATCCGAATATCCATACTTCCCTACTATATAGTTTGCCAAAAACTATATCCTAGAGGAGTACTTTGTCCGTATCATCAGTATTCATAAAACAGTGAGAAATAACCCGGATGACCTACTTTTTCCAGCGAGATTTTGAAGTGCAGATTGACTTGACACTTTACGATCCAATAAGAGGAGACATCATGTTCAAAAAGCGATGTTGAACCACGAGTTGTGTGGCTCTATAGAGTATATGTATATACCAAGAAAGTTGCTCCTTGTGCTAAAATGGTGCTTATTTAACAAAACCAGAGTAGATTATTTTTGCGTTGCTGTTCTTACATCATATATTCTGGACACGGATCAATACCCACATCCCTGGATGAAGTATGTCTGAAATCTATTTATATTACACGCATGCATACCTAAAGAATGTACTGATTTATCGAAGTAGTGTGTCCTTCATAAAATACTGTACATACTGTGATAGTATGACATTTGGACGTAGGGTCAGATTTTTCTCTACGTTTTTGTTTATGGTTTGCTGGTTCTTTTTCCTCCCAGTGATCTCAGACTTTATACTGACACCTACTGGTGTGGATGCATTAAGTTTATTTATTAACTGCTGATGCTTCACAATGGAGCTGTTTTTGATCATTTGTTTAGTTCCATCTCAAAAGTAAACTTACTATAATTGTTATTAGTAACTCGAATAGTACTCGAATTACTAGAAATGACTATTCGTGTGATATCCACAATGAAACCCCATAAGAGTTTGCCCACTCCATGTAGAATAAATCAGGTTTTTCAAGTGCACTTTTAAGATTTATGTCTGTTTACTAGTTTTTTAATTAACGTCACTAATGTTGATGTAAAGCACACCTAACAGACATACTGGTTTGGGGGATTAAAGATAAGCATCAATCAAATACTCTTTGATTGTCTTATAAAAGACATGTGCAGGTGTGTACCTGTACTGCTGGTTCTGAAGTGTAATGACATGCTCAGATGTGTTTTTGAGCTGTTGGTTTTTGTAGGTCCAATACACATCCCTGGGTTTGGGGTATGACGTCATCTCCACAATCAGAGTCAAGCTTTCACCCTCTCTCACCACACTGTCCCCTCCTTCTGTGAGGTTAATGAAACCATGCTCTGCCACCGACACACACAAAATGTTGTCCACAATGTAAGATGGAGTTTAAAGCCAATAAATATTTGAAAGATTGCTAATGACTACAATTTGATAGAGTAGAAGTTAAGCTATGTACATGTATGTTTGCATTGTCTCACATTTCTCACCATAAACTTCCAGATTGACAGTTGCCATGGAGACACCCCTCTCATTCTGCGCTTGACAGCGAAAGACTCCTGAGTCGCTCATCTTCACAGATTGAATCCAGAGCTTTGCTGAGCGCTGATATCCTTGAGAACCAGGTATTATGTGAGAGTGATGGGTCTCCAGTGCAATCTAAATTGTTATTGAGATGATATAACTTTCCACATTAGGTACACTCAAAAAATAATCTGTTGGGTTTAAAAAGCTGTGTCAAGTAGTACCACGAAACAGTGTTGAGTAGTTCCAACAAGCCACAGTTCAGTTGTTTGAACTAAAGAAATGCAGGTAAATTGAACAAAAGCATTTTCAGTAAATGCAAACCATTTGGATATTTGTACCTGATCACTATGTAACACAATTTTTGTTCCTGGGTAGTAAGTGTAATTTCATAAATGCTTATGCCTCAAAAGTATAGAAAATGGCTAGTATTCCCCACAAACTTTGCTTTTGTGACCAGGACAGTGATTGTACCTATTTTCCAGAAAATTACAGAGAGATTTAGTGCTGAGTAAACTTGGAGTAACTTCTAGAAATTTCTTGAACTTAGAAATCCAATTTTGTGTAAAGCATGCTGGGAACTACAAATCACTGTGGTTTCAGTTATGCAAACAGAAAAACGTTCCCAACCCAAATGAATAAAGTAAAGCTGACGAGACATTTTTTTTCATTGAAACAACTCGGGACAACATAAGGGATCTATACATATGCTACAGCTGAAAACTCTGTGTGTGTGTGTGTGTGTGTGTGTGTGTGTGTGTGTGTGTGTGTGTGTGTGTGTGTGTGTGTGTGTGTGTCTAACCGCTTCAGAAGGGATGCTCCAGTTCAGGTGGAAATCATGGTTGATGTTGATGGTACTACAGCTGAGCTCAAACTCCTGATCCTGGATCAGAATCACATTTTCTGATCTGGATAGGCTAACTGCTGGCACTGTTGCTGGGACTGTGTTACAAACAAACATGTAATAAAGCTTTTTCCATCTTTAAGATAACATGAAATATTTTGTATATTATTTTCATTACTATTATACAACTACTATTTTACAATACTAATTTAATACTATTTTATTACATGCATTACTTTATATTTCAATTATGCGTCTTTAAGGTATAACATGATTATAATAACATGATGTTATACTTTGAAGTATAACATGATAATAATATACTGAATTACTTCAACATCACACTCAATTGTGGCCAGTGTAAGATATACAAAAAACAGTTACTGTAACTCTTTCAACTTTGTATACTGTATCATTCTCCTATCTCCTTCTTTCCCCTCTCAAACTGTGGTTCTCAACGGGTGGGTTATGACCCAAAAATAGGTTGCATGTCTGTTCTAACAAGGTCACAAACAGCACGGAGAAATAAAGCTAAATGCAAATGATCAAATGCAACTACGCATGTAATCGTGCATAGTTATGATAGCTAGGAAGTAAGAAATAATGTACAGTAAGCAAGTCATTATTGAAAAATAAACCCCTTACAGGGTGATCAGGACCCTGGCACAAAGTGGTCAATGCAGCGACTGACAAACTGACAAGATGACAAACCCCTTCCCATATCTTGTGTTGTTGATGTCAAAAGTTATGCATCCAAACAAACTTTGGTATTTTGGCAGAAAATTCTCAGTATTCATTTTAAGGCTATTTTTGGTTTACTTTTGTATGATACATTTTTGGTACTGTGTTGAGTCACCACTTGATGTCCAGCGTAAAATATGAGTGCTGAAGCAAAACCAGTTGAGAACCACTACTTAACATACACCACACCATACAGTACACACACCTTGCCGCACATCCAAGTTATACTGGCTTGATTGAACAGGTACTCCATCCATCTGCCCTGCACAAATGTAGCAACCCTCAAAGGCTTTGGAGACATTTCTGATTGTGATCCCTCTCTGAGGGTGCGTGGTGTAGTTGAGACCACCAGGCAGGGCGGAGCCAGCACAGGTCAGCAAATACAGGTGGCTGACAGCTGGATCTGTAACTAAACAAGGTAGAGTGCAGTCCTCTCCTTCCCTCACCAGAAGACCGTTCACCATGGAGCGCACAAATGCATTCCCCAAATCTGAATCGAGAGACAGAGGGAGATAAGAGATAGAGCAATGAGAAGGGTCAAGGAGTGAAAGAAAATGAGAAAATCCGGAGGGAAAAGAAAAATATTTAAGTATGAGGACATAGAGAGAGACCATAAGTGAGTGCGAGAGCTTTTTTGCCCAATCCGACAGTTCAAATACCTGCATCATTCATCATTCAACAGTTAACCATAAGCCTACATCAAATAGAAGAAATAAGACCACATTCACACCAAGGTGTGGTTTGAGGGACGGCTTAAGGGCATGCATTTGTGCTGTTACAAAAGACCTATTCAAGTTTTAATACTGCTTCAAGAGGAGTGAAGTGTGGGAATTGAGGCCAACTGCATAAGCATACACACTCAAACACACCTTTCACATAGATGTAGATGGAGTTCTTCGCTCCCGTTTGTATGTTCTCACAGGTGTAACGGCCCATATGATGCGTCTGTGTGAAAGCGAGACGGATGACACTGGCTCCAACTTCCTCTCGCTCCCCATCGATCCGCCGACCTTTTTCCCGCAGCCACCGCACCTTGCCCGTGCTTGCCTCTGCATCATCATGACAACGGAGTTCCAGTTGTCCACCTTTGAGTATCACCAGATGAGGGGCATCTGGAGTGATAACAGGTTTAAACCACCCTGGAAAACAAACACACAAGTCAGGTCACTGTGTATACATTAAGTCAGTCCAGTTGATGCGCTACATTGTTTGAAATGGTGAACGACCCTTAAGAAAATGAGCAGGTACTGATGATAGAAATGGTGGTTATTATAACTCGGTAAAAGCTTGTATGACTCCTGAAGAACCCCACTGCTGTCTTTGTTTTCATCTGATGTTATCTAAGCAAATCTCTGCTCTGAGGATTTTAAACAATATAAACAGAGATCAAGATTTAATCAAGATGCCTGATGATTATTTGAACAAGCTGTCTGAAAGCACTAGGGCTCAAAGCCTTATAGTTACTGAGTTACTGCTCTTGTGACAACTTTCCCATGTGACAACTATAGCCCTAGTCTTCCATTTACTGTAAATCACTTTGGATAAAAGTATCTGCTAAATGACAGCTTGCTATTAATTTTTTTACTAAATATAAATCAGCAATCTATATATTTCTTTATAAGTTAACAGATGGAAAAACATACTTTTGACCCATATCTATAAGCTAGAGGTATTAATACAAACTTCCTTTTAATACAAAAATAGCAATGTATAGTAGTCCAGAGGTGCACAGCACCACAAAATTAATAGAGCAAGTAAAAGCTGAAAACACAACGGAAATAAACACAAGGAATTTAAGCACATTTCACATTCAGATTTTACTCCATGATATGCCAACACAAAGCAAATGATCTGACCTCACTGCAAACGGCATGGAGTAAGAACCTGAAATATGACATTGATGAAAATGTCTAGGAGGATATTATCAGACTGCCAGTTTATAACAGATTTAAAGAAATGCAATTTAATATTGTACAAAAAGTTTACATATCCCCAAATATATACAGTAAGATAAACACTACTGCATCTCCTCCATGTCCCAAATGCCTTAACAGTCTCGGCACATTTTTCCACTGCCTTTGGGAATGCTAATTCATTTCAGATTTTTGCAAAAGCATTTGTAAAATTATCTATTATACAGTAGGGTACAATGGGGCTAAAGGCACACCTTAAGGAAAATTTGGCTTTTTTCTGGTCACAAATTGTATCAAGATTCGAGAAATACTGTACATTTATTTTGATAAAAAAAATGTATGAAGCAACATACTGTAATTTGTGTGAAAAGAAACAACAACAGATGGTTGTTTTGAATAAAATTCTTAAAAAAAAAAAAAAAAAGGGGGCATGGAGTAAAAGGCTCCCTCACTTTGGGTAAAAAATATATAGTGTAGATAACGGGGCAACAGTTATCACAATTTGTCAACTTATGCAAATACCACCTTCGAGACAACAAGATGCTTTCTTGAGTAACAAATTAAGATCATTCTTATTCAAAATAACCACTTCAGAAAAGGGTGCACAATTTCTTGATAATTTCAATCACATTTGACATTTCATAACATCTCAAGATTTTTTTCTTCAATCATAAGAAAAACAATGTGTTTAATAGGGGCATTTTTACCCCAAATACTATCCTTTCACTTATTATATAGGATAGTTATTGGATAGTAATCTGGAACTCATGGAACTGCTTTTTTACGCAACAGATCAGAATCTGCCGTTGATGGTTCAAAACAAATTATGCATCCAAGCCTCCGTTAGTAATTCAAAAATGTGACTTCAGAAATAGTATCACGGCCTGTGCTGTTTCTAACAAGTTATTGGATAAACAAGGATGGATGGATGTGTGTGTGTGTGTGTGTGTGTGTGTGTGTGTGTGTGTGTGTGTGTGAGAGAGAGAGAGAGAGAGAGATGGAACGTGTGCAATCTATTGCCACTCCCAAGCAGAGATGCTGTCAGCTTTCTGAAGATCAGCTTTCTCAGTGGAAACTGAGCATTCAAGTGGGGGTATTTCTCCCTATGTCACGGTAGCCAGTGCGCAAGAGTCGATCACTTTAGAAACTGCAATATCCTCCACCATTTTAAACAGCACCCATTGTGTAATTAATCAGTCTGTTGTGTCTCTCAGCTGTGATGAGCCGTAAGGCTGACGTTCGTTTAAAGCCATTTAAAGCTATTTCCTAGCTTTAGTAATGTAGTAGTAATACAAGCGATCACAAAGAGATGTTTTATGTAAACACTGGCTGACAGATTCACTTCACCTAACTGGTGAAGTGAAAAAAAAAAAGACAAACAGTAGCTCTTAACACATATGCACTGCTCTTACACTTTAGTTTAGAACCGCATGAACACAAGCACACACACAGTGAAACGTCGGAGTGCTGTCAGAACATCAGTTCTCATGGAACGTCTCTCGTCCAATCAGATTCGAGGTCCAGAACTAACTGTTGTATGTATATACACACACACACACACACACACACATACATATATATATATATATAAAATCACCTTAAACAACATTGAAAATGACAAATAAGTATTTTGTCTCAAAATGTATGTGACAATTTTTGGGGTATTCATACATTAGCTACTGTACACAAATTTGCAATATTAACAAAATTGTTGAATATTAGATCAAACTGCCTCAAAATCAACCTTCAGACATTAAACGCAATGATCTCATGGATCAGGAAAATTTTGCAGTTCATAGTGTCAAACATGTGTTTAGGAAAGTCCTATGGTAGTTTTATTGCTATTTAGTGTTTTGGAAGAAAACAAAATCAAACAAGCTTTTTGCCCCTGGGAGCCTTTAGCCCCGTTGTACCCTATCTACAGGTAAGCAGAAGGTTACAGCCTACACATGTCTACTGGGAACATTATCCCCTTCGCTCCTGGAATTTTCAGATCAGATGCCATTAAAACATTCCTGTTTTTGGGTAGGAAATCAAATATGATAAAATAGGTTGGTGATGAACCCACTTAATTAAGGATTTGATGGTCTTGATTAAAGAAGTTACATTTCTAGAAAAGATGTGAAGTAAAGGATAAATCTGACACTTTTCATACATTTTGGTCAAATCCATTGAACTGTTTTGGTATTGACTACAAGTTTATTGTGTACCCCTTAAAACTATTATATTCATATGGTGATACTTTAATTTTGAATTTGACCACACTGCTCTTCTCTCTCTCTCTCTCTCTCTCTCTCTCTCTCTCTCTCTTACCAGTTACCTGTTTGTGTCCCCATTGCTGATTATTATGTAAAATACCAATAAAAATACATAAAAAAAATTAAGACTTTCTTTTCTGATACATTTGTTGTGTTGCAGCTTAATTTTGGCTACTTGTATTGTGGCTTAAGTGTAATGTGCTGTGGCATTACATTGTTGTGACTTAATTTTGTTGTGTTGTGTCTTAATTTCTTGAGTTTTCTGCTTTTATTTGCACTGCTAATTTTGTTGTGTTTTGCACCCATGGGCCACCATAGCAATGTAGTGTGAAAGCATTAGTTCACAAAAAAAATAAGTAAATAAATAAAATAAAGGACATCTGTCTTCTCCCATAATTCAAATGACTGTATCATGTCACGGCCATGACTATAGTACCTATTATTATTATTCAAACATGACTACTAGAATTTCTGTTACTTCATCGTGATCCACGGTCCATTAAAATAAAACGTCACTAATTAAGACAATTAAAGGAAAGTGGAAAGCACTTGTGGAGGAGCTCTAGCAATCATTTCTAATCTCCACCAGGAAACAGAGAGAGAACACGTCGTGACACGACTTCTAACTGTTCTGAATGTATTTTAGTTGTGGTCGTTTTGTTTACAGTATACTTAGGGGCTGTTCACACAAAATGGTTAAAAAATATAGAGGCAACACCATGAGCGCAGGTGTCTCGAGACGCGTTTTTAACTTATTTTTAACTTGACACGGCGTCTAAAAAACGCAGAGCTCCTGCGCGAGACGCGGCGCTTAGAAAAACAATAGAAAAAACGCGTTCTGTGTGAATGGCCCCATAAGGACGTCATGTGTTGGATTAATTTGACGTACCCCGATCTTATTACACGCTAATTAATTATTGACTCCGTGCACAACACATGAGATTCGCGCGATATACAAGTTAACTAACCACCCATACGACCTAAAACGAATTACTAACCAGTTTAAAAAATGCATAGATAAAAAATAAAATAAAATTACGGACGGAAACTCTTAACGGTCATTACCATCTACCCTGAAACAATCGGCTCATTCACTGGATGTTAATGATCTACTAATAATTTAACTGAACACACATTGGGATTTTGAAGGACATTTATACGCCAACATATTTGTAAAAATAAATTACAACGCTAATTTCTTTTTTATCTGAACAACTGAACGTATTAATGGTATGTTCTTACCTCCAGGTAAAATTAATAAAAGTAGAACTGTGCGCAGAAACCAAACGTGAGCCATTCTGTTTGCACGACTGATCCAACTGACCTGACCATGCGTCCTCAACTCACTCTCTCTCTCTCTCTCTCTCTCTCTCTCTCTCTCTCTCTCTCTCTCTCTCTCTCTCTCTCTCTCTCTCTCTCGCTCAACTGCCAATGAGAAACGTTTGTTTTGATCAAGGTCTTTGGTGTATACCAGTGCTGTACATCATCCAGTCCAGCTGACCTGTTCTAACAGGAAACTGGAACAGAATTTGAATTAGAACCGGCGTAGTTAAGGGGACAAATTGCAATATTCATTATCTTAAGTGGCGGATTTTGGACGGTGTCACGTCTCTTGAGGCAATTCAGCAGTTCAGTCACCTCTGTGTTGCCAAAGACTCCTATCATGGATTTAAAACATATTGCGCTGTCTGCCCTCTCATGCACACATTAATCGATAGAGTTGAAAATGTTGCAGCTCTGTAATGATGACGTGCTGTCTGCTGCATCAGAATCATCTTATGAGATGTGTGTGTTTATATGACCCATCCTAAACAGATACACACTCAATTCTGATACAGTTTTCCTTCAGTTTAATACAGTAATTGTGACTTGATGGATATGTTGGCCTTTTAAGTCAATTGTCTTTCTACTTTTTGTGTAACACTTTTAGGCTTGTTATGCAGTATGCATGTATGTTGTCTGAGTGCCATGCAGACCTTGTTTTTGATTAATTATTCATGAATCAGAACAGGTTTTTGATACAGATAGGTCCTTACTCATCATCTGCAGGCTGTTTGTGAGAAAGATGAAGATGCTGACTCACTGGTAGTTCTTTTCAGAGGTGACTCATTCCTTCTTTTATAGATATATGATCACTTTGTCATTCTAAAGAGAAACAGCATCCTTTAAAGGGGCCATGACATGACTAATCAAACGTTCCTTGATCTCTTAATATAGAGTTAATTGTACTATATAAAAACATACTGTAAGTTTCAGAACTGAAACTCCTTCATTAACCTCCTGAGACCCCTGCATGACTGCTGTGGACAGCTAGACTTCGTTGTGAAAATGTTAATAATACCAAGCCATAGAAAGTCAAATTTTTATGTTTCCAGGAGTGTTGGTTATTTGTGTTTTTGAGATGTAAGCTTATTTTCTATAAAGCTGAATAAACAATTCTTATTCAAAATAATGGCCAGCATCATCCAATCACTTCCAACCACATTCAAATTAAATTTTAGGTCTCAGAACAGTTCAAAATGCACCTTATTTTCATCCTAACTCCATATAAAGCCTCTGGAAGCAACATTTTTCAGCTTTTGGATGAACCCATTAACTCTTAATGTGAAAATGCATAGTAAATATATAGTAATGCATGTACTAATGTTAATAAATAGAACCATATACTCTCAATGATAGCAAAATAAAATATAACAAAAATTATATTAACATGAAACAAAATGACCAACAGATGTGTTAATGTTGAACATGTTTTTTCCACTTTTGAGGCAATAAGGTCCCATTTTCCTTATATGTGGAATTAATTTATCAGCGCACTAATGTGCAGAAAATGAATGGATTTTTTTAAAGTGGCATATCAAACAAAACTAGAGATGCTACTCTTTACATCCAAACATGTTTCAGTCACCATAAATGTAACGTAAAGAGGTTTCTTACCAGAGGCACTTTTGTTGGCACTGCGCCCGTAGATAATCACATAGATTCAATGACAGTGTAGTAACAGTGTAGTGTTGTGAACAGTATTTAGTCAGTTTTAATTCATTTAAATTATGTGTTGCATATAGCAAATCCAGAATAAAACATCCACACATGTGGACGCGGAGTCGCATGAGGGTATTAGAAAAAGAGCCTTTATTTAAACCAGGGTGTTGAAACGGCTCGTTTGGAATTTATGGAACTTGTGACATCACAAGGACCAAATACATTTGCATATAACTGCCTCTTCAGCAAGACATCAATGGCTATTTTTCATCATTACACCCTTGGCCTCGCCCACTGGTGCTCAGACAGTCACATTCACACAGGTGAAGAGGAGAGAGGGCCTGTCATTGGCGATTCATTCAAAAGGGACTTACACAAGACACCTTCATGTGCCTATCTGGATTTATATGTTTTTCTACACTAGATGAACAGCTTTGACTGTTATATGTACCTTGCGCCTCTTTTAAAAGGCATAATGTCAAGTTAGAACTCTAAAAAGGAGACCCCCATTCTATTTCATTCAGCTGCGCTGTGTCTTGCTCTTTTGAAGGCAACCTGGACTGTTTTTGCACACATCTGTGCTGTATTTAATTGTTGGTATTTGTAAACATGCACTATATGAACGTCTTTGATCGTTTTGATGTGTTTCTGGCCATGTGCGGCACATTTAAGAGCAGTACAAGCGAAACTAAAAGCACGGCTGTTGCCACTGACTGGGAGAAACACATGCCGTCCTGTGTAAACAAACACAGAAGATGTGAGATGTGAAGAACAGTGTCTCTGCTTTGGCCTGTTGAAGCACTTCTGTTTCTTCTGTAGAACACAAAGATTTTTATAAGAATATCTCAGCTCTGTAGATCCATAAGACTCCAGTGGTTAAATCCATGTCTTCAGAAGTGATATGATGGGTGAGAAACAGATATTTAAGACCTTTTTGCTTATAAATTTTCCTCCCAGCCAAAAATGTGAATGTGAATTGCCAAAAACAATATAAGGAGAACACTTAGGAGAGAAGAGCGCTTCTTAGGCCGTTTGAAAGTGGAGATCCCACTGGACCCCACTGTCTGCCATTATACGGACCTACAGAGCTGAGATATTCTTCTAAAAATCTTTGTTTGTTATCAGCAGATATAAGAAAGTCATACACATCTGGGATGGCATGAGGGCGAGTAAATGATGAGAGAATTGAAATTGTTTATGTGAACTATTCCTTTAAAGGTGCGATTAACTAGACTAGTTTTAATTCTGACACTCAAATGTACTGCATTGGTTGCGTAGGACAATCATCATGCAAGAATAAGATTTAACCATATATAAAGGCCTTTTAGAACAATGCAGACTGAAATCAAAGTCTCTGATGGACTAAAATGCCAACCTAATGAAGTTTGTAAACTGGATTTTTGCTGACCATGCATACAATCTCATCTGCTCAACCAAATGACCATTAGGATCTTCATTCCATAATAGTATGAACAGTATGTGGTGGGGTGGGTTTTGTGGTGGTTTTTAAGTGTTGTTGTATGTCTGCTCACTGGGAGTACTTTGCTTTTGTCCATTTTAATGATGTATAAGTGCATACTCTGAACCAAGCATGACATAAGAAGTTACATTCTTGAGCTGTATGGGTTATAGGTTTTTTGTTCAATCCAGCCACATACAGTGTACACTGGAGCAAAATGACTTTTCAATGCATTGTGATGCATAAAAAAGCTTATCTGATACTTTAGATAGATGAATAAATAAATAAATAAAATATGAAAATACTGATGGTATCTATTAGATCCTTTCTGTTAATGTCAGACATTATAGACATTTGATCATTCCATAGTCAATTACAGGAAATGCAGTCTTAATTGTACTGATCTGTGGGAATCCTAATGCTGACAGCGACAGTATTGTGCAATTTTTCTGTTTTGCAGAAAAATTTAAAGATTAGAAAAGTTTAAGATGCTAAGTTGAGTGTGTAATCAAACTGTGAAATCTGATTAACTGAGCTACACAGCACTTTAGATCTCATTAAGATTCTCTGTGTTGCAGATAAGTTGAAAATAGAGGAAGGGGGAGAAAAAGGAGAGAAAATGTGGGTCTGAGGATGGAGGAGAAAGAGTGGATTTCAAGGAAGAAGAAGTTATTATGAAGAAAACAATGTCTAAATAACAAAATGATGGGTGGAAGTAAATACACAGAAATGAGGACAAAGCATGTACTGCTTTTTATATTATAATAAAGCCATATTAGGCAGTTGTCATAACTCATGTCCAATCATAACTACATTATAAAAAAACATTCCAGAATGCATTAAGTCAATAAGTCAGTCCAAAACCACAACAGTAGTCATTTGATATTCACAGTTCCCTAAATGAGCATCGCAGCAGTTTAGCTGGTCAATATGCCTCCATTCTTCAATCAATATGACAAGACTCTTTGACCACAGGGAGCATATGTTGTATATGTGCCTGACACTAAAGCTAATATTTTGATTATACAGCCAATTGGTGTTCCTCACAAGCAGATTTCATCAATGCACTTCAGTATGGATTTAAGGCATGTTTTGACAATGCCTTGAGAACCCTTTAACCTTTGTATTCTTTCAGCATCAATCCTATTGAATAAAAACACTAATACCTTTGTGCTAGTAATATCATGACATCATTGTCAACTAAATCTTGTGTAAATTCTGGAAATAGTTAATTGATCTATAAAATATCTGGCAGGTTGATTGGCATCTAATTTTAGTTTTATAGTTTGTTGTTGTTGTTGTTGTGGTGCGGGGGTGGAGGTGGGGTGGGGGGGTTAGGGGCATCTTTGAACTTCTATAAGCAAAGATTTTAGAGTAAAATGTGTAAGAATGTACAGTATAAGGGATAGTGTATATCTTGTAGGTCCAGTAATTGGTCAAGTTCGTCACAATTTCTAATCCCCTTTGTGCCTTCACTAGTTCATTTTAAATGGTCCTATTGTGTGACATATGAATATTTAGAAGTACAAATATTTAATGTAGTCTCCCAATTAATATAAGTTCATAAAAGCTTCATGTATAAATAATTCTAAAATGATTTATCCCTTTAACGCACATGTCTTTAGGGACCCGGGACCACATTCCACCCCCTGTACCTCATCTACACCTCTTTAGTCGTCCTAAACCTTTCTCTTCGGAATAGTGTCACAAAGAAATAAAAAATTTGAGTAATAATAATAATGATGTTATAACTGCTTAGTTACCAAAAGTGTATAGGGTTAATAAACACCAGATATATGTAATAGTATCGCACTTTTTGGCTACCATACATCATATTTTTGTGATTATTTAATATCTATATACTATAAGTTTACCATGACAGGATAAACTGTATATTTCTTTGTTTATTTCAAGACAAATGAGTACTATATTTATACAAATTAAACTATATCACGCTGATTTTCTGTGTGAAAATGTTAAATTAAGAGTATCCCATATGCATATACACATATAAATTATACTTTAAATGCTATTTCTTACTCAATGTGGAGCTGAGGTTTCTGTGATTGACTTGATTTACATTTGACTGTGCTATTTGACAAAGAAACAACATGGAAGTCAACTATAGCAAGTGTAACATAATTAAAATTATTGATAATTGTCATTTGGGTGTACTACTGAAATTATGTAAGTTGTATATCTATTCAGACTCAATAAGTGCCTAAAAAAGTATGTGTAAGTAAGTTAATGTGCAGCTTATGTGTTTTGTGTAGCTCAATATGCATTTGACAGCCAGTTGTATCTCATGAAATTAGAGTGTGTAAGTAATAAATCCTGTTCTACACTGGCGGCCAAAAGTTTGGAATAATGTACAGATTTTGCTCTTATGGAAAGAAATTGTTACTTTTATTCACCAAAGTGGCATTCAACTGATCACAATGTATAGTCAGGACATTAATAACATTAAAAATTACTATTACAATTTGAAAGAAATTTTCTGAACTTCTTAAACTTCTTCAAAGAAAAAATCCTCCATGTGCAGCAATGACAGCTTTGCAGATCTTTGGCATTCTAGCTGTCAGTTTGTCCAGATACTCAGGTGACATTTCACCCCACACTTCCAGTAGCACTTGCCATAGATGTGGCGGTCTTGTCGGGCACTTCTCACGCACCTTATAGTCTAGCTGATCACACAAAAGCTCAATGGGGTTAAAATCCATAACACTCTTTTCCAATGATCTGTTGTCCAATGTCTGTGTTTCTTTGCCCAGACTAACCTTTTCTTTTGCTTTATCTGTTTCAAAAGTGGCTTTTCTTTGCAATTCTTCCCATAAGTCCTCCTGAGTCTTCTCTTTACTGTTGTACATGAAACTGATGTTGAGTGGGTAGAATTCAATGAAGCTGTCAGCGGAGGACATGTGAGGCCTCTATTTCTCAAACTAGAGAGATGTACTATGTACTTATCCTCTTGTTTAGTTGTACATCTGGTCTTCCACATCCCTTTCTGTCCTTGTTAGAGTCAGTTGTTCTTTGTCTTTGAAGACTGTAGTGTACACCTTTGTATGAAATCTTCAGATTTTGGCAATTTCAAGCATCGTATAGCCTTCATTCCTCAAAACAATGATTGACTGACAAGTTTCTAGAGAAAGCTGTTTCTTTTTTGCCATTTTTGACCTAATAGTGAGGCATGCCAGTCTATGGCATACTGTGGCAACTCAAAAACAAACTTAAAGACAGTGTTAAGCTTCATTTAACAAACCAAACATATTTCAACTGTGTTTGATATAATGGCAGGTGATTTTCTATTACCAAATTAGCAATTTAGCATGGTTACTCAAGGATAAGGTGTTGGAGTGATGCTGCTGTCTAGATTTGATCAAAAATGACTTTTTTCAAATAGTTATAGTGCTGTTTTTTTTACATCAGTAATGTCCTGACTATACTTTGTGATCAGTTGAATTCCACTTTGGTGAATAAAAGTACCAATTTTCTTCCGAAACAGCAAAATCTGTAAATTTTTCCAAACTTTTGGCAACCAGTGTATATTTTTTGCAACATCTCTTTGATACACTACCGGTCAAACGTTTTGAAACACTTACTCATTCTTTATTATAATTTTTTTTTTTTCTTCACATTTTAGAATAATGGTAAAGTCATCAAAACTATGGAATAATTAAATGGAACTATGGGAATTATGTTGTGACTAAATAAAATCCAAAATAAATCAAAACTGTGTTATGTTTTATCATCTTCAAAGTAGTCACCCTTTACCTAGAATTTGCAGACATGTACTCTTGACGTTTTCTCAACCAACTTCTTTAGGTATCACAATGGGATGCTTTTTAAACTGTATTGAAGGACTTATTGGCTGCTATACTTTATTATTCGGTCCAAGCATTTATTTTTTATTTTTTTTTCATTAAATAGTAGTTTTATAATGAAATAAATTAATATGTTGGCACAAGTATATTTTTGTCTACAAAACTAATTTTAAACATTTAAGCATACGCTTTCAGATCAAAAGATTTTTAAGATCATGAGAAACATTTCAGTCAAGTGTTTCAAAACTTTTGCCCAGTAGTGTGTATATGGTGTATAAAACATCAAAATATATTAGAATATATTCTATTCTATTATTTACTTATTGTCTTGAATGTGTTTTGAAAATTTGACTCTATCTGCGAATTTTGTAGATCCATATATTTGTGATAGATATCCGAGCTTGGTTGCTAAAGACCAGAGGTATGTAATAATGTTTGGCGAAACATCCTTGCATTGAAGGGTTCAACAGTTTAAAAGAGTTTATGATGAAGTAACGCATGTCACACCACAGAACTTTCCATAAGTATTGCATGTCAACTACCCATATTTGCAGTATATAAAGACAAAAAAGTTACTATTCGTACAGTTTTAAATCATGTTTTGTGCAATTGCCTATTCTAAGCGTCACACGTCACAGTTCAAGTAAGATGTCTCCCTCTAGTTGCAGAGATTAGTACTGCAAACAGTGAATCATGTACAACTTTGAGAACTTTTCTATTGTTTTTCTAGCTAAATTGGTCTGTTATGAATCTGGTGAACTTTCATAATCGCTAGAGCTGTTGTGCTTGTGTTGAATGGAAACGGGTACAGCTGCTATCCGTGGTTCTGAACCCAATGAAAGTTGGTAGAATCGCTGTCCGTGGTGCTGAAGTTTCATGTTGGGTCTTCTTAAATAAGTAACGAGACCGACTGATATTTTCAAGCCATTAGTCCATTTAAAGCTAACAGAAGTGACTTTAATAGTCCATATCCAACCTTCTACCTTTCTATTTATTTTAATGCGCAATAACCCGGTAATCTTGGTTGAAATGTGACATTTAGAGGTTTGAACCACCCAAACGTTTGACCTATATACGATTTTAATGTAAATGGTGAGCAATTGGTCTTTCATCAAATTCAGCAAAGGGCATCCAATAAAAAGCCTTGTTACTGCCAACCTCGCGCAATAAAACAAGCGAAGGCAAGTAAACTGTATTAGGTTTCGTTAGGTGGTAAAGGAGATCCACTTGACCGCTTTATATCCGGTTTCCTTCTCTTTCCCTCTTCGCCGTGTGTCTCGCGTTCCTTTGGTTTAGAGTTGTGTTCTGTTAGGCTCATTTTAGCTCATATTTGAGCAAACGAACAGCATATGCTACCGGTAGGCTTTTTGTGATGAGACTGGATTTCAGCTTACTTCGCGTCTTATTTGATATGAGGGAATGGGGCGAGTAAAGCGGGGTGAGTAGTGAAATGCCAACTTTGTGGAAACGGATCGTGTTCTCCTTCGCTTCTATACTCAACATCGGTTCTGTGGTACTTCTGGTTGTGGCCCTCTCCACCGAGCGCTGGATCACCGGGACCATCTTGTGTCAGACAGGAGTGGATCTGGTGAACGCGTCTAACCCAGAGCTCGAGCAGTTCACAGGATACATTTACTACGGGCTCTTTCAGGGCGGGAAAACGCGGAAATGCGGGCTCGGGACACGACGCTCCAAAATATATAGTAAGTCGGGCTATACCTATATGAATATGTGTAGAGTACAAGTGCACTAGATTAAAATGCACGTTTGAAATATTTTCTCTCCTATAACATAAAAAACTGCACTTTTCTAAACTGCAGTGTGTCGCTTCCTCATCGCGTGCAATTTCTAAAGGTTATTTTGAGGTAATTTGAACGTCTAATCGTTTTTTTTTTTTTTTTTTTTTGGCCAAAACAGCAAAAAGCAACAAAAAACTACCACAGCACTTTCCTAAAAACCTTTTTCATTATGCACTGAAATTTTTTTCCTGATCCATGAGGTCATCACGTATACCGTCTAGGGTGACTTTTTATTAAAGTCTAGGGTCATTTTATTAAATAACTTTTAATTTTTGTACCTAATGAGAATCCCTGAAATTACCACATTTATTTGAGGACAAAATGCTTATTTGTATTTTTTCCAGTTTTGTATTCATGTGGTTAAATCAAAAGTTTTTCAATAACTGTCCAATAAGTAAAAGGACAGTAGGTCTATTTGGGGTAAACCCACTGGTTCCATAAAACACAGTTTTTCTTAACCTAAAAATTATGAAAATGATTATTTACTCAGCCACTCATAATATCCCAGATGTGTATGACTTTCTTTCTTCAGCAGAACACATTTAAAGACAAATAGAACAATATCTGAGCTCAGTATATGTAGTATATTAAAATGCAAGTGGGTGGTGGTCAGACTTTTAAAGCTCCAAAAATCACAAACAGTCAGCACAAACATCATCCATACGATTCGAGTGGTTCAAATAATTTCTTCTAATGCGATATGATCATTTTGGTGCGAAAAAGATCAATATTTAAGTACTTTTTTAACTATAAACCATCACTTCCGGTAAGCTTCACAAGAGGGCTGAGTTCACGCGGTCTCTTGTGTGACGTTTTCACGTTGGCATGTTACGGACATAATCTCACGTTCTTCTCTTGGTTGAGACATCCAGGATAAGCACATAAATGCACCATTGTGAGTAAACAGATAAATACAGATCTAATCCAAAACCAACTAACTCATTCCTCCTACTCAGTTGTAAACAGCGCTGCTCTTCCAGGTGTCGCGTGAACATTGCTTGTCGTGGTATTCAAAGCACTTTACACTGCGTCTCATTTACCCATTCACACTCACATTCACACACCAATGATGCCAAGAGCAACTTGGCATGTGGAGTCCTGTGGGCTGGGAATCGAACCACCAACCCTGCAATCAGTGGATAACCCACGCTCTACCACCTGAGCCTCAGACGCCCCAATTGCGATTATGTGTGACAATTGCCCCAAAGTTATTATGTCACACACGCAGGGCCAAAGCCTTTATGGGGCCCTAAGCAGCCGCTTAGTTCGCTTATGCCTTGGGCCGGCTCTGCACACACGCATACCGCTACTGACCAGAAGTGATCATTTAGAGTTAAAAAGTACTTAAATATGAATCTATCTCACACCAGAAGTGATAGTATTGCTTTAGAAGACATTCATTTAACCGCTGGTGTCATATGTATGACGTTTATGCTAACTGTCTGTGATTTTTGGAGCCTCAATATAGCCACCATCGCATTTTAAGGAACTACTGAGCTAAGATATGCTGTTATATCACAATGGAGATCCATTTTTATTTATAGAATACTTGAGATGTTGACCTGCTAGATGTGATTAGAACTAACAGTAAATGTAAAGATGTGGTTTATTTGAATATGTTTCTTAATTTGTTACTTAAAAAGCATCTTGCTCTCTCAAAAGTATTTGGATAAGTTGACACATTTTGACCTATAACTATTGCCCATATATATATACTATATCACTATAATAAAGCCTGCTTGTTGAAAAGGCTAAAGGACCCCATAAAAAGCCAATACAAAATCTAAAAATGACACCAGAAACAGAATTAGATAGACAAAGAAGGGAGATGCAGAATAACTATTTGTTTTCAATAGGGGGACTGAGTTTGAAAAGTTTGCATGTGCAAAGTGGACCCACATTGATGTGGACCAACGTGGACCTGCTCTGAAATATGTCTATTAACACTTTAACTCCTGTAAGAGCTCTTTTAAAGAGTTCTTATAAAATACAGTACTTTTAATTGGGAGGTTCTGAAATGTCAAAAGTAATAAAATAAACATCATTTGTTTGAGTTTTTTATTTTTATAAATATGTACTTAATGTTACTAAAATATCTTGCAAATCTGGTCATTTCACTTTTGCCCCTATATCTACATATCACTATAGCGTGTATTTGTGTTTACAAACTTGATGACTGTATGGCTATGTCTGTAATGTATAGAAACTTTTAAAAGTGTAAATCTCTTTGTGAAATTGATCTCTCACTTTTATTCTTTTTTTGTCTCTCTTTCTCAAATTCAGTGTTCCCAAAGCTCATTAAAAAAATCAATGGTGGACTTCACATGATCATTATCTTATTCATTTTCATCGCTATTGGCTTTGCAGTGGTCAGTTTAGCTTTCTGTATATATAATGCCAGAAAGGTTCCATACCAATCTATCAAAGGACCTCTTGGCCTCTACCTCTGGAATTTCATTGCCGGTAAGTCAGCAAAACTCAAGATTTCTGTAATAATTTACTCTCTTTCATGCTGCTCCAAACCCATGTGACTGTTTTTCTTCAATGGAACACAAAAGGAGATATTAGGCAGAATGTTAAAGTTGCAGTTCACCCAAAAATGAAAATTCTCTCATCATTTACTCACCCTCATGCCATCCCAGATGTGTATGACTTTCTTTCTTCTGCTGAACACAATGAAAATGTTTAGTTCATACAATGCTAGTGAATGGGTGCCAACATTTTTAAGCTTCAAAATCCACATAAGGGCAACATGAAAGTGTTCCAGATGACTCTGGTGGTTGAATCCATGTCTTCTGAAGCGATATGATAGGTGTGGGTGAGAAACAGATCAATATGTGGTCATTTTTCCTTCACTTTCTCCTTCTGTTTTTGGTAATTCACATTCTTCATGCATATCACCCCCTAATCAAATCAAATCAAATCAAATCACTTTATTGTCACACTACCATGTACACAAGTGCAACAGTAGGTGAAATTCTTGTGTGCAGTTCCGAGCAACATAGCAGTCATGACAGTGACGAGACATATACCAATTACAATAAACAACATACTTACACAACACAATTTACATATCAAATGTACACATACTTACACAACACGATAATTATATACAATACACACAATATAGAATACAATATAGAATACACAATATGCAATACAATAAGTAAGGAGTATATGAAATATATATATATATATATATATATATATATATATATATATATATATATATATATATATATATGAAGTAGTATATTGAGGAGAATATGTTGACAGTCCAGTGTGAGATTACAGTTGAATAAAGTGCAGTGCTAATTACTGATCCTGAGAGATCAAGTGTTCTACTAGGTAGGGTGAAGGAATTCTGGTGAAAAATTACTTAAACATGTATATGTTTCTCACCCACACCTATCATGTCTGAACATATGCATTTACCCACTGGAGTCAACTTTTATGCTTCCTTTATGTGGGGTTTGGAGATTTAAAATGTTGGCCCCCATTCACTTGCATTGTATGGACCTACAGAGCTGATTTATTTTTCTAAAAATCTTCATTTGTTTTCTGCTAAAGAAAGACATCGAATCCTGTTTTTTTTATTATTATTCATTGACAGTGAATGTTGACATTCTGCCTAACTTTTCTTTTCATGTTCCTTGGGGGGAAAAAAATCATATAGATTTGGGGAAACATGATTGTGAGTAAATGATGACAAATTTATAATTGAACAATCAACCCTAAATCAACACTAACAAATTATGGTTTGTGACTTCTTATCTTTTACTGATACACACATTTCTTTCCATCTCTGTCTCTCAGCTCTGTTCAGTGCAATGGGTTTTGCATGTTTCCTTGCATCGGTTCAGTGCCATCGGCTCACAGAACATGTGGCCAACTACCGGGAGAGTCTATTTAGCCTGGTGGTCATTGAGGAGAGTCTTGGCTTCTCCTTCTGGTTATGCGTTGCCAGTGCGATTACACATGGAGTAAATATTCTTGTAGTTGCCTCCAGTAAAATTCACCTGCCTAAAATACAAACTAAGAAACCAGAGGAACCCACAGCCACAGGCGAAGACTTCCTCTATTAAGAAACAAAGGCAAGTTGAATAATGTGACTGTAACAGAGGAAGCTATGCAGAGTAGCCAAACAAAAAGGTCATATGCACTGACGACCACTGAACCTGAGGTGACCTATTGGGTTTGACTGCTGATTACTGGTTAACGCTCTCTGGACACATTACTGTTACAGCAAAGTTATTTTGACTTACACACAGTGGCGGAGCTAGGGGGCCCATTGGCCACCCGACTTGCAACTGCAATTTCATTTTTGAGCTCAAGACTTAACATGTACTGTCCGAAAATGTCTGTGCCACCACAGACTGATCGCTGGCCCCTGCCTGGCCACCACTGTGAAAAACTCCTGGCTCCACCCCTGCTTACACAGGTTACAGACATCTACAGGGCTCCCACACTGAAATGTGACGTTGTACATATTTTTCACAAATTAATTAAGAGAAGTTAAATACGGATGTTATATCTCCTATCATTTCAGAACTATTGTGAAATGTGTACAGTATGTTAAAATGCATAATTGCTGTATGATATATAAAAATGTATAAGATTTCTTATCTTTTAAACTAATTTATGACTTATATTTTTGTAGTTTATTATTTCACATTTAAATTATATTGTCTTTTTGGCAATGACACACCCTAAACATGCTGATAAGCCATTATCAAAACAGAGTAATAATTCAAATCTGCAATGAATATATTTCTATGTGTAACAATTCATATTACAAGCAGCTGTTAAACAGTTTCCATTGGAGATGTTTATCAACAAATAGAAAGGAACCATTTGGATAAATTAAGAGCTATTGTTTGTTCTTTTCGATTTGACTATAATTCAGTTTTTGTAAACTATAAGCAGTAAACTTTGCATTGATTGGGTGAAGTATATTTATAAATGCAGTCATGGAATGAGAATGTAATGAAGCATAAAATTAATATAAATGTAGGTTACATTTGACCAATATTTTATTTATATTTATTAAGTTTGAGCAATGAAAATCTCTTGTCATTACAGACATTGAAGGTATCACTAATGTATAGACCTGCTAATTTACACATTATTCATCCAGGTCCTATACATTTCAAATTTGTACAAAAATAAATAATAATAAATAAATAAAAATTGAAATACTGCAGGTAAATGACTTTATTTACATATACATTTTGTGAGGATCAAAAACGTATCAAGAAAGTTTATGCATCCATGTGTCTCACACAGCTACCTCACATCAAGACCATTGACTGCATTCCCAATTAGGCTACAGTGTGCCCACTCTGTTTGTGTAGAGCAGACAATACTCACAAGTGCCGGTCGAGTCTTGAATAGAAGGTATCCCCAAATCTGAGATGGTACTACTAAGGATAGGGGTAGGTTTAAGGGTAAGGTTAAGTTTACGGTTAGCTTTAGGGGTATAGGTAGGTGTAGGGTTTCTGTGGGACCCCAAATAAACAATATTCACAGTGCATTAATGTCACCTATGACTCTCGCGAGACTTTTACAAATCGAGGGTTCCCCTCTTTGCAAAACCCCAAGCGCCGCCTAGAGGAAGTCTATATTTTATTTCAGAGTTTGCTGTCGACATGTACTACACGTGTTTGACCAACAGAGTGCGTCGTTGTAGCGATGTTACCCATAGAAATGATTCAATATTTGCTAACGTGGAGGGCGTGAAAGAAACGATGATAGACCTAAACAACCACGACAAACCACGCAACGGTAAAACACTCAGCACTTCAAAGGTGGCTTAAAATGTCTCACATTTACAAGCAATTCATGACTGACGAAGACACAACTGTGGTCAATTTGGCCACCAATGTCACCAAAACATAATCATGAAAATGTAAAAAATAAAGGAAAGAACGTAAACTGCGTTTGCAATGAAAATGTTGCCTTTGTAAGCTTTTTTTTTTTTAGACACTGAGGTGGTATTTCATCAATACACATATTAACTAACCATCTCTTACCTACTCTGGTTAAATTAATAAAAAAAATGAGAAAAGAACAAATCACCCAAACACTCTCTCATCATTCACTCACCCTCGTGCCATTGGTTTATGACTCTCTTTCTTCTGCTGAAAACAAATAAAGGTTATCGTAGAGGAATATCTCAGCTCTGTAGGTCCATTCAATGAAAATGAATTTGGGCTGGAACTTTGAAGCTCCAAAAAGCTAATAAAGGTAGCATAAAAGGAATCCAAAAAGCACCCATCACAAATTTTATAATATACAACTATGCACGTTCATATGCACATTCTTACACCGATTATGCTTAATAAGCCTTCAACAAACGTGATCACATAAACACATAAACATTTTAAGAATAAACCGATTGTCACGGGTAGATTTTGGCCTTTCGTCTTGGCACTCTTATGACGTCAAAAGCAGAGAATAACTTGCTTTTCAAATTTCACGTTAACACTGTTTTCTTGCTTTTTTGAATTTTTTAAATTAAATAATTTTTGGGAGTTACCAGTGTATTGTGTGCATGCAAATGCAAATGTGTAAAAACATTCTTTTGGCAATTGAGGTTTATTTCTATGGGGAGAAATGTATTAATTGCATCCTATAGCCTACTGTGTGGGCGAAACACAGGATAACCCACAGCACTTTACCATTAGCATCACACCCATTAACATGGTAAATCTAAGACCACTGTTTTCTATGACATGAACCTAGTCCCTTTTTGTTTCCTATTGACTGCTGCTCGCTGGAAATTATTGATCACTTTCCACATCTTTTCCTGAGAAAGACAGAGGGAGAGCAAGTGTAAATCTGAGTGAGAGTACATTTCAGACACAGACATTATGAACATCAAATAAAAACTGCAATATCTAAGTGTAAGTAGCGACTCAATTGATCAGAAAGATTCTAAAGATTTTTGGGGGACCATCACCATCCTAACTATTAGGCTAAACACTGCTTCAAAAGTTCTGTTCTTTTGTCCATAATGTCCAAGTGCATTCCATAATATCCAGTGATGTTCATGTTTACAATATCAAATCTCATTTGATGGACCAAAGTGCTTAAATGTGATGATGGCATAAATGAAGAAAATACAAATGTAGGAACTTCTGTCTGGTGCAGGTTTTAAAGTCTGGGCCAACGAAACTGCATTTTGCTTCTCTATATGCTTGGGTGAGATCTCAAATAAGTGAGACCTTGCAACAAATGTTCAGTCATTGAAACACTGATGTAGGCTACATGAATGACAATGTTTAAAATTTAAAAACACAACCACACATGTTCTGAGATTGCAGTAACAGTTGCAGTCAGTCATAACACATTTTGAGATCTTTTTTACATAATATTAAACAGTTCTGAGCACATAAGTCATTTCGGTGTTTAATATAAGTTTAAGAAGCTTTTTCTGGGAGCACCATTGGAAACAGCAAAATAATAGAATAGATCTGAGTACACCTTTTGCCAGGCAGAGTTAAATTATCTCTGTGCTTACTCACTTTTGAAAAGCACCAGTCACCACTGTTACATTGTCTATCTTTGGTCTTGTTTCCAGCACAGTTTATTGCACATGCACAAATCAATAGGGCTTACTATTCTCTTCCCCCAGATTCACTTGACAGAATAAAGACAATCTGTCTTTCCAAATCACTGGCAATGGTGTGTAAGTCTCCATAATTGTCCAGTTCACATAGATGTTCATATTCACATTTGGTGTCGATCTACAGCCCCAAAACGAGTACCTAGAAGAAGTACTGTAAGGGACGTTATTCTCTGCCAACATGATCAAGTGGGAAATCAGCATGTTGGTACCGAAATTGTTCTATCCAAATTCAGCCACAATCTCTCAGATTTCAGACAAGCTCCACCATGCGGTGAATATTCCAGCCCCGATATCGACCGCACAGTGCCTTTGACGTCACATCCATTTTCATCTCCGACATTGCAATTGAAAGAATGCTATTTTGGTCTCCGTACTGTTAGAATTAGAGTTTGAAGTAAGTTAATGCAATTACTTCTCAAATGTTTCTGAGAAGTGGACGTGCTGTGGCTTTCACACATCCATTCAAAGAAGAAAGTGAAAGAACAGAGTTGCGAAGGTGCACTTGTACACGACTGTAGTTCCACCTTCAGCCACTGCGAGGGCAGTTCGTACATTCAGGCAGCATTGAGCGATTTTAGCAGACAAACATTTGACCAAGGGCACATGTGTCAGTTCAACAACCTTTTAAGGGTTTTAACTTAGGGTACAACCTTTTAGTTTCTAGCCCAAATCATTTGACCAGTAACCCATACTATCACAGACTGAAGCATAGGACTGTTTTAATTCCATGCTGCATCCTCATCTGCCAAACTTCCAAAAGTGTTGCTGTTGTGACCCAAGGATTTCTAATCTATTATTTATCTCAATGGCAGTTGCTCAGCTGGCGCATACACCTGCAAATGTATGTGACCTAAATGCTAATATCTTTGCTTACTGGGCACTTATGTAACCCGGACACACACACACACACACACACAAGATGAGACAGTCACAATGTAAGTCAACAAACTGCTTTTATTAAATAAAGAGCAGGCGAAGGTACAGTAAGGAAAATCCAGAGGGAGAATGGTCAGGGAAAGTGTAGAGTCGAGAGCCGGGGAACGAGGATATAACAAAAGGGCAATAGCAAATAGAGTGGTCACGGAAAGCAAGGGGGTCGAGCCGGGTAATCAGAATAACAATAACAAGAGGGTAGAGGACGGGAAAACAGTTAACAACTAGGAGCTAGCAAGCTAAAAAGGTAACGAGTAGGGAGGTCAAAACTAGGTGAGACTAGCGGGGGTCAAGACACGGGGAACTAAATACAATAACCAACCCCCAACAAACGAAAGGATAGTGAGTTATATAGGGGCGAGTGCAGGTGTGAACAATGACAGGTGATGAGACGAGTGCAGGTGAAACTAATGTGTGGAGATAGGAAGCGCGTGAGTGCAAGTGGTCATAATGTTCAGGCTGATGAGCGGAAGCGAGCACGCTCGCGGAGTGCATGTGTGCCAGAGGGGGGAGATAGTTTACGAGAGCGAGCTCGTAATAGAAAAACCGGGCGTGGAAGCCTGAGGGAGGAAAAAGAGCGTACGAGCTCAAGGGGACGGAGCGAGGGAGCGGGAAGCGAGCACGCTCGCGGAGTGTATGTGTGCGTGCTCGAGGAAGCGGAGATGGGGCAGAGGAAAGGGGTTCGTGACAACTTACCATTTGCATATGGCATACAATTAATCACTTTTTGAATTCTTTGCTGCAGAAATGGAAAAACGTGTTTATTACACACTGTTAAACACCCTCCAATCAATCACTCACTGTTGAAACATCTACTATAATATATTTCCATTTTAGCAATTTATTTGTTGATTCAAAGAAAATGTTTGACAGAATACCTAGCTTCTTTTAAATGGCTATCAATGGAAAAATATGCATTTAAACCACATAATGGTGTAGTGCACAAGCAGGGGCTAACTTCTGAAACTAACAAGCCAAATCTTGACCACAGGTTGTGACCTGATACATCAGTCAAGTCAAGTCAAGTGGTTTTTATTGTCGTTTCAACCATATACAGTTAGTACAGTACACAGCAAAACGAGACAACGTTCCTCCAGGACCATGGTGCTACATAAAAACAACAAAGGACCAACATAGGACCACATGAGACTACACAACGAAATAAAATACCTATATAAACTACCTATATATACCTATATAAAGTGCACGTGCAAACATGTGCAAAACGTACAGGACAGTACAACAAATTACTGACAATGAACAGGACAATAGACAGTGCAGCGCCGACCAGTACTCAGTAGTGCAAAAAGATGACAGTTTCTAAAAATGTAAACATAACATACTATGAGATAATGTTCTATGCACATAGCAGTTATTGAGGTAGCAGACAGTTATAAAGTGACAGTTATTAAAGTGCAACTCAGGACACGTGTGTGTGTGTCAAACCAGTCTTCGAGTATTGAGAAGTCTGATGGCTTGGGGGAAGAAGCTGTTACACAGTCTGGCCGTGAGGGCCCGAATGCTTCGGTACCTCTTGCCAGACGGGAGGAGGGTAAAGAGTTTGTGTGAGGGGTGTGTGGGGTCGTCCACAATGCTGGTTGCTTTGCGGATACAGTGTTTTTTGTAAATGTCTTTGATGGAGGGAAGAGAGACCCCAATGATCTTCTCAGCTGTCCTCACTATCCTCTGCAGGGCTTTGCGGTCCGAAACGGTGCAAGTCCCAAACCAGGCAGTGATGCAGCTGCTCAGGATGCTCTCAATAGTCCCTCTATAGAATGTAGTGAGGATGGGGGTTGGGAGATGTGCTTTCCTCAGCCTTCGAAGAAAGTAGAGACGCTGCTGGGCTTTCTTGGTGATAGAGCTGGTGTTGAGGGACCAGGTGAGGTTCTCCGCCAGGTGAACACCAAGAAATTTGGTGCTCTTGACGATCTCCACAGAGGAGCCGTCGATGTTCAGCGGAGTGTGTTCACCTTGTGCTCTCCTAAAGTCAACAACCATCTCTTTTGTTTTGTCGACATTCAGGGACAGGTTGTTGGCTCTACACCAGTTCGTCAGCCGCTGCACCTCCTCTCTGTATGCTGACTCGTTGTTCTTGCTGATGAGACCCACCACGGTCGTGTCATCGGCGAACTTGATGATGTGATTCGAGCTGTGCATTGCTGCACAGTCGTGAGTCAGCAGAGTGAACAGCAGTGGACTGAGCACACAGCCCTGGGGGGCCCCAGTGCTCAGTGTGGTGGTGGTGGAGATGCTGTTCCCGATCCGATGATACATGCATAGAAACACTGAAATACGCAAATAACGAAAGTTGTGTCAGGCCCCTGAACCACCAGGGGACTCCCAATGCAGTCAAAGCTTAGTATTAGTATTTGCTATGCAAATTAACAGAAGGTGTTTATGTGATCTTGTAAGTGAAGTTTGTAGTGTGTGTTTCAGTATTTGTGTCAATTTCCTTACCTTTTCAAACCACCATCTGCAGTTGCTAATTCCATGCTAAATCCACATTTTCTACCTCTGATCAACAAGTATACCTGACTGTAACAGTGCCCACAAGAAAGCCTCAAAGACCAACTAAAAGCCACACTGTAGACCAAAACCAGAGTTCATTTCCTTTTGTTGTGTAGGTTCAAACACACAAATTGTATCCATTATTCACTCTAGTCACCAAAAAGTCCATAAATTGTGAGAGCCCTGCTGCAAAGACCTATGTAACTACTGCTAAACCAGTATGCAATTCTCATGCTGGTCTAGACAGGTTTATGCTAGTTTGGTGGTGGTCTAGCTGGTGGACCAGATTGTTTACCAATAAAACCTGATGAAGCTGGATGACCAATGTGCGTTGTTGTTGTTTTTTTGATTGTTTTTTGTAATACTGGTTATCCAAGGAAGTCTTGCTGGTTAAGTTTATCAAAAAGCCTGGTTGGAGCACCACCACACTAAGTTGTGAACCAGCATTCAAAACACATTTGCTGGTGACCAGACCTGGTTTTATCAGGTATTAAAAGAACACGTATGTATGAAAGTGTTCTTTAGCTATAAATTATGCATCTCTAGATCCGCTGGATATCAAATCTTTAAAAGGTTGATGGACCATAGTCAATACCAGGGCTGTCCCAGCAGAGATTATAATTAGAATGGCTTCTATCTGGGCCAATGATGATGGAGATTTAAGAGGGAAATATGTTTTAATAACTAATGATGTATTTTCCCCAGAGCCATTTTAGTACAATCAATCAGTTTGTTAGTGTGTATAGTAGGTGTGTACTGTATGTGTGTACAGGTTATGAGCACATTATAAGAACTCACATAATATTAGGTTGAGGATAAAGATAAAAGGGGAGAATATAACCAGTCAAGATATGTAAAAAAAAGGACAGCATGAACACATGGGAAATCAGTGTGTTAGTTCAGATTTATTTTCCAACCAAATTCGGACCAGATGTGCCGAACTGTAATCAAGCATCAACAAGGATTTTCCTGTGAAATCAGAAAGAGAATGAGGCAACCATTCTTAAGACATGGTATACATGGTAAAAATACAGTTGCAAAAGGTGTGCATCCGCACAACTGTAGTTCAAGCTTAGGCCACTGGGGGCAGTTCGGAAATTCGGAAAGCATACACCGAATTTAGCAAACAAAACATTCAACCTAATTTTACTGATTTTTCCGTAAGATCTGAAAATGAATGAGGGATTGATTCATAAGGCATTATACAAATGGAAAAATACCTATATGATACTTTTTTTGATAACTTGATAATAAGTCATATAATCTTAAAAGTTGCTGTAAATCAAAACAGTACATGAGTTTGGAGCATTGGAGTACTGTTGTTCCTGTGTTTGAACTGATTGTAACATAGTTTACCTTTATGGTACAAATAAGCAATCCGATTATATTTTAGGGTTGAAACTTCTCAAATTTGAATAAGAATTCCAATGTAGAGACACAAAAGACATAGAAGCACATCTGCTAATTTATTTGTTGGTATGTTTCTGGTTTCACCTTAAGATATCATAGTCCAAAAACATATTATCTGCTCTCTTTTTTTATTTAGATGTATACCCACTTTGATGTTATTATTTAATGAACAAGAACAAAAATATTTGCATGATTTGGAGGTGGTTGTTCCATGACCACTTTCTTATACTGTACATTAAGTACAGTAACATATTGTTAATGTTAACATATTCTTGATATACATCCACAAAAAGTGTCATACAAATACATTTCCATCAAGGTAACATTTATAAAGATGCGTACCTTATCGCACATATACCTTTATGAGCTTAATGACATTTCCATTCTTTGACCAGCTATCTGTTTTGAGAGACTCAATTGTGTTTGGGTTATTCACTATATACATTACTATTATATTAGGTGAAACCTACAAGCAAACCTCATTTTAATTGTCAATTTGATTTTAGGAATACACAGTAGACACAGTTTCACTGTCAACGAAGAAAGAGAGAAAGAGGTTGTTTGTGTGTGTGTGTGGGTGTATGTGTGTGTGTGTGTGTGTGTGTGTGTGTGTGTGTGTGTGTGTGTGTGTGTGTGTGTGTGTGTAAAAGAGAGATAGAGGGAGGGAGATTAACCCTGCAAACCAGATCCACCTCTGCAAAACATTTTATCCCTCACTTTGCTCTCGCACTCTCTCACATTTAAATTAATTTTCTCTCATTTTGGCACCTGAGATGTCATCTCTGCTAAGGGAGGAGATGGACAGAGTCTTGTTCAGGCCAGTGGGACAGAAGCTGAAGGAATTTATAGAAATAGAGGAGCAACAACAGGGACGACATTTCCTCTGTGTTTCTAGTAAGAGACATCTGTGTTTGTGTGCATGATTATTTGAGGATGCATGGTTAACGCCTTTTTAAAAAACACTCTTGGAAGACAATCGGATATAGTTTGTAAAGGAATAAAAAAAAAATTATTTTAGATTTTATTGATAGGGCAAGAGGAAGGGGTGTAATAAGAAACAATCTTCAACTAATGGAACTAATGGAACTAATGTGTGTGTTGGGTAGCTAAGGATAAAGTAGCTCAGATCTCAGTCGTCCGTTGTCAGAGAGCAAAGCATTCACGGAGCAAGAAGCTGCAGCACTATGGGCTGGAGGACAGCTATGAGCGAACAGAGACATGGGCCCTGCAAGATCTGATGATTCTGGATGGTAGAGATCCTGATACGGTGAGCGGAGTTATAAATTCACTCTTCGTGTTTATGAGTATACATTAAATCCTACATTCATTTATGCTAATCAGAAACTTCACTTAATCCTCAGAGACCCTTTACAACAAGTGTAGCATAATTGTTTAAAGCATTTAAAATGACAGTTAACCCAAAAATCATGTTTTTCCAAACCTGTATGGCTTTTTTTCTTCTTTCAAAAGGAGACGTTATGCAGAATGTTAGGGACTAGCAGCCTCATTCCACTTAACCTGAAGGCAAAAAATATAATTGTCAAATTTGTTTAGTAAATGACGAGATCATTTTCATTTCTGGTTGAACTAACCCTTTTTATATAACACTGATTCTTGAGATAAGGGAAAAAACATGTTTAAAATCATGTTTTTATTTTTTATTGCTAAATTAATTTGAAATGGATATATTTGTAGACAAAAGTGTCAGCTAACAGATCATGTAAGGGAACAGGTTTTTATAAAAACACTTTGACAATTGACATTTATTCACTTCATAACTTAACATCGTACTGTTATTTGAGTCAACTCCGTCACACAAAACGCATGCTATTTTAATTTGATCCATCCAACAAGAGTGTAAAGACTTAATTATGTAATAATAATCATATTCACTAAAGGAGTTAAGTGTTGAATAAATTTGATATTTGATATTTTTCATCTTAACCACGTGTTGTACACTACAGCCTTTTTGTTTTAATAACCTAAATTAAAATTTCTACATTACTTTTACATTAATATTACAATTCTTAACAGAAATGATCATAATGGGATGACAGGGATGACATTAAACATTAAGAGATATTAAGAGACTTAAACATTGTTTGTTTAAAATATGAAAAAATATTAAACTTCCCAGACCACATGTCCTACTGTTGCATCCACCATGAGCAGGAAGTGGGAAAGGGGTCCTCAGGGTTATAGCTGACCATGATATTGTCTGATTTATTTATGATTATAAAAAAATCTGAGTATTTTTATTATTATGAATTGCTTGATTTTTAACATGAGGATGACTTTTGTATGTAAGACATTTTTTGTCCCTTATCTCAAGGTTAAAACTGCATACAACAACAGTCCCCAGCCTGAAATGCATCATAGCAATGAGTATGGCTGGAAAATATTTACCACTTGCAACTCCCGGCATGCCAAAGTCACACAACATGGTCACTGCCAACTGACACCATTGCTGACCGTTTTGCATTAAATTTGAGCAATCTTTGACCTGTAATGTTTTTCTCAATATGTGTTCCTAACAATGGTAACATTTTTGGAGCCTTGAAAACCCAGAGTTGCAATTTTGCAACATTTTCCCCCAAAATATCATGATTTTAATAACCAATACCTTTCTAAAACACTTTGAAGTCCATAAAAAATCAAATACATCCATATCAATGATTGGGTCTCAAAGGGTTTAAAACCACATTTACCATTTTGCAAGATAATCAGACAAATCTGATGAAGATAAATGTCATGTTAATGTGACATAAAAGGTTGTGTTATATTAGGATGCATTATGATGTGCAATGACTGTTTTGCATTGATATCTCTTTCTTTCCATTGCATAATACTAATGTTTAGCTTCCTCCCACACTGCATTTTCCATCTCTCTGCTATTTTAGGACGATCCCTGTTTTTTAATGCATTTTGACTCTGTACGGACCATCACAGCAGTGAGCTGTGCTGCGAAATACATCCTGGCCCGCTGTCTGCTTTCCCTCAGCAGGAAGTATCACCACACAGCACTTAAGCTGCGGAATTTTGACCTGACATACATTCAACCCACCTCAATGTACTCAGACCGTGGTGACTGTATGGTCCTTTCACAGGTCTGTTTTTATGCCTTTAATCTGGTGTGTCTCTCTCTGTGCCCTGTGCCTCTGCCATAGAAAAGGTGTAAGAACGTGCAAGAATGTGTCAGGAAACATGAATATAAGTTTAAACCTTAAATCTTGATGTTGTTGATTAAAGTTAATGTTAATTACAGAACACTCTCTTGTTAAAAAGAATAAACTAAAAAATGTTCAGCTTTCAAGCACTCAGACCTAACTGTAACATAACTCTACAGTGTGGCAGAAATCTAATTTGTGTTGTGCAAATGCACACAAAAGGTGTCTCTGATGTGGTACTCAGTAATGTGGTGAATTTTAATCATGATACTTTATATTTATTTAGTGTTGTAAATGGAATGTGTGATGGTCAGAGTAACAGTCAACAAAGAGCTTAAATGTATGCACAATTATATTGCTTTCTCTTAAAGTGTTTATGTGTATGTATTAACAAATATTTGAATAACTGCCTTAACAAGAATCAGGATTACTTGAACCTTTGTCAGATATTTTCGGGCAACTTTGCATATTTCTGGGTTAATTTATAAAGCAAGATAGGCCTGCTGTATGTTTACCATTTTAGTTTTGCCCATATCAAGAAGTAAAACTGTGAGACAAACTGCTTATTTCAGCATACTGTTTTATTACTCTTGTGCAAGTTCACTTGATGAAACACCTGTAAATCACATCTCAATTCTATTGATCTTCAATTGCAATGTACTGTTTATTTGAACTTGCATTTGTAAATTATTAAAATACAAACCAGACAAAGCTATCTATGCCCAATTGTATCAAATTAAACATGAAAGTGACATTTGAAAAATGACAGAATGTTTGCAACGCTTGTTTGAGCTAAATGTGCAAGAGCAATTTCAATCTCACCATGCAGTATTTTAATTGTGGGTCCCCAAAGTGTTGCCTCCCAAACAGTGCAGACCACTAAAACAATTATAAAATCTCAGTTTTATCATGTGATAATATTTCCTGGGAGATAAAAGGAATATTTGGGGTTCAATACAAATTAAGCTTAATCAGCTTTTGTGGCATAATGTTGATTAAATGTATTTACATCCTTTTCTTTAAAAAAAAAATAATCAATTGAGGCTGTCAGTGAGGCACTTCCATTCAGTTTTGGGTAAGTTACTCTGATGTAATTACACAGTAGAAGATGTAATAAGTAGTTAGTAATTAATTACTTTTTAATGTACTCATTACTCTGTCTGAAAAGTAATTGCATTACTTATTACTAATTACTTTCTAAAACCCTTATCAACCTCGACCAGATGAAAAATACAAGGATAGACTTGTTCTTTTAATTCATTCAAATAAATCATATAAAATCAAATAAATTATAAATGAAATGGCCAAAGAATTTAAGGGGCAGCTTTAAATTAGAAAACATACATTTTAACATTAAATGTTACATTTCGATTTTAAATTCACTATTGTTTTCTATAGAATTGTTCTAGAGTCTATACAGTATTTAACACAATTATACCAAAAGTAACTGCAATTCAACTACTGAAAAATTAAAGTGTAATCTTTAACTTTACTTTTCCCCCAATTAAAAAGTAATTGAATTATAGTAATCAATTACTTAGTAAAGCATTACACCCAACACTGCTTACAATGGAAGTGAATTAGAGGGTTTAAAGGCAGAAATTTGAAGATTATAATTTTACAAAAGCACTTACATTAATTCTTAGGTTAAAACTTGTGTATAATTTGAGCTGTAAAGTTGTATAAATTGTCATTTTTACAGTCGTTTTAGGGTTTGTTGACACCATTGGAACAATGTTGTGAAATTAGTTAGAACTTTACACAGAAAAGGTTAGTAAGCGATTTTATCACACTAAAATCATGTTTACACATATTGTTTACTATAACATTTACGGATTGGCCTCATTCACTTCCGTTGGAAGTGCCTCACTAGAACCCTATTTTTTTATTTTATTTTTTTATAAGAAAGGGATGGGCGAGTCCAAATACATTTTTATGGTAATAAATAAAATAATAAAAATTGTCCGTGTATTCTCTTATAAAACAGCAATTTTACCAAAGTAAACTCCACACGTAGTTATTTTCAAAATTATTCTTTCGTGTAAAACATGCAGAAGATTAGCGTACAGGCGGTCAATTCATTAAATGATTAGCTGTTTTCTCACAAACGCAGTTTATTCAGCACAATAAATCAAGCATAATAAATCCGTAAACATCTATTAAAAAATGCATCTGTTCTTCTCGCCAGTGTACATCCCACTACTTTATGAATTGCTAACTAACCTTGTAGAAAAAATGGTAGAAGGTCTCTGATTTCAGACCAACCGCCCTGACGTTTGGGTCCATCAAGGCGGTAGCTAAAACAATAGCCTGAACTAAAAATATTTGTTAATTTCTGTTCTTATGCCAGTGTTTTGTTTGTAGTGGTCTTGTAGTGTTATTGATATTTCACAAAATAAACTAAAAAATGTTCTGAATATATCGAGGACTGGTGAATTTGTGTGTTTCTTTTTTAACTTGTAACTGAAGTCCGGCGCAGCGGAAACACGCCTGAATTGGTATTTCTGAACGATGGGAGGGACACTAGGATATATGTTTATACTAGATTATTGACTGTTGGATATTGACACAGATAGAATAGCAACAAATGGAGGGCTGAAGTGGATATATGAAAAAGAAGATTGGATTGAATTTGAAAGAATATGTGAGGAAAGAGTG
Organism: Xyrauchen texanus; assembly: GCF_025860055.1. Classification (NCBI taxonomy): domain Eukaryota; kingdom Metazoa; phylum Chordata; class Actinopteri; order Cypriniformes; family Catostomidae; genus Xyrauchen; species Xyrauchen texanus. Next base: position 43,448,673 of record NC_068286.1, read on the forward strand.
ACAGTAATTGATGGAAAGCAAGATATTGAGAAATTAAATGAGAAACGTTGTAAAAGAATCCTAGAGGCAGCATCAGAATCAATACCAAAAGGTAAAGGGAGAATGAAAAGGAAAGCTGTTCAGTGGTGGACTGACATGTGTAGCAAGGCAATAAGAGACAGAAATAGAGCTTTTAGAAATTTTAAGAGAACACATAATTATACACAATTAATTGAATACCAGAGGGCAAGTGGTAGTGAGGGAGCTGGCAAAGTTTTTCAATGAGATAGGAAGATGAACTCCAGTAGGAGAAGTGTGGAATATAATCAAGAGAATGGGGGTTATAGAAAGGAATGGGAGTATCCAGTATTAGAAGTAGAAGGTGAAGTAGCAGTTACAGACAAAGATAAAGCATAAATATTGGTAAAAGCTTTGGTCCAGATACATGGGTCAGGGAACTTAAATGAGGAAGGAAGACGAAAGAGGGAAATAACAAAGGGGAAATATTTAAAAATACTGGAAAGGAGTGGGGAAATGGAAGATCAGCCAATCAACTTCCCATTTACCTTAGAAGAAATTAAAAGAGCTTTAATCACCAGGGAAGGATCAAATAGGGTATTTGATGCTGAGACATCTTAAGAATGGGGCAATGAGGAAACTGTTGACACTGTATAATAGAGAATGGGAGGAAGGTAGGCTTCCAAAAGCATAGAAAGAAGCTATAATAATTCCTATTAGGAAGCCTGTGAAGGCCCACATGCCGAAGTCTCCTTGGGCAAGACACTGAACCCCAAGTTGCTTCTAATGGCAGGCTAGCGCCTTGCATGGCAGCTCTGCTGTCATTGGTACATGAGTGAGTGAGTGAGTGTGTGTGGGGGAATGGGACACAGTGTAAAGCACTTTGGTAACCGCTAAGGTTAAAAAAGGTGTTATATAAGTGCAGACCATTTAAATAGTTTCGGATGGGCTAGTAAAATATGCAAAAGAAATGGGGATTAATAGAGTATGAGCCCAACAGTTAATTCCAGAAACAGAACCGTGGGTACAAAACAGACCACAAATAGACATGCATATGTTGGAAATAAAGAAAGCAGGAAGAAGGGAAATAGATTTACCAACAACATTTTCAATCCATGTCAGTGTTAATTACCCCCAGTATATACACATATTTACAGATGGGTCAAAAGATCTAGAGCATCAGACAACTGGAGCAGCATTTAGTACCAAAATGGAAAGAAAGTGAAATAAATACAATGGGAATATATACAGTGGAAATACTGACAATAATCATAGCTTTTCAGTGGGTAGAACACAAACCAGGATACATTTTAGTGTGTTCTGACACTGCTTCAGTCATTAAGAGACTGAGATCTTTCAAATCCAGCCGACAAGATATTCTGTTAAGAATTTTACAAGTAAGAATAATTCGAGAGGGTACAGTAATTAGGGTTATGTGGGTTCTGGCACATGTACGTATAAAGAAAAATGAGGAGGGGGATAAATTAGCTAAACAAGCATTGCAAAGAGAATCAATAGTATTACAAGTTGCATTAAGTAAGTCAGAAGTTAAAAAAGTGCTGCATTACCAATAAAGTTAATCATAAAATTGGAAATATAGGTAAGTCAAGGAAAGGTAGGACATTTAAATTTAAAAAGCACACGAAAAGTAATAGGAAAACATCCTGATTGGTTGTGTGAATATGAGCAGGTTGAGGAGATTATATCACATGTATTTACTGAATGCACTAAATATGAACGAGAAAGGAAAAATATGATGGAGGAGTTGGAAAAATAGTTGAACATGAACATTCTTTGAATTAATAAGAAAAATATATTTGACAGGTAGAATTTAAGCTCTGTTACACGCTCCGGAGCAGAAGGTGGCGGTAATGCACCATTTACGAGAAACACGCCTGGCGCCAAAATTCAAGCTTGGCTGGTGGAAGTGAAAGGAGCGCTGAGGTCTATACAGGTTTAGCGGTTTATAGCGTTGTTATTAAATTTCGCTGTTACGGTGTCTGATCAAAATGTACATAAAGTCTATTGTACTAGAGGGCTTTAAGTCCTACGCCGAGAGGACAGAGATTAACGGATTTGATCCGTATTTTAACGCCATCACTGGGCTGAACGGCAGTGGAAAGTCAAATATACTCGATTCCATCTGCTTTCTGCTGGGGATAACTAACCTATCACAGGCAAGTATGCACAAATATATGCAAATATTCTATCTATCAATCTGTCTGTCTCTAGCTACATGTCCGTCTATCTATCTAGCTGCATGTCTATCTGTCTTTCTAGCTACATGTCTGTCTACCCACATATCTATCTATCAATCATCAAAATGTATCAATCATCAAAATGTCTGTCTGTCATCTACCTGTCTATCGTCTGTCTGTCTGTCTGTCTGTCTGTCATCTACATGTCTATCGTCTGTCTGTCATCTACCTGTCTATCGTCTGTCTGTCTATCATCTACCTGTCTATCTATCATCTGTCTGTTTGTCTGTCTATCATCTGTCTGTCTATCGTCTGTCTGTCATCTACACGTCTGTCTGTCTGTCATCTAAATGTCTGACTATCTATCATCTGTCTATTTATCTACCTACATGTCTGTCTATCTACATATCTATCTGCATGCACACATGGCCATATTTATATGAATGTTACACAGCTTTTTTTATGGGGCTTTAAGATAACTTTTTAAACCAAATATACTAATAAACTTATCAAACAATTTATGATATGAAACTATTAAAGTAAAGAATAGCATCAAACGACAACAGAGACATATAGCTGTAATGTGATGCTGGGTTTTTAAAAATATATATATTTGTATAAACTTTGCAGGTTCGTGCCACTAATCTCCAAGATCTGGTGTACAAAAATGGCCTGGCAGGGATCACCAAAGCCACAGTGTCCATCACTTTCGACAACTCCAACAAGAAACAGAGTCCACTTGGGTTCGAGACACACGATGAGATTACCATCACACGACAGGTATTCGGCCTGAGATCAGAGTCCACGCCATAACTGAAGCATTTCAAAATGACCAGCGTCAAATTCAACGAGTGGGTGATAATGTTATTGTTTGTGTCGTTCAGGTTGTAATAGGTGGACGGAACAAGTACCTCATCAATGGTGTGAATGCCAACAACCTGCGAGTCCAAGATTTATTTTGCTCAATTGGCTTGAATGTTAACAACCCCCATTTTCTAATCATGCAGGTAACCTTAACAAAAACACAGTGATTTAAGACTGCTCCAGTTACCGTATGTTCCCTGAATGTTTTATTTATATGAACATGTTTGATATGTCATTGAAGCACTAATTGATAGGAGTGGAGTGGTGGTGGCGTAGTGGGCTGAAGCACATAACTGTTTATCAGAAGGTTGCTGGTTCGATCCCCACATCCACCACCATTGTGTCCTTGAGCAAGGCACTTAACTCCAGGTTGCCCCGGGGGGATTGTCCCTGTAATAAGTGCACTCACTGTAAGTCGCTTTGGATAAAAGCGTCTGCCAAATGCACAAATGTAAATGATAGTAGGCAATATACTCAAAAGTACAAGGTTTCTATTTAGAATTTTTAGATAGTTAAAAGGTTAGTTCATCCAAAAATGAAAATGTATTCACCCTCATGACATCCCAGATGTGTAAGACTTTCTATCTTCTGCTGAGCTCAAATTAAGATTTTTAGAAGAATATCCATACAATGCAAGTGAATGGTGACCAGAACGTTGGAGGTCCAAAAAGCATATGAAGGCAGCATAAAAGTAATCCATTCGACTCCAGTGGTTAAATCTGTATCTTCAGAAAAGATACACTCATCAACTACTTTATTAGGAACAATATGGTCGCATTGAAGCGCATCCGCCTCGAGTCATTTGTTTTTAGGAATTCTCATTCTTTGTGCATATCACCTCCTAATGGGCAGGGAGGATCATTTATAGTAAAAAAGGACTTTGATCTATATTGATCTGTTTCTCACCCACACCTATTATATTGTTTTTGAAGGTATGGATTTAACCAATGGAATCTTGTGGATTACGTTTAAGCTGCCTTTATGTCCTTTTTGGAGCTTAAAAGTTCTGGTCACCATTCACTTGCATTGAATGGACCAACAGAGCTGAGACATTCTTCTAAAGATCTTCATTTGTGTTCTGCTGATGAAAGAAAGTCATATGTATCAGGGATGGAATGAGGGTGAGTAAATGACGTGGGAGTTTTCAATTTTGAATGAACTATTCCTTTAAGCATTTACGTCAGTTGTTTACATTCACAAAAACTGTAATTGTGTCATTTATTTCAGGGGAGGATCACCAAAGTCTTAAACATGAAGCCTCCTGAGGTGAGATTGGGATCCTGAGCTAAGTGGCACAAACACCCAATGTCTCAGAGGCAAAATGTTCTTTACCCCGTTAGGTATAATTCTTGGCTCTTAACGAGTGTTTGTGTACAGATTCTGGCCATGATTGAGGAGGCGGCAGGTACCCGGATGTACGAGTGCAAGAAGATCAGTGCTCAAAAAACCATTGAGAAGAAGGATGCCAAGCTGAAAGAGATTCAGACCGTACATACTTTTATTTATTAATTTGTTTGTTCATTTTAGGGTTGTCACAATGCCAACATTTTGGTAGTTGAAACTAATACTACCAGTGAAATTTTGTGATTCTCAAAACCCATTTCGATAGCACAGCAAAGTTCTTGAACACACTCTTATTTAAAATGTTAAATATTAATACAAATAATTACAAATTCAATTAAAGCAATGGCATGTACCTATTTCTCAAGTAAGTAAACATTATGCAAATGCTCGAAAACAGCCACCTGTCAGTCAGACAGCTCACGGGTACCCAACTGAGTCTGAACCACCGATACTTCATAAAGACGTGTATTGTTATAATGATTATTTTTGTGTATCGAATTGGTACCGATATACCGGTACTTTTTGTCATCCCAAGTTTAATTTGATTTAAATATATTAAATTACCAAGCAATGTGTGTGTGTGTGTGTGTGGAGACAGATCCTGGATGAGGAGATCACCCCTGCAATGGAGAAACTGAAGGAGGTTTGTTATTTTGCTGACTCAACTTTGCATAACTTCTGTTGTGCTGGCCGATATGGCAGATGTAACTTGTACTGACACCTAGCTGCATGGATCCAGCATCATGCAAAAGCAATAATCTTTGTTACTGATGCCATTGTACTAATGCACAAAGCCAGCCATGACTAATTTATTCTGCGAGCGAAAGTGTCCCATTGTTGGGGGGGGGGGGGGGTTACCCAGATAAAATGAGTAGAATTCGGCTGGTCAAATGATCTCAAAATAGGAGCCACCATGAGTCAGCTCCATGGAAAGCTAAGCTGTACTGTACATTATTTTAGACTTAATTGTTATTTAACTAATTTTGACATTTCTTTGAATCGTATTCTTTCACATATCCTATTATCTTTCCTCAGGAGCGCGCATCCTATTTGGAGTACCAGAAGCTAATGCGCGAAATCGAGCACTTGAGCCGCCTGTACGTGGCGTACCTGTTCGTGTGTGCAGAGGAAACCAAGCTGAAGTCTGCTGAAGACCTGCAGGTGATGCAAAGCTCAATCGCACAGCTGCAGGAGAACATGAGGCAGAACGAGGCCAAAGTGAAAGAACTGAGCGCAGAGATGCAGGAGCTGGAGCGCAGGAGGGACAAGGTGAGAGGCTGCCTTTGGGGGGATGCTGTAGTCTCATGCAAGGTTGCTATGACTGTGAGATCTCACGAGTTAAAAACTTGCTCGGCTGACAATTAAAAATGGTAACTTAAGTTATGCATCTCACAATCTCGGCACATTTGGTTGGATTGTATTTATTTTAGCAACTAAAAGTTATCTTGATAATTCTTTAAAAGGATAGTTCACTTAAAAATGATAATTCCCTCATCATTTTCTCAACCCCCAGGCCCTCCCAGATGTGTATGATTTTCTTTCTTCTGTGAGAAACAAAGATTTTCATAAGAATATTTTAGCCATTTTGGTCCGTACAATGCAAGTCAATAGGGTCCAAAACTTTGAAACTGAAAAAGCACACAAAGGCAGCATAAAAGTAATCCATATGACCTCAGTGGTGTGGGTGTGAAACAGATCAATATTTAAGTCATTTTTTATCTATAAATCTATACTTTCGAACAGCCCACCTAAAAGCGCTCTTCTCTCCTAAGATGACTTTTGTATTTACCGATTCACATTTTTCATGTATATCGCCACCTGGGTGGAGAATTTATGGTAAAAATGGATTTAAATATTGTTCTGTTTCTCTCCCACACCTATTAAATTGCATCAAAAGATATGGATTAAACCACTGGATTTGTATGGAATACTTTATGCTGCACTTCTGTGCTTTTTTGTGCTTCAAAGTTTTGGAGCCTGTATATTTTACTGGAGAAATTCCTCTAAAAATCTTCCTTTGTGTTTAGCATCTGGGATGGCTTGAGGGTGAGTAAATAAGATAATTATTTTCTATTTTTGTGTAAACTGTAAGATAGCTGTCTTTTGTCTTGAAAAACAAACAGATGCGGTGTTAGATTTGAAATGCTGCACCATTGTAAATGTGATTTTTATTTAGATATATACACAGTGTGCAGCCTCTCTGCGGTCTTTAAAGTAAAAAAATTGCTTAACAGTTCTGGGTAGACAACTTGTTTATAATGGACTGTGGAACCATGAATGAGTAGTGACTTGTAGCTTAGATAGAAATCAGTGATTTCTATCTGGGTTACGCTGAAAAGAGGGACATCTATATGAACTGGTTTGGTGACAGAGTGCTTGTCCAGTGGAGACTGAAGGTCTGAAATAAAGGGTGGTAATTGACTAGCAAAATAATTTAATTCTTTGTACGGGAAAACATTTTTGAATTTTTTATGACGCAAATTGATACCTGTTAGAAATGTGTGTGGTTGATTGATTGGATATTTGTGTCTCCTGCTCTTGTTGTCCATTAGCATGTCTCATATCTGTGTCTGTCTCTCAGGAGGTCGGGGGAGTGTTGAAGACTCTGGAAGAAACGTTGTCTGAAGCGCAGAGAGTGGACACAAAGGCCCAGAGCGCTCTCGACCTGAAGAAGCAAAATCTGAAAGATGAGACCAAGAAAAGGAAAGAGCTTCTCAAAAACATGGAGGAGGTATTACAGAATGAGAGAGAATCCTTTGCTCTTATATTCAAACAAAGAAAATGCTGCCAAGTGCATGGATGTAAAAGTATATGTTAAATTATTCATTGAAGTGTTATATTTATTTGAACTAGGATAAAAAGATGATGTCAGCCAAGGAAGTGGAGGTTACGAAGGCAATGGAGCAGCTGAAGGCAGTGCAAGAGGAGGGCCAGAAGGATGCTGAAGCGTTGGAGGTGGCCCAACAGCATTTTAAGGCTGTGTCGGCTGGCCTCTCCGCCAATGAGGATGGAGCTGCAGCCACACTTAGTGGGCAGATGATGACCTGCAAGAATGACATGAGTAAAGCTGAAACTGAGGCCAAACAGGTGACTTTTTTTTACCTTTAACGACCGCCGACAATTCTAATAATCACAATAATACAAGAATGTTTGTCCATTGTATACTGTTCAACTTCATTCACTGTAAATAGTGTGTTATTGCAATATGTTGTTTGCTGGGTGTTTTTTTGAGACATTTTCTGATATGATAATGCCTCTGTTGTGTCTCTTAGGCCCAGATGAAGCTGAAACATGCTCAGCAGGAGCTGAAGACTAAGCAGGCTCAGGTCAAGAAGATGGACAGTGGCTACAAAAAAGACCAAGACACATTTGAGGCTGTGAAAAAATGCATAGAAAAGCTGGAGGCTGAAATAAGGAAACTCAACTATGAAGGTATGTGGGGAATATTCCAGGTTCAATACAAGTTAAGCTCTGTCAACAGCATTTGAGGCATAATATTGATTACCACAATTTATTTGGATTGTCCCTCCTTTTAAAAAAATAAAAGCTCAAATGTGGGTTACTGTGAGGCACAGTTGCAATGGAAGTGAATGGGGGCCAAACTTTTTCAAAAGCATAGCAACAAGACATGAACCATATGCATGTAAACATGATTTTAGTGTGATAAAATCACTTACTAACCTTTTCTGTGTAAAGTTATAGCCCATTTTACAACTTTGTTACCATGACGATGCAATGTAATGTCAACAAAACCTAAAACTACTGTAAAAATTACAATTTAAACAACTTTACAGCTCAAATAATACACACATTTTAACAGAGGAATTAATGCAAGTGCTTTTATAAAATTAAAAGCATCACATTGCCTTTAAACACTCAAAAAATTGGTCCCATTCACTTTCATTGTAAGTGCTTCACTGTAACACAGATGTTTGCTTTTTTTGTAGAAAATGAGAGACGAGTAAAAAAAACATTTTGGTGGCAATCATCATTTGCCACATATACTGTCGATTGAGCTTAACTTGTATTGAACCCGGAACATTCCTTTAAGTCGTTCACCCCTCTGCAATGCTCTCAAATCTCATCTGTGGTGATGTGTATATATTCAAATTGCCACTAAATTCTATGTTTAAATATCAGATTGCATTTGGTTTAACATATTGGTCTGTGGTGTTAGGGTAAGATTAGTTAGAATGACTTCAAAATGACTTAATTTGTTTGTTTAGATGGACGGGAGGAGGGTCTGATGGAGCAGAAGAGGCAGTTTTCACGTGATGTCAGTCAGCTCAGAGAAACCTATGAGTCTCTCATGGGTCAATTCCCCAACCTGCGCTTTGAATACATGTGAGAACATATCAGTTCATTGTATTCACACACATTCTGTTTGTTTAGTTCATATACTGCTTTCATTTGGCTAAAATGACATCATTGAGTCAAATGGTGCTGTGTGTGTGTGATTGCAGGGACCCAGAAAGGGGCTGGGACCGCAGGAAGGTGAAGGGTTTGGTGGCGAATCTCTTCAGTGTGACTGATGTTTCTAACGCTACAGCTCTGGAGGTGGTAGCCGGCGGTCGACTCTATAACGTAGTGGTCGACAACGAGGTGAGACTTCTCTTACGGAACACATTGCTGAAAATAAATCTGATTTATTTTTGGTAAGACGTCTGACATCCAATGGCATAATTAAGCTTTGGTTTTTAACTTGCAAGACTCTTGCCAAAACTGTTTGCAGGTGACAGGAAAGAAACTTCTGGAAAAGGGGGAATTAAAACGCAGATACACCATCATTCCTCTGAACAAAATTTCAGCACGTACCCTCAATGACAATGTAGTGCGTGTTGCCAAAAAGCTGGTGAGAACCCTGCTGTTTTATTGATTTGATACGTTTTTTCTATTAGAAACATCGATTGTGTGATTTGAGTTGTTTGTTTTGTGTTGCAGGTTGGGCCAGATAATGTGCACACAGCTCTGTCATTAGTAGGTTATGAGTCAGAGCTGAGGAAGGCCATGGAGTATGTTTTTGGCACTACTCTTGTCTGTGACAGTTTGGACAATGCTAGAAAAGTTGCCTTTGACAAGGGTGTGAGCACCAAAACGGTTACGCTTGGAGGAGACGTGTTTGACCCCCAGGGAACATTGACTGGAGGTTTGTGTGTGTGTGTCAGCAAATGCAGAAGATGCAGAACATTCCAAAAGTGTTCAGACCCGTCATTAGTTCGCTTATTTTACAAAGCCACAGATTAGAGGTTGCCCGATTGTGGACTTTGCCACTACCGATAACAACAGTGGTAAATTAAGCTTTTTATAGCCTGTATATTATTATATGTTTCACCAGATGAGGTTTGAGGAATAAAATGTATTATAATTCACAGAATATTTTCATATACATTTATGCATTTGGCAGACGCTTTTATCCAAAGCGAATTACAGAGCCCTTATTACAGGGACAATCCCCCAGAGCAACCTGGAGTTAAGTGCCTTGCTCAAGGACACAATGGTGGTGGCTGTGGGGATTGAACCAGTGACCTTCTGATTACAAGTTATGCGGTTAACCCACTACGACGCCACCACTCCATATATTAAGTTGGAGACACAATGTTCGTGCAGACGGGCAGTTTGCATGCCCTCGATTCAATTTATAACACTTGATTATCTTACCAAAATTACAAAATATGCATTGAAGTCAAGGTAAAAACATGGATGAAAAATGTCAGTAATTAAAGCTTTAGATTATTTTTATTTGACCTCTACAGTCCGTTGTTATACTGCAGAATGAAGCCGTTCTAACGGTAAAATCCTTCAGCAAACTATCACAACCGATGTTTGCTGGTAACCGATAGTTCCAAAAAGCAGCACCAATTATCTGGTAAATCAGTATATCTGTCTACCTCTACTACAGATCTGACATTATCATTTCAAAGCACTCAAATTCTAAAATACTTCAATCTGACATTGCTTTATCGTTTAGAAATATTCTGATGAGTATATAAGGGGAAACCTCATGAAATCATGCAAGAAGAAAAAAACTATATTTTGCATAAAGAAAATAAACCCAGTATCCCCACCAAATAACTGTAATGTGTCTGGACGTTTAACTTGTGATTTGTGTCAGTCAGGCTTCCTAAGCAACCAATTGGCCCGGTTGCTAGGGTGGGTAGAGTCGCGTTGGGGTAACCTCCTCGTGATCACTATAATGTGGTTCTCACTCTCAATGGGGCATGTGGTGAGTTGTGCATGGATGCCGCAGAGAATAGCGTCTTGTCTCCGTGGTAACACGCTCAACAAGCCACGTGATAAAATGCATGTATTGACAGTCTCAGACGTGGAAGCCACTGTGCCACCACAAGGACCTAGAGCGCATTGGGAATTCCAAATTGGGGAGAAAATGGGAGGGAAAATGATTTTTTTTTTATTTTTAATAAAGTTTTCCTCACTAATAATTCTCATTACTGTAATGCAGTAATTGTTACTTCATTCAAATATGAATAAATTAAAGGCAGTGCAGCAAATATGACCTTGATGTATAAATACTTCATGATTTAAATAATATATCAGCTATATGCTATTGACCATTGAAAATCCCATATCGGTCAACCACATTATACAACCTAAATAATAATACCTTAACTGTGGGGCTTTTGTCCAGAAGAGCAACATTTTTGGGGGAGTCTGTATACATTTTCAAGGTAAAATTGGTGTTAATTGACAAAATATCAAACTATATTTACTCTGTGGAGTATTTGATCAACTGTCTATGTGTGTGTAGGTGCACGGGCTCAGACTGCATCTGTCCTGTCTAAGCTGGCTGAGGTGAAGGACATTCAGGACAGTCTGAGGGCAAAAGAGGCTGAACTCGCCGCAGTGGAGTCTGAACTCAGCAGCCTCAAGGGAACAGCTGAGAAGTGAGAATCTCTCAAATTCTCCCTGACCAATCAGATCAAAGGGAAAAGGTGGAAGGCTAAGGTGTGTGTTTGTCCTTTTGGCAGATATCGTCAGCTGAAGCAGCAGGTGGACTTGAAGACTGAGGAGGCTCAGATCCTGGAGACCAAACTTCAGCAGAGCTCCTTCCACAAACAACAGGAGGAGCTGGAGAACCTGTGCAAGACCATTGGTACACAAGCACACACTAGAAGAATGAACTATATTACTTAGCCAAAGAAATGTTAATTAAAGGAATAGTTTCCCACAAAATGAAAATTTGTGTCGACTAGTAGCAGAACTAATGTGACCGTTCAACCCCTAGCTCACATAAACAACATATGTGGTATTGTTGGTTTCAATGTTGTTCTTTAACATCCAGGTGCTTTGTTTCCATAGAGGAGTGTGATGAAACTCTAGAGAAGTCCAAAGAGATTCAGAGGAAAGCAGAGGAGAAGTACAAAGTTCTGGAGAACAAGTTGAAGAACGCAGCGGCCGAGAGAGATAAAGAACTGAAAGCAGCCCAGCAGAAACTCAATCAGGCCAAGAGCAAAGCAGATGCCTTTAACAAGAGACTGAAAGAGAAACAGCAGGTACTGTGTGTTTACTGTGATGCTGAATGATTCAGAATGGATGACGTGGACTTCAGTTGATTTAGACCATTGTTCTGGTGTCATCAGTGCTAAATGCAAGATAAAAAAAGAATGTTGGATGCATTAGTAACAAACCCCTTTGGATTCAGTGGCCTGAACAAAAACAAACCATATGGGGCCGTTCAGACCAAACACGTTGTTACACTACATAAATCTCGAGAAAAAGTTCTTGACACAAAATCTATCGAGGCAGATTTAAATCTCTTGCATCACATTAAAAGTTCCAGATAGGCCTGTCGTGATTTTTAAATAATGTATGTTATCACGGTTATTTGATCTAACCGCGGTTATTTGAGATGACTGTGATTATTGGGCATTCTAATTCCAATCACATTTTCATGCTCAAATAAGGGCATTTTAAGTGAATAAACTGTATAAATGCCATGAACTGCACAAACTGTGTGAACGCAAAGCACTCCGGTTTCACTTTAAATAATCTTGTAATGGCAAATATTACTGGTTCATACACGCAGTGACAAAGAGGAGACGCTCGCTTACTCAATTTCTGTGGAGTGATGAAATTAAATCTCAAAGGTTTTGCTTCATGACAAATATGTGCTCGTGGGTTTAAACAGAGCATTTAAATAACATGCGAATGTTAAGATATTAGAACAAATATTTGACTATTGCATAATATAATAAAATATGTTTAAAAATGCTACATTTTTTAAAATCAATCTATTATGTAAATATGAGTTCAAAAACAACAACGCAGGTGCCTGGGTAGCTCGGCGAGCAAAGACGCTGACTACCACCATTGGAATCCAGGGCGTGCTGAGTGACTCCAGCCAGGTCTCCTAAGCAACCAAATTGGCCCGGTTGCTAGGGAGGGTGGAGTCATAAGGGGTAACCTCCTCGTGGTCGCCATAATGTGGTTCTCACTCTCGGTAGGGTGTGTTGTGCATGGATCCCGCGGAGAATAGTGTGAAGCCTCCACACGTGCTTTGTCTCCGTGGTAACGTGCTCAACCAGCCACGTGATGCGTGGATTGACGGTCTCAGATGCAGAGGCAACTGAGATTCGTCCTCCGTAACCCGGATTGAGTCACTACGCCACCATGAGGACTTAGAGCACATTGGGAATAGGGCTTTCTAAATTGGGGAGAAAAGGGAGAAAATCACACAAAAAAAACAACAACAATGTAAATGTGAAATTGACCAAAACTAAAGTTGACCAATAAGAGAGACGTATTTGAAGCATTTAGAAATATTTTGATATTTAAAACATAATTTTTCATATCATTCATACGTTTTTAAAGGAAATCCCTATTTAATTATTTGGTTTATATATTTCAAGTTAAATGTGTAAAAATGACTTCTTAAGGTGTATGAAGCACACTTGTGACAATTTACATGGCAATTAATCGTGAAAGCCTGTAGTGAGACAACTAATTGTCACAGCCATAAAACAGACAATTAATCGTCATAATCGCAATTATTTGTTTGACAATTAACCATCAGTCCAGCCCTAGTTCCAAAATAATTTTGGCGATCCATTGTCATGTGGCGGCGGAATTCTGTGGGGGGAAAATGTGTTTTTATTTGTATTTTTCTATTAGCTAGAATTGGGGTTTCCCAGTCATGGAAAATAATATCACATAATTTTAAATTTGTGATTTCCAGGCCTGGAAAAGTCATGGAAGATTGAATTATGTATTTCTAGTATGGTCGGCTCTAAAATATTTCATCTGCGAGAAATTGCTCTTTGTAAAATGATTTTTAAGAATCCTTATCTGGTTATTTCAACTGACATAGTTTTGAAATTCATGGAAATTCATTGTTTTAGTTTAGCTTTAGTTTAGTTTAACATTTTCTCTCTCTGTAGGAGGCAGATGCAGTAGTCTTGGAGTTGGATGAGCTGAAGCGAGAACAGGCCGGATATGAGCAGCAGATTCAGGCTGTAGATGAAGCCCTCAAAGCCATCCAGGAGCAGATCGACACCATGACTATAGATGTTTCTGCCAGTAAGGTACTGAAATAACATCTCAAGTCTTATCACTTATCACTTAACCTCTTCAACTGAGGGGAAAAATATCTAATATCTTTATTTTTACACTTTGTGTGTAGGAAGCGGTGCGTGTTGCACAGGAGCAGTTGTCCCAGCAGAAGGAGGTGATTCTGGGACAGGAGAGAGAGATTAAAGGAAAGACTGGGGAAGCAAACCGTCTCCGAGAACAAAACAATGACGCCCAGTTGAAAATCAAAGAGCTGGAACACAACATCAACAAACACAAGAAAGACAGTGCTGACGCCACAGCCAAGGTGAGCCAACCACTGATCTTTTGTGAGAGGGAGTCAATGAGGCCATTGCGGACCAGTATGTGAATAAATATATGTGTATTTAATGTTTGCATGTGTTCAGGTGGCTCGCATGATAGCTGAGAATGACTGGATCTCTTCTGAGAAGCATCTCTTCGGCCAACCCAACACAGCCTACGACTTCAAGACCAACAACCCCAAAGAGGCTGGACAGAGACTGAAGAGACTCGAGGAGACCAAAAACAAGCTGGAAAGAAATGTCAATCGCAGGGCCATGAACATGCTCAGCGAGGCTGAGGAGAGGGTATGACCTTTGACCTCTTAGTGATACTGTTTTAAGTTGTAATAGGTGCTATTTGGGGTGGCGCTTAGTGGGATAGTTCACCCCAAAATAGAAAATTCTCTCATCATTTGCTCACCCTCATGCCATCCCAGATGTGTCATTCTTTCTTGTGCTGAACACAAACAAAGATTTTTAGAAGAATATTTCAGCTCTGTAGGTCCATTCAGTGCAAGTGAATGCTGACCAGAACTTTGAAGCTCTAAAAAAGCACATAAAGCATAAAAGTAATCCATTAACTCCAGTGGTTTAATCCATGTCTTCAGATGTAATATGATAGGTGTGGGTGAGAAACAAATACATTTTTTCATTTCCAGGAGGTAATTTTTTTTTTTTACACTAAATATCCAATATCACTATCACATAATTCTTTTTTTGTTTTTTGTCGATTCACTTTTTGCGTGAATATCGCCACCTACTGGTCGGAGCTGGTCAAAGGTGGAAATTTATAGTAAAAAAAACACTTAGATGTTGATCTGTTTCTCACCCACACCTATCATATCACTTCTCAAGGCATGGATTAACCACTGGAGTCTTAAAGATTGCTTTTATGCTGCCTTTGTGCTTTTTGGAGCTTCAAAGTTCTGGGCACCATTCACTTCCATTTAATGGACCAACAGAGCTGAGATATTCTTCTAAAAATCATAATTTATGTTCTGCTAAAGAATGAAAGTCAAACACATCTGGGATGGCATGAGGGTGAGTAAATGATGAGATCATTTTCAGTTTTGGGTGAACATTTCCTTTAATTGGCAACAATATTTTCATAATTCTTAAATTTATATGATTTATTAGTCCTTATTACTTTTCCCCTTTGATTTTAGGGTGAGTTTTGATGTTTTGTGTGAGATTCCACTAGTTATAGCTGTGATATTTTGATAAAGGGTAACACTCTCTGTCCTCTTTCAGTACAATGACCTTAAGAAGAAGAAGAGAATTGTTGAGAACGATAAAGCGAAAATTCTTGAAACGATTGAGGAGTTGGACCAGAAAAAGAATGAGGCACTCAATGTGGCGTGGCAGAAGGTAAAATATCCACTCATCACGTTTAGACAATGCTACATTACGTAAAACTAGTAAATAAAAACAAATGACCAAATACACGGCGCATCTTGTTCAGTCAAATCTATTGTGGTGTTTTAAGGTCAATAAGGATTTTGGCTCCATATTCTCCACCCTGTTGCCTGGGTCAAATGCTCGTCTCGCTCCGCCCGAAGGGCGTGGTGTCCTGGACGGATTGGAGTTTAAAGTGGCTCTAGGGAACACCTGGAAAGAGAACCTGACCGAGCTCAGCGGGGGTCAAAGGTCAGCCTTTGCAAATTCTATTGCTAATCGTGCCATGTTACTTGTTACTCGCCATTTAGGTTATGGCTCTCCAGGTCAACATTTATACCCACAGATCCATTGGCGCATCAGATCTTCCGCCAGCACTCTGTATATTTCCCAATTAATTATGGCACATGAGCTGCCCTCTTTGTGCCCATTATGATGCCTGATGCGTTTTTGTGTTTCAGGTCTCTTGTGGCTCTCTCTCTGATTTTGGCCATGCTGCTGTTTAAACCTGCTCCCATTTACATCCTGGATGAAGTGGACGCTGCTCTGGATCTCTCGCACACGCAAAACATTGGACAGATGCTGCGCACACACTTTACACACTCGCAGGTAAAACACACATTGATGTTCCTGGAGTGTTGACCTCTATAATGTTACTGAAAAAGAAAATTTTTTGTACATACAGTAAGTTGTACAATGCCTAGCAACACGTAAAGCACGTATTATTATTTTTTATAATGCGCTCTAAGTCCTCGTGGTGGCGTAGTGACTCGCCTTAATCTGCATGGCAGAGGACGAATCTCAGTTGCCTCCGTGTCTGAGACCGTCAATCCACGTGGCTAGTTGTGTGCGTTTCCGTGGAGACCTAGCGCATGTGGTGGCTTCACGCTATTCTCAGCGGCATCCATGCACAACTCGCCACCTGTCCCACCGAGAGCGAGAACCACATTATAGCGACCACGAGGAGGTTAACCCAACGTGATTCTACCCTCCCTAGCAACGGGCCAATTTGTTTGCTTAGGGGACCTGGCTGGAGCCACTCAGCACGCCCTGGATTCGAACTTGCGACTCGGTGTCTTTACTTGCTGAGCTACGCAGGCCCCTGACAGTACTTTTAAAAAAATTGTTTTTTTTTTGTTTACTTTTCATGTCATTCACTCCTACAGATTTTAGTTTTTTCATAGTTCTCTAGTTTCGGTTTAGTTTTTCAGACCCTGTCTACACTGGACACGAGTGATGTCGCGCCTCAACGAATCGAGGTTGTTTAAGCTGGACTTGTCGAAACAAATGTTCTACACCTTTTATGTCTTGTTGGCACAAGTAGCGCCATTGCATACAGTGCAAAATGGGTGTTTACTGTTGGTGCAACGTGACTTGAGCATCCAGTGTAGGCAACATCATTGTTTATAACAGGAGTGATTTGCTCTTGCGCCGCTCGTGTCTGGTGTAGACAGGGTGTCAAGCATTACATTTCTAAGGTCCATTTATTGTTATTGCAATTTAGTGGCATTGTTTTATGTTTAATGAAGGCGGGTTCATTAAAAACAGTATATACAGTGCCTTGCGAAGTATTCGGGCCCCTTTTCGACTTTGCGACCTTTTGCCACATTTCAGGCTTCAAACATAAAGATATAAAACTGTAATTTTTTGTGAAGAATCAACAACAAGTGGGACACAATCATGAAGTGGAACGAAATTTATTGGACATTTCAAACTTTTTTAACAAATAAAAAACTGAAAAATTGGGCGTGCAAAATTATTCAGCCCCCTTAAGTTAATACTTTGTAGCGCCACCTTTTGCTGCGATTACAGCTGTAAGTCGCTTGGGGTATGTCTCTATCAGTTTTGAACATCGAGAGACTGACATTTTTGCCCATTCCTCCTTGCAAAACAGCTCGTGCTCAGTGAGGTTGGATGGAGAGCGTTTGTGAACAGCAGTTTTCAGTTCTTTCCACAGATTCTCGATTGGATTCAGGTCTGGGCTTTGACTTGGCCATTCTAACACCTGGATATGTTTATTTGTGAACCATTCCATTGTAGATTTTGCTTTGTTGGAAGACAAATCTCCGTCCCAGTCTCAGGTCTTTTGCAGACTCCATCAGGTTTTCTTCCAGAATGGTCCTGTATTTGGCTCCATCCATCTTCCCATCAATTTTAACCATCTTCCCTGTCCCTGCTGAAGAAAAGCAGGCCCAAACCATGATGCGGCCACCACCATTTTTGACAGTGGGGATGGTGTGTTCAGCGTGATGAGCTGTGTTGCTTTTACGCCAAACATAACGTTTTGCATTGTTACCAAAAAGTTCGATTTTGGGGTCATCTGACCAGAGCACCTTCTTCCACATGTTTGGTGTGTCTCCCAGGTGGCTTGTGGCAAACTTTAAACAACACTTTTTATGGATATCTTTAAGAAATTGCTTTCTTCTTGCCACTCTTCCATAAAGGCCAGATTTGTGCAGTATACGACTGATTGTTGTCCTATGGACAGAGTCTCCCACCTCAGCTGTAGATCTCTGCAGTTCATCCAGAGTGATCATGGGCCTCTTGGCTGCATCTCTGATCAGTCTTCTCCTTGTATGAGCTGAAAGTTTAGAGGGACGGCCGGGTCTTGGTAGATTTGCAGTGGTCT
Organism: Xyrauchen texanus; assembly: GCF_025860055.1. Taxonomy (NCBI): domain Eukaryota; kingdom Metazoa; phylum Chordata; class Actinopteri; order Cypriniformes; family Catostomidae; genus Xyrauchen; species Xyrauchen texanus. The sequence continues at coordinate 43,466,927 of NC_068286.1, forward strand.
GATACTCCTTCCATTTCAATATTATCAGCTTGCAGAGTGCTCCTTGGGATGTTTAAAGCTTGGGAAATCTTTCTGTATCCAAATCCGGCTTTAAACTTCTCCACAACAGTATCTCGGACCTGCCTGGTGTGTTCCTTGTTCTTCATGATGCTCTCTGTGCTTTAAACGGACCTCTGAGACTATCACAGAGCAGGTGCATTTATACGGAGACTTGATTACACACAGGTGGATTCTATTTATCATCATTAGTCATTTAGGTCAACATTGGATCATTCAGAGATCCTCACTGAACTTCTGGAGAGAGTTTGCTGCACTGAAAGTGAAGGGGCTGAATAATTTTGCACGCCCAATTTTTCAGTTTTTTATTTGTTAAAGTTTGAAATATCCAATAAATTTCGTTCCACTTCATGATTGTGTCCTGCTTGTTGATTCTTCACAAAAAATTACAGTTTTCTATCTTTATGTTTGAAGCCTGAAATGTGGCAAAAGGTCAAAGTTCAAGGGGGCCGAATACTTTCGCAAGGCCAAATAAGACTGTATATCTGATACTACAATTATTTTGTGGTCATTTTTATTTTAATTACCAGTACTCGTGGAATCATGAAAATTAATTTGAGTATGTATTCCAATATATGTTTTCATTATAGTTTTGTTGACTGTAATGCTAGATGTAACTTCGCTGTATTTAATCAAAACGGCAATTGAATATCATTTACGTTGCAGTTTGTGGTGGTGTCTCTGAAAGATGGAATGTTCGCCAATGCAAACGTGCTCTTCAAGACCAAGTTTGTGGACGGCCTCTCCACTGTGACACGCACCGCTCAAACCCATGAGGGAAAAGTATTGGCCCAGCGCACTCACGATAAAGCCAAGGACAAACGCCAGCAACAGATGCTGGCCAGCTAGACGCACACTTTCTGTTTTACTTAAAAGCTTTAGTATAGCAGGCTTCAAATTTGTATTACTGTCAGTAATCAGTTGATGTATCAACTGAAATGAAATGGTGTATTTAAAATTGGCAGGGCTAACACACTCATGTTGTGCATGTAATACCTGTCAAACACCTCTGTAAATCACTTTTTCCCCATTATTTTAAAACACTTAATCCTATTGTCTCCCTCTCTCTCTCTCTCTCTCTCTCTCCTGCTGTGTACGTTGTATTTCAGTGTATTTGATTGTAGGACGTATGAAAGTCCTTTCTTTTCTTTTTGTCCATTTCTTTACTGATGCTGGCTATTTTATTTGTTATAAATAAAAACTTGGTAGTGATTTAAAAACCATCGTGCCCAATGTACAGAAGTAATTTATGAGAATTGAGTATGAAGGTGCTATTTTTTCCAATTAATATTTTGCCAATAAATGGAGATACATCCACTATTATACCCCAATAGGTCAAGGGGGGCCCAACAACAAATGTTAAACTGTATTTTATTTTAATATAAGGGGCCCAGACCAAAATACAGGGGGCACCAAATTCCTTGCAATGACCCTGCCGTTATGCGATGTTAAAAGCATGTAACCTTATTGTAAGTGTTGTTCAGATTGTATAATAACAAAGTACAAATACTTCATTACAGTACTTAAAGAAATATTCCATATTTGGCCCCATTCACTTCCATTGTAAGTACCTCACTGTCACCTTGATTTTTTTTTTTTTTTTTTTTATTATTAAAAGAGATGAGTCAAAATTAATTTTTGTGGTAATCAATGTTATGCCACAAATGCTGTCGACTGAGCTTAACTTGTACTGAACCTGGAATATTCCTTTAAGTAAATGTTTTGAATATTTTGTACCTCACTCGAGTAAAAATATTTATGATGGCTAAATATTACACATATGAAACGTTCTCCTGGAAAATTGAGAGACTAAAATAAATATTTAGGCACATAATATAAAAGCTAAAAAAAATGTAGTGGAGATAACATGTTTGGGGTTCTGGGTGAATTTGATTTAGATTCTCAAATCGATTTTCAAAATGAATCGTTAAGATCGCTTTTGAAAACATTTTACAGATTCAAAAGAATCCAATTAATCAAATGATGCGTTCGGGAATAATAATAGAGAATGATTTATTTCAGCTTTTATTTCTTTCACCACATTCACAGTGGGTCAGAATTTTACATACACTTTGTTAGTATTTGGTATAATTGCCTTTAAATTGTTTAACTTGGATCAAACATTTTGGAGAGCCTTCCACAAGCTTCTCACAATAAGTTGCTGGAATTTTGGCCCGTTCCTCCAGACAGAACTGGTGTAACTGAGTCAAGTTTAGAGGCCTCCTTGCTCGCACACAGTTTCAGATCTGCCCACAAATGTTCTATTGGACTGAGTTCAGGGCTTTGTGATGGCCGCTCCAATACCTTGACTTTGTTGTCCTTAAACAATTTTGCCACCATGGAAATTGGAGGTATGCTTGGTGTCGTTGTCCATTTGGAAGACACATTTGTCTTTCATGATCTTTGTCCCCATGTGCACTTGCAAACTGAAGTCTGGCTTTAATATGGCAGATTTGGAGCAGTGGCTTCTTCCTTGCTGAGCAATCTTTCAGGTTATGTCGATAAAGGACTCATTTTACTGTGGATATAGATACTTGTCTACCTGATTCCTCCAGCATCTTCACAAGGTCCTTTGCTGTTGTTCTGGAAATGATTTGCATTTTTCTCACCAAACTAAGTTTATCTCTAGGAGACAGAATGCGTCTCCTTCCTGAGTAGTATGATGGCTGCGTGGTCCCATGATGTTTGGAAATTGCTCCCAAGGATCAAACAGACTTGTGGAGATCCACAATTTTGTTTCTGCGATCTTGGGTGATTTCTTTTGAAAGAAATCACCTCATTCCCATGATCTGAGTTTGAAGGTTGGCCTTAAAATACATCCACAGGTACACCTCCAATTATCAGAAGCTAATTGCCTAAAGGCTTGACATATTTTTCTGGAATTTTCCAAGCTGCTTAAAGGCACAGTTAACTTAGTTTATGTAAACTTCTGACCCACTGGAAGTGTGATGTAGTCAGTTGAAAGTGAAACAGTCGGTCTGTAAAATATTGTTGGAAGAATTACTTGTGTCATGCATAAAGTTGATATCCTAAATGACTTGTCAAAACTATAGTTTGCTAATATGAAATATGTGGAGTGGTTAAAATGAGATTTTAATGACAAGTAAACTTCTGACTTCAACAGTAGTTTATCTGTAAACATTTCTGCAGACAGTAGCAGTAAACCAGTGGCATCAAGTGGGGATTTGTTACATCTGTGTACAACTTCTTATCTTGTAAATAATAATAAAAACTTAATCTGGTGAAATTCATACAGAGCTCAGGTGGTATAGACTATTAAAAAGCTTAATTTGGTAAATACATTAACATTGAGTACTGTAACAGCCAAGTCTCTATCATTTAAAAAATTAGAGTCACTGATGTGTTTCAGACATATTTATTGTTAAAAGTTGCACATTATGCACCAAATCTTCATTTCTTTCCCTTCTGGTTATTATTAATATCTTTGGTTTGAATATATTTTGGTTGAACAATTAAACTGCATGTGGGATTATCATCTTTTGACTCTTGTAGCCTCTGTATGGAAAGACTAAGAAATGTTTTTAACATTCCATATATATATATATATATATATATATATATATATATATATATATATACATATACATTTTTAACTATCAGCCAATGAATTGGTTATTAGCCTTTTCCACCACATTAGTTACCGGTAAACTGTCTGTATCAGTTCACCCCTAGTCAGAACTCCACAATGGGTGAAATAAGACGCCGTAAAATGTGCCTCTTTATGAACGTATGATTTATCCTTATAGAAAATATATTTTCACACATGCAAACACTGACAAGGGCAGGTTTAAGGTTTCAATGTAGTTTATGTTACAAACTTCCATTTAACACACTCTTAATACCTCTACACCAACCCTCATTTGAGAAAATTTTTATTTTTATCCAAAGTTACATTCAGTATTGACAGCTCATCGTTCCTTCTGCTTCACTTCAACAGCACTCAATGGATGAAGGCAACTATGTAGATAGCTCTCAATCATCCAGCTTCATTCAGTGAGTGCCTTAATGAGAGGAGAATTTCATAAACTGGAAGAAACTGCAGTAGTCACGCAAACCCTTGAGGGTGAAACACAGTGTGTGTGAAGCACACAGACAGTTCAGGCCCTGTTAGAAACAAAACAGATTGTAATACGACATTGCAAAAAGCAGTATCATATCTGCAACTAGTCTTCTGATTCGTAATCTCCACAATTTTTAGCACAAACGACAATGTAAGGTTCAAAGAAGCAAAAATGGCTGAAGTGGACAAAAAAAAATTCATGTCTCAGCAAAACTATAAAAGGCTTAAACTGACATGCCTGCCAGCATATGACCAGACTTTACAAACTCTTTTTCTTTTTTATTACAAAAATGATCAAAGCAAACCATTTCTGTAGTCTTTGCACATTGGTTAAAAAGTAAATTTCAGTGTGGCAGCCTCTGCATGACTCATTAAGAGCAGACACTTTCAATTTCAAACAGTTTACACATGAGAAAGGGTTTATGGTGGACACTAGAATGTTGTATGTAAATGAAGAATAGACATTACGGCATAGTATGTGTGCTTGTAAGTGAATGTATGTGACAAAACTGCGGATTACTATTGGAACTTATGGTGGAGATTCCCGAATAAACCCTCAGGACAGGTTTTGCCTGCGAGAGTGTTTGTGTGTGGGCAGGTTATTCATGGCAGGGCCTGTATTTTTCTCCTCATTGTCTGGGCTTTCTCCTTAAGTTCTGGAAAGCTGTCTGTTTCCATGGTGGCTAAAGAACGCTGAAGCTGTTGCCGGCTCCTCTCAGACAGGCACTCCCATTGATCACTCTCTAAAAACAAAAAACAAAAACACATCTCAATACTGACAGGCTTTTACCCCACTCAAGCAAATGTCCTTTTTTCACAGAAAAGTGAAGCTCATAATTTTATAAAAGCACTTACATTAATTCTACTGTTAAAACTCATGTATTATTTGAGCTGTAAAGTTGTTTAAATTGTGATTTTTACTGTCATTTTAGGGTTTGTTGACATTACATCGTCATGGCAACAAACTTGTAAAATTGGCTATAACTTTACACAGACAAATTTAAGCACACTAAAATCATGTTAACACACATATTGTTTATGTATTATGGCTATACTTTTGAAAAAGTGGGTATTTTAATGTTCAAAAATTGGCCCCATTCACTTCCATTGTAAGTGCCTCACTGATGTCTGTGGTAATTAATATTATGCCACAAATGCTCTCGATTAAGCTTAACATTTATTAAATATTACTTAATATTCCTTTAACTAGTATTTAACTGAATATTCCTTTAGTCACATCTGTCTGATGCAACTACTGTTGCAATGAACAACCAGTTTCTTCATAAGAGCAAAACAACGCTACCTTCAAGCCTCTTCAAAAGAAGTTCAACTGCAGCCAAGGCATCTGTTCTTACTGAAGAATAACTTTTGTTTTCTGTGTGAAGAAAAGAATGACTCTCATAAGATCTGTGTGAATGAAATTACATTTTATATATATATATATTTATTAGTATTTTATCCTTATGTGTAACTCCACCTAGTGGTGATGTCAGGGCAGTGCAGGTTTCTGACAACATCTCAGTCAGAAGGGAAGCATTCTGATGCTCCTTATCCAACAGCAGCAACCTGCAGCACACATAAATCATTTATTAGCAATGAATAAACCACAAAAGGCAGAGATTAAATAAATATTTATTCTGCTTATGCTGTAAAAGTGATGCCCTTGTATACAGCTCATTGAGTGTAATGGTCTGCATTTATAATGCACCTTTTTAACCTTAGCGGTATTCAAAGTGCTTTACACTGTGTCTCATTCAACCATTCACACACCAATGACGGCAGAGCTGCCATGCAAGGCATTAGCCTGCCATTGGGAGCAACTTGGGGTTCAGTGTCTCTTGCCCAAGGACACTTCGGCATGTGGAGTCATGTGGGCCGAGAATCAAACCACCAAACCTGCGATTAGTGGACAACCCACTCTGTCGACAAACTTTTTTTTAAATATTAATAATTTTTTTAATTGTCAAAGCTATTTTTTTTTTTAAAGAAATATCAATAAAAGAATATCCCTGCATTACAAATGGCAATTTGAGCTTTTAATTAAATTTGATTGACATTTACAGGTGCATCTCAAAAAATGTGAATATTGTGGAAAAGTTTTCCATAATTTAATTCAAACATATATTCTAGATTTATTATATATAAAGTGAATTATTTCAAGCCTTTTTTTTTGTTGTTATCTTGATTACGGCTTACAGATCATGGAAATCAACAATCCAGTATCTCAAAATATTAGAATAAAGAATTTAATACAGAAATGTCGACCTTCTGAAAAGTATGTTAATTTATGCACTAAATACTTGGCCGGGGCTCCTTTTGCACAAATTACTGCAAATAATTATTGCTCAGTGGTCCAAAGTCCTCTTTTCAAGATGAAAGTCAATTTTGCATTTCATTTGGAAATCAAGGTCCCAGAGTCTGGAGGAAGAGTGGAGAGGCACACAATCCAATTTGTTTGAAGTCCAGTGTGAAGTTTCCACCGTCAGTGATGATTTGGGGTGCCATGTCATCTGCTGGTGTTGTTCCACTGTGTTTTCTCAAGTCGAGAGTCAGTGCAGCCGTCTAACAGGAGATTTTAGAGCACTTCATGCTTCCATCTGCTGACAAGCTTTATGGAGATGCTGATTTCCTTTTCCAGCAGGACTTGGCACCTGCCCACAGTGCCAAAACTACTAGTAACTGGTTTGCTGACCATTACATTACTGTGCTTGATTGGCCAGCCAACTCTGGCCTGACCTGAACCCCATAGAGATTCTATGGGGTATTGTCAAGAGGAAATTGAGACACCAGACCCAACAATACAAACGAGCTGAAGGCCGCAATCACAGCAACCTGGGCTTCCATAACACCTCAGCAGTGCCACACACTGATTGCCTCCATGCTGTGACGCATTGATGCAGTAATTCATGCAAAAGGAGCCCCGCCCAAGTATTGAGTGCATAAATTAACGTTGATATTTCTGCTTTATAAATTCTTTATTGTAATATTTTGAGATACTGGATTTTTGATTTCCATGATCTGTAAGCCGTAATCATCAAGATTAGATGCACCTGTGTATATATATATATATATATATATATATATATATACATACATTTTTTATTTTTATATAAAAATTACTTTAAACTGAAAACGTGTTCATCATAATAAAAGATGTATTCAAGTGTTTTATTTTGTTTTAATGTATTTTTGAATCATTTAAAATATCTGGAGAAAAAAATAAAAAAAAATAAAAAAGTGCCACATCATGGACCCATTCACTGCAAGCAAGTGATGCGTCACAACAAAACTAACCAAAGAGATTCAGTTTTGTTGTGCTCCATTGCTTGCTTCCAATCTATATTTGCGTTTATAACTGTTCAAATTATTTGACCAAAAACATATTTTCTACCCCAGAAAGCACTGTTATTTCCACCAGGAAATGCTAATATAGTTTAAAAATACACTTTCCGATGTTCAGAAATTAGTAGATAATTAAATAAGATCTTTTATACATTTCCATACTGAATTACATTTTATGCATGCACAGGACATGATAAAAAAAATATATCCAAGGTATTTAGTCCAAGCACACTGTACCTCTGAAAGAAAACCTTCAATGCTCGCAGGACTCCCAGTTGGACCCTCCATGTGCTCAATTTCAGTCGTTCGCACATTACACTACAAACCTCAACCTGGAACTGACCTGCAACATAAAACACACAAAAGACTTTGCAACAGATTTTGTCTTGACTCTGGGTTAGGGATGCACCAACACCACTTTTTTTGCATCTGATCCAAAACCTACTTTTACCTACACAGTATCATTCAATACTGATCCAATAATGGTGTTGTTTTTTCTTTATCAGTTTAGAATATAATAAATGCACACACACACACACACACACACACACACAGGTTTTAATTGGGCACCTTCGATTCTTAAAAAAGGAAAACTTGTTTGTCAATCCATTCCATTTCTTGTATTCTCCAGTGTGTTTTTGTTTGATCCATTTGACACATTCAGTCTCTATTTAGCGAGTGTACTTGTTCAAAATAATTTCATGTTCATTGTGCTTCGCTCTAGTCAGTTGTGAACGCAGGAAGAGGCCGCATATTCTAGAGCAGCATGAGACAAGGCGCGCCAGCATGTAGATGCACGCTCCGCTTCTGTATCGCACTTTGGTCTGCTCTCGGTTTCAAAGAATCGAATAATATGAAATCAACTGCTGGACCTGCTTTTTGTATCCACTGATATTTAGTAGGGATTCAGCTTAGTTTATTAGAAAGCTGTATACACGAAGGGGTTTTGAATCTGGAAACAGTCGCATCCAATGAGAAATCAACATATATCAACTCGAGATCAATAGACCACTCGACCAACACACTCTAAAAGGTTTCAATGGTATTTGGATATTTGTGCTGTATATTTTGATTGATTCCGCATTTTTTCCTTTTATTTTGTGGGCGTTTTGTTGTTTTTTTTTCCCCCTAGTAAATATACAGTGGGATTCACTATTGAAAATACTTTAATCTTTTATAATTTCATGCAAATGTTTAAATTACAAATTATATTATCAGAATAACAATGAGTAAAAGGTGTTTGTTTCCCTTATTAAGAACAATGTACATTTAGTTTATTTGTAACATGATTAGATTGAAGTCTTATAAGATGACCCCCAATTTAGTGCAAGAAGGTAAGTTTGTCCCAGATCTAATTTTTATAAAATGTATAAAACACATTTAATATTATTCTTAATCAAGTTTGTTTTTGTGACAAATGACAAAAAAAATCATTATCCCAGTAAAACTGATTCATATGAAAGAAAAAAACTTTTATGAATGGCATACCATACAGGTATATTAATAAATCCATATTTAGACATCAATGTATTTTATTAAAACTTTATTATTTAAATCACCCAATTTTAGGGCTCCCTCAACTCCAAAATTACAATTTAACCCATGCTCTGATTGGGGGTAAATATATGAATACTACTAATAATACTAGGGGTCTGGGTAGCTCAGCGAGTTTTGACGCTGACTACCACCCCTGGAGTTGCGAGTTCGAATCCAGAGTGTGCCGAGTGAATCCAGCCATGTCTCCTAACCAACCAAATGGGCCCGGTTGCTAGGGAGGGTACAGTCACGTGGGGTAACCTCCTCGCTCTCAATGGGGTGCGTGGTGAGTTGTGCATGGATTGCATAGATTAGCATGAGCTCCACATGCTGCGAGTCTCCGCAGTGTCATGCACAACGAGCCACGTGATAAGATGCCCGGATTGACTATCTCAGAAGCAGTGGAAACTGAGACTTGTCCAAAGCCACCTGGATTGAGGTGAGTAACCCCGACACCATGAGGACCTAGTAAGTAGTGGGAATTGGGCATTCCAAATTGGGGAGAAAAAGTGCTAAAACATAAAAATACTACAACTAATAATAATAAAAATGATGATGACTTTTAGATTTTATTATACAATAGTAATGTATATTCAGTCATGCTTAATTCTAAAACCCTTAGGCTTTTATTTTGGCGGAACACTCTGGGAAGTCCTTAGAGTGCGTGTATGTAGCCTAGTTCAGAGTAGTTTTACACACTTCTTATTCAAAATCTGGTGAAATGCTCATCAGGTGCGTTACTCGATGCATGTTATAAGCAAACCAAACTATCGAGCATCTACATCTGAGACGCCATCCACCATAAACCACAGAACAGAACCAGAAGTCCAAACCCTACTTCAGAGAGTTATACTTGCTTGTTTTTCGCCCTTATGTTTTATCTAAAGGTAAACCAACCTACAGCAATCTCATTGTCATCCTCAATGCATGGATTGTTCTTAATTTGGTCCTAAATGTAGCTTGGCAAAATTGTTTTAGGTGAGTTATTGACACCAATTAGCTGAACTATGGAGCTGTGCCTCCGGACATGTGACCCAAAAGCAGGCACTTATCGGTTGTGACTTACTCTGTGTCTGGACGGTTTTAGGCCAGGCTTTCCCAAGTGTTTCAAATGCACACAGCAGTATTTCCGTCTGCAGCTCACGAGCTTTAGCGTCATCGTCTTCATCATGCCTCGGGGAGCCAGCACCAGCTGGCTGATTCTAAAAAACACACAAAATTGTCCCTCAACGAATTCTAAAGTAATGTACCAGCCGCCCCTAAAATCATTACCAAAAACTTTCAGGAATACCTATATACGCTAACTCAATTATGCAGAGTGGCTTTAATAAAGACATGTGTGCTTCACTGCACCTTTCTGATGAGAGGAAGCACAAATTCAGTGACTTCTTGAAAACGATCGGTCTCCGTCGACTCCAAGATGTCTGCAGCACTGCGCAAAGCTGCAATTTTATAAACAAGACTCTCCTTCTTGCATTCTTTCAGCACCAGATCCAGCACCTCGCTCACAGTCGGTTGACCCACTGCAGGCTTCTGTAGCTCCACACTACACATACATCACATGTACCAAGACAAAGCAAGATACATTCCAGAAAGTCAGCCTTCCATTGTGCATTGCCTGTGTTCTTGTGCTAGTTTTGTGTATACACACACACACAGATAAGAAATAGACAGTGGTATCTAACCTGCATTTAGACACTACTGATCCAACAGCTTTCAACAGCTCTTCCTGATGAAATACAAGACATTATAACTCAGTGACCACAAAATACAGAGAGAGACAAAGAAGAAATCAATCTCAAGCAACAGACAAACCACTGAGATCATGTTTGTCTCCTTATGGAACAGACACCAGTTTTATAGTGCCACAGAGCCAGTGTTTACACATTTGGTTGTGAAAGATTTCTTAGTTTTCCCTATACCTTTTAATATTGTAAAAAAAATTGCACACATCACATCATCAGGGAGTGTGTGCGTTTCCATTTATGTTTGAGAAATGTCTTACCTTCCCAGCCCAGGTGCGTCCTGCGAGCCCCTGTAGTAGTGCACTCAACACCATGCCCAGATGAGGTGCTACCAGTGAGCCTGTCTGTTGCTTAGCGATAGTTGCCATGGCAGCCGCACCCTGAGCCTTCATCTTCCAGGACTGAGACTGCAGAGCCCTCTGAGTAATGGCTATGAGCTCTGTCATGTACAGTCTGATTCCCCCAAAGCTTCCTAAAGAGAGAGAAAATACAAAACAAATATTTTTGATAGCTGTGCGCTTTCTAGTCCCTTACACAGGCACTTTAAATATAGTACTGACACCAACCCTTCAACACCACAAATAATAACATCATTAACAGAAATTGGTCTGTTGATCTGATTCAAATCTTGTCTAAGGGTTAGATTTCTTAACATACCAGGTACGTGTTCCTGCCAGACCTCAGTCCACAGGTTGGCTTCAGAGTTCTCTCCTTTCTCCTCTTCAGGCTCCTGGTGCATGCCCAGAAATGCCAGCGGGAGAGCAACTCCTGCATGAGCCTTCAGCACATCAGGACTGTAGTGACTGATGGCATGAACCACCAGACAACATGACGACTTAAACAGCGCCTCTGAGACACACAAAGCACATCACAAATCTACATAACAAGGATTAATCAATCATTTTCATTTCAGAATGGTGCACCCAAAAATGAAAATTCTCTCATCATTTACTCATCCTCATGCCATCCCTGATGTGTATGACTTTCTCTCATCTACTGAACTCAAATTAAGCTTTTTAGAAGAATATCTTAGCTCTGTAGGTCCATACAATGCAAGTGTATGGTGGCCAGAACTTTGAAGCTTCAAAATGCACATAAAGGCACCATTAAAGTATCCATACATTCATGTTTTTTTAAATGATCCATTCAGTTTTGGGTGAGAAAAGACCACCTCTGACCAACTTCTTTTTCACTGTTCATCTTGCCATTGCAGTCTCTTGGCACGATCATGATTTCAAGCTTGATTAAAATTCGCTTGATGCATATCAGTAGATGGCGCTAGGAAGTGTAATCGAGGTTAAAATCATGATCGCCAAGGAAACAGCTGATGTCAAGTTTTATAGTGAGGTAAATGGTCTGTTCTAACCCAAAACTGATTGAATCACTTCAGAAGACATGGATTAAACCACTGGAGTAAATGGATTACTTTAATGCTGATTGTTTGTACTTTTTTGAGCTTCAAAGTTTTGGTCACCATTCACTTGCATTGTATGAAAAAAGTGTTGTAAGTGTGAGTAAATTATGAAAGAATGTTCATTATTGAATGAACCATCCCTTTAAGCCAATAGCTTTAAATATAACAGTGAAAAGGAGGTGGAAGGGAAGATATCAGTGAACTATAAATTTCAGTTTGTTCCTAACAAAGCTATTGTTTGGCTTCAGAAGACTTGGACCACAGTACACAAGTCAAATGGACTTGTCTTTTATGGTGCTTTCTTGTCCTTTTGGAGCTTGACATCATGCTTTTTATTTATTTATTTTTTTTTTTTTCACTGTAGGGAAAGGAGTAGCATGAACACTTCAATTCAATTCAATTCAGGGTAAACTAAACCTTTAATGGGAGAGAGTATTACTCATACCCTCTTTCTCCAGGTACCAGGTGTTTAGTTTCTGCAGAAGCTTCTCAACATTGCTGTCTTTGGCTGTCTGATGGGGAAAAGAGTATTGATATTTTTAATTTTGCAGCTGCTTTAGATTAAAATTTCAGCTTGAAATACATACAGTATACATACACATTTATAAATGAGTATATTTATATTTTCATACCCTGACCAGATGTCCAATGGCGAAGGCAAATGACTTCTGAATGACACTACTGCGGTCATTGATCCCATTCAAGAGTGCACTCATGAGTTTACCTGTTGGGAAAAAACACACAAACCCAGACAGACATGATGTACAAGATATATAAGATTTACAAACTTAACAACACTAGAGCTTCTCTGATCTGTTCACAGTGTGTGTGTGAGTGTGTTTGATACCTGAATATGGTGTGAGATCTTGAGGGCACTGCACTGTCAATGACACAATCACACTGGCACATCCTCCCTATAACAGTACACACAACCGTTAGCCTGTGTGTAAGTGTGGGTGTGTGTATTATTGACAAAACCTGTAGCAGTGTACCTTTGTTCCAAGTCCGACTCCACTCTTGAGTAGATCACAGAGTTTGGGAACAAGCTCTCCTAACACAGACACATCTAAGTGCTGCAAACACTAAAACACACACAGAACATAAATTAATCACACTTACCAACCATAAACATCCTGTAAATCTGTCTATACACATATAGATCAGAGTAATTAGTTACCTATTTGAAATTTGGAATGATAAATAACTACTGTATATACACTGGACACTATAGGCTCATAAAGCTCTTTTCTCATACCACTAATGAACATGCAACGGACATTAAAGCAATAGTTCACCCAAAAATTTTAATTCTCTCATTATTTACTCGCACTCATGCCATTTCAGGTGTGCATGAATTTCCTCCTCCTGCAGAACACAAAAAGATTTTTACAAGAATATTTCAGCTGTGTAGGTCCATACAATGCAAGTGAATGGGTGCCAAAATTTTGACACTCCAAAAACAACATAAAGACAGTGTAAAATTAATCCATACAACTACAGTGTTTTAATTAATATCTTCAGAAGTTATACTATATGTGTGGGTGAGAAACAGATCAATATTTAAGTCCTTTTTTGTTATCCATTTTTTGCCCTGGCCAGTAGGGGGCGATATGCATGAAGAATGTGAATCACCAAAAACAATAGAAGAAAAATGTGAAAGTTAAAGTGGAGATTGACTGAGCTGGGAGGAGAATTACAAGTAAAAATGAATTAAATATTGATCTGGGGGCGAATAACAGAAATATCCTAACTTTAGAATCATGTTTTATCTGCTTGTTACTATGCCAATTTCAGTTAGGACCGCATTTAGGACAAAACCTATTACAGATTAACATTTCCTAAATGCATTATCTTATCTTAACTACAGTTAGGATTTGCTTCTGTAATACGAATTTGTGAAAAATCCTAACTTAACCGATCAGATCTTCAAATAGGACATTTTATGTAATACGCTCCGTTTCTCGACCCACACCATCATATTGCTTCTGAAGATAGTGATTTAACCACTGTCATATCAATTATGAATTACTTTGATGCTGACTTATGTGTTTTTGGACCTTCAAAATTTTGGCACCCATTCACTTGCATTGTGTGGACCAAAAGAGCTGAGAAATTCTTCTAAACATCATCATTAGAGTTCAGCAGATGAAAGTCATACACATCTGGGATAGCATATGGGTGAGTAAATAATGAACGAGTTAAAATTTTTAGGTGAACTATTCCTTTAAGATTCTCACTGGAAAAAAACAAAACCTATCGTATGCCTTCAAAGGACTTGGAATATGACACGAGTCACATGGGCTACTTTAATGATAATTTTAAGTATTTTTTAAGCTTTAAACTGAGGTGCTATGAACTGCCATTGTACTGAAAAGACAGAACGGGACATAAAAATTTCTCAGGGTGTAGGTGGTCCTTTGCCACTATCCGGGACACATCATGATGGACTGGCTTTTGTAATGTGATGTGGTCACATGTGCTTCAAATGAGCGGTAGTGCATTTTGCTGATATCGATTACTAAGGTGGTGGAAAAGACAGATTAATTGATCGGTCAATAGTTTTTAAAATTCTTTTAAAGTTTTCTTAGTCTTTTCATACTGTGATGGTTAAAGGCATAGAAGCCTAAATAAATAAAATCCCATATGCAGTTTATTATTTAACCAAAATTCCAATAATACTTAGAAAACTATAAAGATTTGATGGCTAACCCCAAAACTTACTGGGGCCCTTATTTTGCATAAATGAACACTTGGATCCATTACAAAGGTTTATGAGAAATAAGGTTTATTATTAGTTAAAACGCATGAAGTTGGATGTGCTGATGGGAAACGTTCCATAGTATGCCCTCGCTTTAATTTAGAACACTTTATCTAATTAAAATAACAAAATATGCATTGAAGTGAGGCCACTGTTATACCGCAGAACCAAGCCTTGCTAACTGTTAAATCCTCCAGTGACAACAACAGAGGAATAAAAAAAAAAAATACAAAAAACAAACTCAAAAGCAACTTTCAATTACTACCATCTGTAGTTTGTGATGTGTTTTACCATATTAATAGTTTCCATCATAGGAGAGGACTTGGCTGCACTTAACCTAGCAGCATCCATGGCACTCTGCATCAAAAGACAAAACAAAAAAAAAAAAGGTTTGGTAGATTTAATGGACTATTTAAAGTATTAAATTTTGGCATTTCAGTGTAGACCAGCAAGGCAAAAGGAGCTGATCACAGAGCGTCTGCTCACCTTCTCCTGCTCTGTGGCTCTCAGACTGAGGTAGTTGAGCACCTGGGGCTCCAGCACGCTCAGAGCCTCCAGCAAAGCGGGGATGAGTCGAGGAGCATGCGGCTTCAGACGGCTGCCAGCCGTCTTACTGATCTTCACTAGAGTCTGGATACTAATAAACAGCAACACTCACACATATACTCTGAATCAAAACATCTAGGGTGTCTGCTTGGTGAATATGTGTGTTCTTACCTGAGAGTTCGCACTTCAGCCACATTGCTGACGATGCCTTTGTCCAGTAGAGTTGGCAACATCACAGCCACTGTCCTTTGAGCAGCAGCATCTGTCGATTCACACATGCGCACACACACCTTTTGGAAAAATATACACATACATCAGTACCTGTGGCATCTCAGAGAATGGAAATTCAATGACGTAGTATTAAAATGATTGAATGCAGCAACTTACTTTACTGAGAGTCTTCAGAGTCAGATCTGCTGCCTTACGAACAGACTCCTACAACAAGAATAAAGGTGTCAAAATAAAATTTTAATAATGAACTAAAGCAACTCAAAGAGTCTACCAAATTTCTACTTTCCAGTTACACGAAAGAAAGCCATAAGGGTTTGTAATGACATATGGCTGAGTAATTGATGACGTAATTTTTTTTAGCTGGGCGACCCTTTAAGACAAAGCCTTTTATTTTTCACCTTTATATCATCCAGGACCCGGAATAGAGTCTCCCAGATTTCTGATAGGCGTTCAATGATTTCATTTGCCTGCCTCCCACGAATCAGATCGTTCAAAGCCATGCAGCTGAAATGATAACCACCTTGATTATTTTAAAACAACCTAGATAGGCTAGTAAGAACAGAGACACAATTTCCTCCCTTCTAGACATGTTACCTTGACTCCCGCACCCTCCACATGTTACTGGTGAGGTTGGATATAACATCCTGAAGAATATCCTTAAAATATTTCTCCACCTGTTGAAAATGGAGACAAACTATTCAGTAGCAAATAGTGTTGCATTTAACACAATTTAATTTACTTTTCTGACTGATATTCCCTTACAATGGTTTTATCCGTGACGAGAGCATCCCAGATGCTAGTCATGGCCAGTCTGATGGCCAGGTTGGGGTCAAACTGGTATCTATAGAGGCGGGGAACCAGCTGAGGCAGGAAAGGAGCCAGCTGCTCACCTGCCTTTGCGGCAATGATGTTAAAGCCAAATGCTGCCCCCTACAGCACAGAAAGATACAATAATCATTTCATAATATCAAAGACAGTTCTGAGCAACTCTCAGAGTGATCAAAACAAACTTGATTAAAGTTATAAGCAGTCACGTTTTGATTAACATTGCATACCTTCCTAGAATTCCACATGGCATGGTGATTGGCAAGATTCATGAACTTATAAACGAGATCTGGTTGGTTTAGGTCACTAGCTAACGAACACAGCTCCTTGTAGGTGGAGAGTCCATGCCTACCAAAGTAAAAGATGTACAACATAAAAGACAAAAAAAAAAACAAATCCCAGAGACTTCATTAAAGCAAAAGTTTACCAAAAATGTAAATTCTGACTATCTTCCTTTTGCAGAACACAAAAGGAGATGTTTGATAAAAGATCTTCAATAAAGTCTTCAATACTAAAAACCAACGCAAGCTCTCATGTGAACACACATGCAGTGCTGGGCAGATTACTTCTGAATTGTTATCTGCTACCAGATTAAAATTGCAGTCAGTAACATTCTCTTAGATTACATTTTTAAGTAATTTAATTGAATTACAGCTGGATTAATTCCGTCAGAGTTCTTGTTTTTTTAACGTCACATGCATTTGACCCCGTTTACACATGGTCAGTGCTAAATAGATGATGTAAACAAGGTCTAAAACATTTTGTGATCGGATATAAAAAAACACGTACGAAGATAGTCAAAAAAGCATGTGACCACATCGCATTTGGGTTCGAACCTCTGTCCATTTGTGTTTATCTTACGTCATCACAAACACGCATTGTGAACACAACGAGACTCATTGTACTTTGTTATTTTGGTGCCATTTTGCACAGCAGAGTGAACGACAACTGCGTATATGTGCGCTTCATGGCATAACTCATCAGATGTCCAGGAGAAGGCGGCTTGCTACTGCTCACAAACACCGTTTTTTGAGGAGACCGCTGATTGCAAGGAATTAATTTGCATCAATGTTTACACTACACGCTTCCTAACGCTTGTGTCCATCATCTCCTATTATACCCTATATTTATAACCTATAATATTATTTATATATAGTAGGTAGGTGGTTGGACAGTATTTATAGTGTTGTCATGCATACTTGTATGTCATAGGGGTGTCATTACTTTTTTGGGACTTTCAGGAATGTGTGGATCCTCGTGTGTTGTCGAAACTAATGATGTTGTCATCGGCTAAAAAGCATGGGCAGGTTACTTTACTTCCTGAACGTGTGCGCATCCGAGTCGCTTTCACATTCACGCGAATCGCGCTATAGTTCCATTACAACCGAACTCAGACCACCTCCTGCCGTTAGTCTCAGGTTCAAAACCGCAGTGCACCCCCTGGTCCGCATGACAGCTTTCACGTTACCAATTTTGCTCTGTTACGAACTAAAATGCCAGCGTGAAAGCACCATAAGTGACCAGGTGTAAAATGTGATGTGTCTTAACTGATGTGATTGGATCATCTGAGACACATTTTAATATTAGGTGTAAACAGGGGTTGAGTAGGATAAGCTTGTACAGTATTGACATAATGTTGCTTAAATGTAAAGTAAAAAAACGTAACTGATCAAAACTTTAGAATTTATATGATTTTTTGCACACGTTTTAAAACGCTATTTGTCTGTTTCTGAGAGAGAAAGAAAATACTAAAATTGTTTTTGCCTAGCAATTTTGGCAATACAAATGACATCAATGTGTGGTAACAGATCAGATCAGTTATACTTGTGATTCAACATCACAAAGAAAAATCGCAAAAGTTGTTGCAAAAAAGCGCAGTCATGTAGATTTTTGAAGGCGAGTCCAAAAGCAAATTACAAAAACTAACTTTACCACTCTTCAAACTTTACAACCGTCAACCTCACATGTAATTATGGCTGATTGCTAGTTTCAGGTCTGTTTGTGCAATTCCACAAGGAAACCCCCACGGCCCTCCATTTGATAAAAAATTTGAAAATTTTAATGCATATCATCTGTAGGTTGATTTAGAATGAAAAATGTAAACTATTTAGAAAGAATAAGAAATTAATAAATCAATAAATTATGAATAATTTTATGCATTTGCCCTTATAAACATGTAATGGCTAACCGTCCAGCACTGTGTGCCACTGTGAACAAGTTTCTCTCATAGAATTCAACATGCACCGGACAACAAGATATTCACTGGAAAATTACTTGCATTCAGGGTCAATTTGCACCAAAACATAACATTTGCCTTTATAAGACTTATATACCGAACAAGTCACATGGGCTACTTTATGAGGATGACACTTTTGGTTCCTTTCAAACTTTAAATTGAGGCACTATCCACTACAACATAATTCTGCATTAGAAAGAAAGTCAAACTGGTTTGGAACGACATGATGGTTAGTAAATTAAGATGGTTTTGTAAAGGTTAACTCCCTCATTTGTTTCAAAACAATCTAAAACAAAATTCAACAAAGCAAATCAACAAAAAGTAAGACCTACCCATCGGGTGCTTTACCAAGGGACTCCCCCTGGAAGACTTCAGTGTCCTCCGATACGGCATGTTTAACTCTGAAAACACAAACATCCCACAGCGCTCAAGAGTCTTAAGCCATAATACACTTCACAGCATGTCAGTAATTATTCTGAGATATATTCTTATGTGACATAATTGATTAGTAGTTAATACAGAGTTGTTCTATAAGTGCCCTGACTTGTTCGATCATCATGTCCTCGTTAAGCAAAAGCCATATGACCAATCAAATTAATTATGGCAGGCCTCAACAATAAGAATGGCTTGATGGACCGGGACCAGTGTGACAGAGGTTTGAGCATGACAGAAATCAGAAATGAATTGTTTTATAAATACCTTTTACCAGTCATGAGCGTTTCCACAAGGGTTGACACCAGTTCCTGTTGATCCTGTTCTCCTCCCAGCTCATAAACCAACCCGAGTCCTTTAGATGCCACATCCTGGCTAAGTTCTAAACACACAAATCATCACTAAGCTCTCTGGGTTTAGATAGCTGAAGATGCCACCCTTTATCTGACCTGTAAAAGCAGTATCATGAAGGAGCTATATGTCACTCACCATCTGGATCAGACAAGATGGAGATAAAGGCCACCTGTATCTCCTTCAGATGAGACTATTACAGACAAAGAGAGGATAGACATGTTATAATTCAAATGTTTGTGTATGTATGTATTCAAGAAAGAGTTTGTGTGTTTACCTGTATTTCTTTGTGATGGCTGAGTTTTTTGACTAGAGACAGGAGCCATATGCAGGCAGCCTGCCGAACGTGAGGGTTTACACTCGGTATGTATTTAGACAAGACAGAGTTCAAAACCCATGGCACTACATCATTGTTCTTTATATCTGAAAGAGAGTGAGAGGGGGACAGAAGAAACAACAGATTAAAGCGATAGTTCACCCAAAAATGACATTTCTCTCATAATTTACTCACCCTCACGCCATCCCAGATGTGTATGACTTATTTTATTCCGCTCTGTAGGTCCATACAATGCAAGTGAATGGGTGCCAACATTTTTAAACTCTAAAATACACATAAGGGCAACATAAAAGTACTCCAGACGACTCTGGTGGTTAAATCCATGTCTTTTGAAGCGATATGATGGGTGTGGGTGAGAAACAGATCAATATTGAAGTAACTTTTTCTTCACATTCACCATCTTCTGTATTCAGTGATTCACATTCTGGGTGAAGAATTTATGATAAAAAATATTACTTAAATATTGATCGGTTTCTATCCCATCATATGTCTGAACAGATGGATTTAACCACAGAGTCATGTGGATTATTATTATTATACTTCTTTTATGTGGATTTTGGAGCTTAAAAATGTTGGCACCCATTCGTTTGCATTATATGGACCTAAAGAGTGGAGATATTCTTCTAAAAATCTTTTGTTGTGTTCTGCTAAAAAAGTAAGTCATATCTGGGATGCCAGAAGGGTGAGAAAATCATGAGAATTTTCATTTTTGGGTGAACTATTCCTTTAAAGTGAGCCCTGTTTGACAGGGTTCCCACTCTTCTCAAGCACAATTTTCCAAGACATTTCCAGGACATTTTATGTGCCACACCGGTGTAATATTTATGTAAAAACACACAAGGTCGTTCAAATTGCAGTTATTGGAGGATTTTTTTATTTATTCCATATTCGTTCGTTTAGATTTCTTCATCAAAATGGTGTGTAATACCAAAATGAAAATATTATTTTAAATAATTACATTTTTCAACATGCATTATTTTTATCCAATTAAGTTTTTTTCCCCCTAAATCCTCACAGCACAATCCAGAAACAACACTGGATTTAATTACCAGTAATAAATATATGGTGTGTTTGTACAGAGCTTGTGATAATCATGATGAGGTTTTTTCAGTGTGTGAGCAACCGGTTTCACATATTCATTTTTCATGATTTATTTATTAAAAAGCAGCCTTTTGCGGTTTAATATTCACTCTTGGACATATCGAGATTTCAGTTTTATTAATTGTGCATTCAAACTTTCGCTTTCATCCCAAGTATGTCAAATTCATTTTAGAGCTAATGCAATTTTTAAGACTTGATTCAGAGATTCAATCCATGTTTTCCTTATTGCGGTAATCATACATGTAGTAATGGTGGTATAAGAGGAATCTGATTGCTGAATTATTGAAAATTAGGTCACATACAGAAGTGTAAAGGCCACGTTACCACGCAAACACTTTGAGGTGTGAATTAATAAAAAAAAATAAAAAAATTTAAATCAGCACCCTGATCATCATCATTGTCTAAAGTTTAAAACTGAAACATTTTATTATACTAACATACTTTCCAGGACAAATAACTATTTTCCAGGACATTTAGGTATTTTTCCATGACTTTTCCATGATTGGAAATCTACATTGCAAAATTATTTCAAGATTTCCAGGATGCATGGGAACCCTGTTGGACACAAAAGCTCCTTCTCAAACACACACACTCACTGTCAGGGGGGCAGTACTGATCTTCTGTACAAGTCCATACATCTCGGGCCGCTCCAGAGCAGCTTCCAATTGCAGCATTGGTTAAAGCCTCTCCCACCGTAAATTGCAGCTCCACTTGCTTGGCCTGAAGATATGGGAAGAAATCAAATAAATAAACAACTGAAAATAAGAAATGTGAAGAGACCACATTATTATTTAATAGTTTCAATTTACTTAGATTATATGAATTCACTGCACTATAAAAACACATTTAATTCATTGTTCAGGGTTCCCACACTTTTTGAATAGGGTTTGCAATGAAAGGGATTGTGAAACAAGGCTAATAACAGTCATTTGGAAACTAAACTGGCCAAACAAAAAAAGTGCAATAAATGGTCTATAGTGGTCATGCAGTAAGGGAGTTACAACATCACCTCTACTGAATCCATGAGGCCCTGCAGGATTTTCTTCTGGTGAGGGAAATCTCCATCTCCCACTGGCAGAAACCCAAGAGTCTGGATGGCACGTTCTTTCATCTGACAAAACAAACCACAGCCAATCAGTTCCATACAAACCAAAAACCAAATCACTTAATTTCACTTCAGCAGTGTGAAAGTTCAATGATCAATGCAGAACCTCTAAGCTAACTGGATGAAAAATGCAACACAGCAATAAAACCATCACCCTCTCTATCACTATCCGAATAGGGGTGTGTGTTTTTTGTTTTACCTTGCCGGTCTCTTTGCCAGAGGGGATCCTGGCAAGCAGATTATCCACTAGACTGAGTTTGGTTAAGCCATCTCCATCTGTTGGTATCAGCAGCACGCTGTTCCGTCCAATCTCACCCAATGCAGTCACCGCAGCAACAGTCAACAAAGGAGCATCGCTTTCCAAAAATGAACCTACATGTTTAAAAAAAGAAAACTTTTGCTAAATTGTCCTCTGAAATAAAGTTTCAGGTGTTATTCAAGAGCAGAACATCATACCAATGGTTTTCGTCGCAATGGCAATTAGTTCCTCATTTTCTTTGGGAGTGGCTTCATTAGGCATCAGGCTCCGCCTATTACTCATGTACCTGCCCACCATGTAGCCCAGAGCCAAGATGGCGCCATGCTGAGTCTCAGGACTCTGATATACAGCCAAAGGACAACAACATATACATTATGGTCGTGAAGAGAAACTTCTGAATAACCTGTTTAGTATATAATATTTAGCATTGTTTTCTTTGTTTAAAAAAAAAAAAAAGACTATAAATCATTCATACTATCATTGAACTGAAAAATCTTTAAAGTCTTAAAACCTTTAAAGTCTTAAAACATTTGTCAATTAATGATCTATAACAAACATGAGTGTCTTTAGTTGTCTTGATCAGGTAATGGACAGCAGTTTTAAGTTCATTTCCAGACATAGTGGAGACAACCACGGCATACAGCTGAGCTGCCAACTCGCGCATGTCTTCTTTATTAGTGTTCATGAGACCCTGTAAAACAAACATAATTAATTGATCAAATAAATACATTTTTATACATAAGATACTTAAAGGTAGAGGAGATTACAAATGAGGGAATTACCTTTATCCAGTCGATTTTCTCTGCAAACATGGGAGCAAGTTTTTCTGGGCACACAGACACCACTTCCAAAAGAGAGTACATCACTGGAATACCTGATTTAGACAATCTATATGTCAGGTCACACAATATAATACATCTATAATAATCAACATAATCCATTTCCTTAAAGGGGTCATGACATCAATGAACCATAATACTTCATTTTAACATATGAGAGGTCTTAGTACTATAAAAACATACTGTAAGTTTCAGAACTCAAAACATCCTCCTCACATCAAAAAGAGCATTTATTGTAACCAAGCTGCCAAAACGACTCGTTCTCTACTTCATCCACATTGTGATGTCACACTGTGGTAGACATTTGAATCTGACCGCCTCCACTACAAAACATTATCCCCTAATTTATCTTATCACTTTCTGAGCCCAGCCCAGAAGCGTGAGCAGTGAGGTGACAAAGAAAGAGATCAGGTCAGTCAAGAGCAGAGAGCCAATCAGAACAGTGGGCGTTTACGGTCCAGTCTTAAAGGAGAAGCAGCACCAAAACAGTGTTTCTGATAGGGTCAGAATGAGGGTGAAAACTGATCATGTTTTACAAATATATGACTTTTTTTTGTGCAAAACAAACTTTAATATTATAAGTGAGCATCCAGCAACATATTAAAATAATAAAAGAATGCATGTAATGACCCCTTTAAGAGTGTTTTAAGTAAGAATATGAGCTTTTTGCATGAACGCACTGATTACTATTGAACTTATTGTTACATTATTATTATTTTTGCAAATTATTAATTTGTTTCTGAGTTACGCAAGTAGTATTTATTAGAAACTAGAGGTGGGGAGTATTTTGTTTTATTTGGAACTATTCTTTTCTGCTTGGTGTGAGATGGTCTTGACATAAACAGTATAGCAAAATTCCTAACAGTTTACACATTTTTACCATCACACTGTAAATACTGTCAAACCAACCAGTAACCAGCCCTATTAGAAACCATCATGTCTATTCTCCCTCACCTCCTACAGCTGACAGCAGCTGTTGAAGTAAGTCCATGTATACTTGAACTGGATTGGTCTCGCCTCCTTTAGAGGTGGAGGAAGTAGGAGCTTCATTGGACAGCAAAGACTGAATATAGCGTCCAATCAGAGGAGCGTCATCCTGCATGTCAATCGGGCTCCGAGAAGTGGGTGTGGCTCCAGCGCTATAAGCCAGACATATTCTAAGATAAAGAACTATCTGAGGAAACAAAAAGAGAAATACATTTGTTAACACAACGTTTTAATCAAGTAAAAAAAAAATATAGGCAGAAATCCACAGATATACCTCCCCAAATGTGGCAGGGTTAAAAGGCAGCGTGGAAGTACCAACTATGTATTTCGCAGGAGTCTTCAATCTCTGTGCAGCCTAACACACACAATATCACAAATAAGGTCAGCTACTATACTTAAATTAAGCTCAAACAAAGCTCAAAAATATCCTGTAATGGCAAATAAAAACACTGCACCTCTTCCTGAATGTAGCGGACCATCTCAGGGAAGGACGGCATAGGTCTTGATCCCTCTTTTTCTGTCGTCTTAGAAGGGAGAGACCTAAGAGCACGCCGGGCCTCACTAGACACTTCCTCACGACTATTAACACAGCCCAAGTGATGCATACGTTTTAATGATGGCATTTTATTGAAAACGTCAAAACACTAAAGAAACAAAGCATACTCTATATATATACACTCACGGATCTCCAGCAGCCAGCAGTAAGAGATATCTAGAGGCCACGTGATCAGGAGCAAACACTGTACTGGCAAACTTCATTGCTATCTGACGCACCTGCACCTCCGGCTAACACAAAAACATAAACAACAGGACATAACGTTACACAAAGTAAATTACTAGAATTTGTTATGCTGTAGCCAGTAGGGTTAAATAGTCCACTGAAAAGTGAGTGTCAAAAATTGAAAGGCCAGAAACATAAAACAGATCCTCTCAAGCTCTGTCAGGTTGGATGGGGAACGTCGGTGGACAGCCATTTTCAGGTCTCTCCAGAGATGTTCGACTGGGTTCAAGTCCAGGCTCTGGCTGGGCAACTCAAGGGCATTCACGGCGTTGTCCCTAAGCCAGCCTTGCGTTGTCTTGGCTGTGTGCTTAGGGTCATTGTCCTGTTGGAACGTGAACCTTCAGCACAGTCTGAGGTACTGAGTGCTCTGGGCCAGGTTTTCATTAAGATATCTCTGTATTTTGCTGCATTCAGCTTTCCTTCAACTCTGACCAATCCCCCATGCTTCACCATTGGAATATTATTGTGCAGGTGATGAGCATTGCCCGTTCTCCTCCAGATATGACGCTTGGAATTGAGGCCAAACAGTTCAATCTTCATTTAATCAGACCAGAGAATCTTGTTTCTCACAGTCTGAGAGTCCTTTAGGTGCTTTTTTGCAAATTCTAAGGGGGCTTTCGTGTGTCTTGCACTGAGGAGAGACTTCCGTCTGGCCACTCTGCCATAAAGCCCAGATCGGTGGAGTGCTGCAGTGATGGTTGTCCTTCTGCAAGTTTCTCCCATCTCCACACATGATCTCTGGAGCTCAATCAGAGTGACCATTGGGTTCTTGGTCACCTCTTACCAAGGCCCTTCTCCCACGATTGCTCAGATTGGCCAGGCGGCCAGCACTAGGAAGAGTCCTGGTTGTTCCAAACTTCTTCCATTCAAGAATTATCTAGGCCACTGTGCTCCTTCAGCGCAGCCGACATTTTTTTTGTAGCCTTTTACAGATCTGTGCCTCGACACAATCCTGTCTCAGAGCTCTGCAGGCAGTTGTTTGGTTTTTGCTCTGATATGCATTTTTAGCTGTGAGACCTTATACAGACAGGTGTGTCTCTTTCCAAATCATGTCTAATAAATTGAATTTGCCTCAGGTGGACTCCAATCAAAGTGTAGAAACATTTCAAAGATGATTCTGAGAAATGGGATGCACCTGAGCTAAATAGGTGACAATAACAAAGGGTCTAAATACTTGTGTCACTGTGATATTTCTGTTTTTTCTCTTTTATAAATGTGCAAAGTTATCAAAAATCTGGTTCTGTTTCATTCCTACTGACCGCCAGAGGCACTATTAAACACTACTGGATTATCGCAGTGCCAGTCGGTTTTTGCTTTGTCATTATGTGGTATGGAGTGTAGATTGATGTGAATTAAATTTTACAGCATTTTAGCATAAGGCAGATAACAACAACAAAATGTGAAAAAAATAAGGGAAAATAAGGAATACTATATGAATGCACGTGAATGCTTGGCTAATGCATTATGTTAAATGTGCATTGGCCTTTTAAGCTTCTGTGGTGGTAACAAACCTCAAGGTGTTTTAAGAAGGTGAAGGAGTTTCTTTCTGAATGTCTGTGCCAGTAACACGTATGTGTAATTATTCAGGTAACTTGCTCAGCAAGATTCAAACTATAAGCTTCTGTGGTGGTAACAAACCTCAAGGTGTTTTTAAGAAGCCGTTACAATGACATGAAAGGAATATCTTTTAATAGAAGACAGTTTACACTAATGTCCACTATAGCACCTCGTGCAACAGCTCTGAGAATAATGAACTATGGTCAGACACATTTTAGAATGCAACAAAGCATCACCAAGATAAACACATTTAAAGCCTTTGCACACCAAACATACATTTTCTCTGCAATCAACATTTTGTATTGAAATAATGGATTACTATCAAGCCATTCACACCTGGATCGAAGATTCGCACGTCAACAAAGCAAGGTCTTTTTTACAGTGAGAGCGTAATTTTTTTTTTTCATCCAGCTATGAAATGCCCTGACAAATAAAATATGAGTTCAAGAGTTCAGTTCAGAAGCGGCTGCATTTACCATAAAAAAAAAAAGTGTGCCACCTACCGTACCGGAGTAAAATTGCTTGTTGATTAGCACAACCCATTGTAAAAGCATTAATATGGAACATTCAAGTCACCTTCTATGTTAAATCGTGCATAATCGTGTCGCCTCCGGTGGGAAAAGGCCTTTAGTCCCAACATTTCAACTTACTCAAGAGAGTTAAAGGACTCACCTTTCCGATATAAGCAGCTACCAGCGCTTCCATTAGGTTCAGAAGTGCCCCGCAAAGGTTAGCATATGCTCCCACCATCATAGACAAGGCCTCCTGAATGGCCAATCGCACATCAGCCTCCTCCTGTTTCAATTCCAAGAAACTAGGTTAGAATTAAACAATAAGGGTCTGGCAGTAATAACTGGATGCCAAATGTTTAAAATACTTTTCAAACAAACCTTGCACATGGACTCAAAAAACTGCTGTACCAATGCAATGTCTTTCGTGAAAAGCTGAGGCATCCGACTATTTGAAGCATAGAGGAAAAACAGGAAATCAAGCATTTTAACTAAACTTTTCAGACTGTATTTTTCCCCCCATGATTTTAGTTACTTATAAGAGTTTTATTACCTTGAAAGCTTTCCAACTGCTGAGTATGCCATACATAGTAGTTTAGGATCCTTAAAAAACATAAAGGTCACTTTTAATTAGATACTTCAGAATATGCTTTAAATCTGAGTGACAACTAAAAACAAAAATGTCTCCTACCTCTTTATATTCATTAATAAGTTTGGTAAGCCCATTCAGTAACATCAAACCTAGTGGGTTGTTAGTCTCTGGACACCTACACATATAAAGATAAATTACAATCATGGCCAACCACAATGAACCCTTTTCACAGAGGTGTTATGACACGTTTCCGCCTTATTTAAAAACGTAAATGTAAATTCCCGATTTGAAAAATATTTTTTGTACATTTATAACATTGAACTTTGTATTATTTTACCATGGTGTAAGTTTTAAGAATCGAGTTCGCATAGCTGCGATGAGGCTTCTAACACATCTGCTGAGCCAGTGACAGAGATTTTGCCTATTTCTCTCCACTTACTGCTGTTATCCAGCGCTCTATATTTTTATCTTCCTTTGAAAAACCGTGAAAGTGTATTTGTTGATATTTTCTTTTGTTGTTGGAGCAAACGGGGGAGCAAAAATGTGTTGTGGTCTCCCATTCACACCCATTCGAGTTTATCCAACTATGATTCTACTTCTGCTCTGCAAATCCGGATATGTGAAAAGGGTCCATGTGCACCATTCCAAGAAATGATTCTAATAATTCCATGAAGCTTTCAACACCACAGCACTAAAACACTTGGTTTTAAAAATGGAGACACCATAGCAATCTAATATCAAAACAACAACATTTTTGAATTTTCTATGTAACTACTAAAGAAGTTAATTCACACTTACACCATACAGATATGATGCACAAACTGTAGAGTGAGAGACAGGAGTTTGTTGTTGGTGTTTGATCCAAAAAGCCCATCATAGACCACCTGAACACACAGATCATCATATTCACTGACATTCTTTGAACTTGCTTTTACCAAGAAACTTAAACACCTGCTTTTAGAATTACCAGATGATTGCTTCCTCCTCGATTAACCATTTACATTTAAAGCAGTAGTTTTCCCAAAAAACTAAAAATCAGAATTTTATATCCCTTTTACTTTAACTTAACTTCTTAAAAGGAATATTCTGGGTTCAATATAAATTAAGCTCAATCAACAGCATTTGTGTCATAATATTGATGACCACAAAACTTTGATTTTCTCCCCTTTTTCTCCCCAATTTGGAATGCCCAATTCCCAATGTGCTCTAAGTCCTCATGGTGGCATAGTGACTCGCTTCAATCTGGGTGGCCGAGGACAAATCTCAATTCCCTCCGCGTCTGAGACCGTCAATCTTATCACATGGCTTGTTGAGTGCATTACCGCAGAGTCCTAGCGTGTCCGGAGGCTTCACGCTATTCTCCGTGGCATCCACACAACTCACCACATGCCCAACCAAGAGTGAGAACCACATTATCGCAACCACGAGGAGGTTATCCCAATATGACTCTACCCACCCTAGCAACCGAGCCAGTTGGAGCACGCCCTGAAACTGCCAACCCTTTTCTTTAAAAAAAGCACACATCTGGGTTACAGTAAGGCACTTACAATTGTTTTGACCCCAAATATCCTTTAAATGTACTCAAATTCTTCAGAATTAAGCCATTAGCAGATACTCTTATTCAGAATGACTGTGTTTTAGTGACACATACAAGACTATTGTGATCAACCAATGGCATGCATGTAATTTAGAACATTATATGACAAGAAGTGCTATTGGTAAAAAACAACCACTAAAAAAACCTCCCATATCAAACTCCCAGTTCTCTTTCTTACTGTTTGTCTGCCCCTCTCAGTCCCTCTCAACATGCTTTTCAGCTGCATTTTCTTTTTGTCAAAAGTTCTCTGACCTGTATATTTGCAGGAAAGCATTCAGCAGCCAATCTAGAGCGGAGAAGATGAGGCAAAATCTTGAGCTTGACTCTGGTGCTGACTGGCTCATGCTTTAGTTCCTGTTTTACCGTGGCACCCTGGAAAACATCCATCATATTCAGAATTCTGCATAGCTATGATGTCTAAACTGATATTGGTCTGATCATGAGTTATGCATATACTTACTTTAGTTTTAAGTGGAATATCACCCAGGTACACTTTATACATTTTGTTGATGATGAGTTGATTGTTCCAGTCAATAATGCTGTGATACAAAACAAAAGAAAAAAAGATGAGTCTCAATATCAAGAGCTCATGGTGTAATTTGACATACTGTTGATCAAAGCCTCACCTTTGCTTGCTTTTTAGTTCCAGATCAGCTGCAGTGGCGACACTGTGTCTAGTGTCACTTGAGGCAACAACTAAGTGAATAACTGTTTCAACCTCAGGGACCTGCTCTGCCTCTATGAACTTAACAATCCCCAGCTTACACTGCAAACAGAACAGGTGTGTGTTACATTGACAGTCAGATATCTTAAAAATAGTTCTCATAAAATCATGGAATACCCACTAGCAAGTTTAAACAACGTAATCCAATCATGATGTGTACCTGCTCAAGTTGTTCTGGGGTCCACTGAGCTTCTCCGATGACTCTTTTTACAGCGTAAACGCTCATTCCTGGAGGAGGCTGAGGGAGACCCTGTGCAGCCACAGCTCCCCCTTGTGGGGAAGAGGGGGCTGGACGACTGGGAGGCTCATTTAACACAAACCTTGATATTAGATGAGAGAGAGAGAGAGAGAGAGAGAGAGAGAGAGAAAACAGTAGGAAAGAGTGGTTCACCCAAAAATTATAATTCTCTCATTTACTCACCCTCTTTCCATCGCAAATGTGTTTGACTTTCATCTGCTGAACACAACTGAAGATTTTTAGAAGACTATCTCAGCTCTGTAGGTCCATACATTGCAAGTGATGGCTGACCAAAACTTTGAAGCTTCAAAAAGAATATAAAGACAAAGTAATCCATATGACTCCAGTGGTTTAATCCATGTCTTCTGAAGAGACGTAATCAATTTTGGGTGAGAACAGACCAAAATATAACTTCTTTTTCACTAAATATCTTGCCATTTCAGTCTCTAGGCACAATTATTATTTCAAGCTTGATCACACTTCCTAGTGCTTAATGTATCCACAGAGTGCTAGATGGCACTAGAAAGTGTAATCGAGCTTGAAATCATAATCACAAATGAGACTGCTGAAGTCAAGGTTACTAGTGAAAAATCAGTTATATTTTGGGCTGTTCTCATATAAGATAAATTGGATCAATTCAGAAGACATGGATAAAATCACTGGAGTCTTGTATATTACATTTATGCTGCATTTGTGTGCTTTTTGAAGCTTCAAATTGTGTCACCATTCACTTGGATTGGTATAAACCTACAGAGCAAAGATATAGTTTTCTAACAAAAATAAAATAAATCTTTGTTTTTTGTTCTGCAGAAGAAAGAAGTCATACACATCTGATTTCTGGGTAAACTATTACTTAAAAGCAACCAATACCTTTACCAATGTAAAAATATCTTTAAAATTAAAATAAATAATAAAAAAAAAATCTAGCATCATCTAGCACTGTTGGTGGATGAAGAGAGTTTCCAGTAGAAATATCCAGAAAAAGTGCACAATAAATTTAAGGAATTATTATCATTATCCTTAACTACAACATATTAAGCTCATCTATCTGACATACCCATATGGCATCAGGAGTACATCAAGCATGAACTCTAGGAGAAGCTGTACGGTTTTGGGCCTCTCCGTTAGGACGAATGGGGAAGCTTTAGAAGGCTTTGATGGATATTTCATGTGATACAATATAGGAATCAGCAAGTGCATCAGACTAGTGGAGAGGTGGAGAGAGAGAGAGAGAGAGAGAGAGAGAGAGAGAAGAGAATATAGTTGAATACTGATACTCCATTATATTTTCAATAATATGGTTCATAGCCAACCTCACTAGCTCAATCAGCAGATGCTTTGATCAAAAACAACATACAGTACACTTATTAATGGTCAATTCCCTGCAGAGCAAGGTTAAGGCTATGAATATGATCTGCCCCTTGCGAAACTGTTTAGCATTAAACAGAGCTGAAACTAACCTGTCCTGTTGGGGCTGAGGTTTCCCCTCCATTGCTGTAAGTAGAGTAGGTGCAAGTTCACACTGTTTGGGCACCTCCAGCCTGGGATAGCCCATCTTAATGTAGATTATAGTAAAGTTCTGCAAGCCAAAACCCCCCCAAAGAGCTCAGTTCACACACAATAAAAAGTGAATGTGACACTTTGGCAGACACAAATTAATCAGCAACGTTGCTGGTGATGTTAATGTGTATGTGCGTTCATACCGTGACAAAAGATGCAGCAGCAGGATCCTGATACTGAACCAATAGTGTTTCCACAGGCAGTTGTACCTTTGGCCGACTTTTTATCCTTTTGTTCAAGTGTACCAGCAACTCCATAACCTGTAAAGGGCAACAGCCATATCTTCTTTATTGTGCATACTTTAGCCACTGTTCCACTTATTTAAGATGTGTCTTTCGGTTCACGTCTGTCATCCAGACTTTTAGCTCTGTTAATACTAAGGCGACTGAAGCATCATATTGCATTGCTTTACGTATAGGACTGAGTTTCACCACCTCTCTAAAAAGGCTATGAAAGTCCTCATCCCCTTCACCTCAACTTACTTATGTGAGTGCAGGTTTTCCACTTTGACCCTGCTTAAAATCAAATAACAATCAAGGCTGCAGGTGGAGGAGGATTTACATGAATTATTTTCTACTGTGCAGCCCCGCATCGGCAGGGGCTGCACAGATGTGTGCATCTTTAAAAAAAAAAAAAAAAAAACATAGCGGAACATAGCCTAAAGCAATACTAATAATAGTATTACTACAACTACGTATAGAAGTAGCCTAGTAGTACCAATAATAATACCCTAATTAGTGGTTGAGCAGGTGTTGGGGGGCCTCACTTTCACCCAATTTGAAAACCCTTGCTATATACGGTTTTCTTTTTCTCGAACACTTACTTTCTTGCGAACTCCTTGCACACTGGACAGTTTGAGGAGTACCGGGGGCAGGAATTTGGATATAATATCCTGCAACTGCTCATCTGTTTCAGCATGGCCCAAGCGCATAAACACACGCTCCAATTGATCTAAGATGAGGGAAACAAAGAAAAAATGAAAGGAAACCAGAGTAATAGAAAGAAAGCATGCATATGAGTGGTGGAGAGCAAGAGTTAATCACAATGAAAATGAAAGGACCTCTGGTGCCCTTCATTTCAAATGGATCTGAATGGGAATATTTTCTCAAATGCTTACTGTATAACCATATTATTTACATATTATTTTGCAAACAACTGCAATGCATCTATTTCCCTAACATTTGATTATATTTCACCAGCTCTCTGTGCAAATATCACTCATCAATTTGCAATAAAACTATCTTACAGGCTTGCAATGCACAACAGGTAATAATACACATTGTAAATACAGAAATATTGTAAATGAAGGCTGGTTCGTTAGCCTGTGTGCTGAATAGCCTGATTGCTAACTAACGTCACGCATTTCATCTTTTATTTACTTATTTTAGACACTGTAAATGAATGACAGCAAGTGTTAAACAAGTATGAGATTCAGATAAGTGCGTATCAATCTTTGAATGTTATGTTCTCTGTTTCAGACAAACCCAAGAGTACTTTCATTTTGAAGCATTACTGAGCATTGGGCCTCTGTAGCACAAACTAGCCGGCTAGCTGCCAAAGTGTGCTTCACTTTACAAATTCCCATTTCCATAACTTCCGATAAACATACAGCGAATGCGGTGAACTTAATATTCATATGAATGATCTATAATGAAGGGGATATCAATAACTTACTGAGCTCGTCCTGTGCAGCCATGTTTGAAGTCACCACCAGAAACACAGCCACTCCTCTATCATACAGACCACAGCTCTCTCTCTCTCGCTCTCTCGCTCTCTCTCTCTCTCTCTCTTTTACTATTCAATTTAAAGTACTTTATTGGCATGATTGTGTTTACATGCAATATTGCCATAGCATTAATACACAAAACAGATAATGACAAGACAAATAATAATAATAAAATAGTAACAAATAACAATAAACAGAGAATTAAAATAAGGTTCCAGGCAATTAATAAAATCAAATAAAAACTTTAATAACGGTATACACAATACAATATAAAATAAAATAAGCCTTCAACATTATGAACATAAGAAAATAAAAAATACTGTGACTGAAGTTAAGTACATTAAAGCAGTGATTGGTTTCTGAGGGTGTGCATCTCAAAAATGGATTTTGCTGCAACTGATGCATGATTGTCCTCGCCCAGTGACACCTGCATTTGATCTGTTTCTGCTGAACTGGAAAACTGTGGCATGAGGTTTGAGAGTTTGTGGAGGTATTTCTCTCTCACCTCTATACATTTTACACAATGAAAGAGAAAGTGTGTTTCTGTCTCGACCTCACCCGTGTCACAGTGAGCACAGACTCGTTCTTCCTATGGAAACCATGTTTGTCTGTGTCTGCCTTTTTCTATGGCCAGACTGTGATCACTGAGTCTGTATTTGGTGAGGATCCGACTCTGTTTTGCGATAACATTCCAGTTTGCTTTGGTTTTTACTTTCATTTTCCCAATGGTCCAAATATACATTTTTGCTTTCTTTTATGATTTGGTTTAGTTCAGCAGTGCTGGTCTGAAACTGGTGTTTGTTAGTTGTTAGTGGGTTTGTGAGTTTCAGAGCCAGCTGACAAAGGGGACTGGTTTTAGGCTTCAGCTCTGTGTGAATTTAGATGTGTCCAAAATTTGAGGGATCATTTTTCAATATGTATAATTAGGAGGTATCTGCCTAGTTCGGCCCGGCATGCATTAGTAGGTGTTCTTCTCTGAACTCTTAGAATGTTTGTACAGAATTCTGCATGCAGGGATTCTTTGGGGTGTTTGTCCCATCTAGAGAAATCTGCCATACTGAGTGAACCCAAACCTCACATCTGTACAGAGCAATAGGCATAACAATACTATCAAAGATGTTACACCAGATTGTTACAGGAATGTTTATTTGGGTAAATATATCCTTAATAGCATAGAATGCTCTTCTAGCTTTCTCTTTTAGTGCATTCACTGCCAGACCAAAACCCCCCGAAGCACTGATTTTTAGATCAAGGTTGTCATAGTTTGGGGTGTGTTATATTGCAGTGTTCCCCAGAGTGAATGTGTATCTGTGGTTTCCTGTAATCTGGCTCTTTTCTGGAAGATCATAATAGTTTGTTTTTTTTCAAATTGATTGTCAGGGCCCAGTTCTGACTGTAGTTCCAACACTACTATTACTACTAATAGTAACAGTGGTGATTAATGGTGTGAATTTAAAAAGTTAACCACCAATACTAGAAAGACAGCCAAACCTAACTCTGGCAAATATGTCTCTAGTCTAGAACTTCTCTGAGAAAGGGGAGTAGAGATGTCCCGGACAAAGTTCAGGACATCTAAAGGGTCAGGTTTTGTTTTTTCAGAGGGAATGTGATGATAGCTGCTTTGTAGTTAGATAGGGGCATGACTTAATGTTAAGAAGCATTGATGGTGATGGTGATGAATGGGAGAAGGTCATATGGGACATAGATACAAGCATGATGATGCTGGTGAGATTCTTGGACTGGGGACATATCATAGAAACTTCCAATCTTAAGTCTTCATAATATCTGGCAAATGTATGATATCCAAACTGAAATTGCTGGGGTTACTAAAAACATTCTAGAGTTAAACAAATAGTTCACACAAACATTTAAATTCTCTCACCATTTATACTCACCCTCATGCCATTACAGAGGTGTGAGACTTTCTTTCTTCTGCAAAACACAAATTAAGAATTTTGAAGAATATCTCAGCTCTGTAGGTCCAAACAATGCAAGTAAATTGTTAAAAGAATATTGAAGCTTCAAAAAGCACATAAAGGCAGCATAAAAGTTATCCACACTCCAGTGGTTAAATCCATGTCTTCAGAAGTGATATGATAGGTGTGGGTGAGAAAAAAATAAATATTTTTGAGGGAATTTTTATATTTCAACCTCAGTTCCTATAATACATCTATAATGCACTGTGCACACAAAATAGTTACACTCAGGACCTTCAGGACAAAAATGTCCCATTGAAACCCATTAGAACCGCAATATTTGATCCCAGTGCCATTAAATCAATTGTACGATATTATGCTTTCATTCCGGAGCACTGGCTTCAAAATTTAAATGTTTTATATTTTCCACCAGATGGCGCCATGTTTCTCATGTTTAGCCAATGGAGCAAATACATACTTTTTTTTCCTATTTTCTGTTTACTGTGTGTTGGTATGGAAGTCAGAGTGTTTTTTGTATGTGTGTATTGACAAATGTGTGTGTATGTGTGTGTGTAAAAACAACAAAGGCATTATGTAAACAAACGGGCATTTAAAGGGTTAAAATCCTGGAAATTAATTAATATTTGATAGTTATGATCAGGACTGATGTTGGTTAAAAATCTAAGTCAGTGTAAGTGTAAAATAATATTAATATATAATATTAATTTTTTCCACAGACATTTTTGTCCTCTAAGGACCTCTGAGTAAAAAATGTTGTTGACGCACAAGGGTTAAGTTGCATGAAAACCGTGTTTCATTTCCTGAGCAGGCAGTAATATAGATATTTCATAAGAAAATGTCACTTGTAGAGCACATTTAGGTCCAGTCTTGGCTGCAGAAATGTTGGTAATAAATAATTAAACAGTTACAACACTATTAATTCAGTGTGCTAATGTGTTCTCCATGCCAAGAACAACGCTCATTACTAGTGATGGGAAGATCGGATAATTTTACTGAATTGGATCTTTGAGTCTCATTCAGCAAAATGAACGAATCTTTATTCAAGTAATTTCCTTCATTTGAGCAGAATTAAATGAAAATGTTGCATTTTCAATGTCCACTCTTCTCTAGCTTCCCCAAGACTTTCTGCCCTGTCACTATACAAGAATTGTAATATGGTGATTTTCTGCATATTTCATTTTATTCTGGAAAGGAGCTGTTCATTCAGGTTATCATAAACACTCTGTGAAATGTTTATTTTTGCCTTAATCAGTTGGCATGTAGGAGTTCATAACTGTTTGCTTAATAATTT
The DNA here is from genome assembly GCF_025860055.1 of Xyrauchen texanus. Classification (NCBI taxonomy): domain Eukaryota; kingdom Metazoa; phylum Chordata; class Actinopteri; order Cypriniformes; family Catostomidae; genus Xyrauchen; species Xyrauchen texanus. The sequence continues at coordinate 43,503,621 of NC_068286.1, forward strand.
AATTCCATATCTGGATAATTGCTGCAATATCATAGAAGATAAATTTCCTCTGTGATATTGCGTTATATTTGTTTTGTACAGTATGATAACTTAATAGCCAAAATACTTGGACATACATGAATGAGAATAAACCTGAAATAGGAATGTGTTTCAGTCACAATGCACAATAAATAATTGTTATCTTTTAATTTTTTAATTTAATTTTATTTTCTCCCAATTTGGAATGCCCAATTCCCACTACTGAGTAGGTTCTTGTGGTGCCGCGGTTACTCACCTCAATCCGGGTGGTGGAGGACAAGTCTCAGTTGCCTCCGCTTCTGAGACCGTCAATCTGTGCATCTCATCACGTGGCTCGTTATGTATGACACCGCTCAGACTCTGCATGTGGAGGCTCATGCTACTCTCCGCGATCCACGCACAACTTACCATGCGCCCAATTGAGAGTGAGAACCACTAATCGCAACTACGAGGAGGTTACCTCATTTGACTCTACCCTCCTTAGCAACTGGGTCAATTTGATTGCTCAGGAGACCTGGCTGGAGTCACTCAGTACACCCTGGATTCGAACTCGCGATTCCAGGTGTGGTAGTCAGCGTCAATTTTGCAATAGGTAGGTGTCAGTTTACGGCTCTCCCAATTCATTTGTATAGTGTCCGTAAATGGTGATGTACTATCATAACAGGCTAGTTGACCATTACGATCGCTCCTATGATAGAACTGCTGAGGTTATCTCAGTACAGAAGATCTGTGCCTTTACTACCAGTATTCAAATAACTGTAACTGGAGCTAGAATGGCTGTTATTAAAGCAAGCAGGCTCATGTTGAACAAAAGCGTGATGTTTTCCTCACCTGCCGTCAGAACTTCTGTAGGTCTTCAGGGGTCAGCTCTGCCATCTTCATACCAACATCCTTCAGGGCATCAAACTCAATTGGAGACAACACGGGGGGAGAAAGTGGGCTTTATCTGTCTGCGCCTCAGATTCAGCTACAGCACTCTGCAGAGCTGAGAGTCCGAACCAAAGATACAATGCCATTAGTGCTTTCCAATGCTTCATTCAGTCTTAATAAAAAGATTGTGGATTGCGCTGGATAGTGAATACCCTGGGAAAGCCCACAGTTACATATTCACTTGCAAGCTTATTCACTTGCATGCCTTTCTTTCTTCTGCAGACCACAAACAATGTTTATTAGGAGAATATCTCTATTTTTTTATTTTTTACTACAAATCTCCACTTTAACTTTCACTTTCAGATGTGAAAGATAAAGTGGAGATTTAAAGTAAGATTTTTGGTAGTAAAGGCACAGATCTTCTGTACCTCCGAGTTCCATCATTGGAGAGAGCATAACGGTCAGCTAGCATGTTAGGATAGTAGCCCTACTTCACGTTTATGGACACTATACAAATGAATGTGGAGAGCTGTATTTTTCATAGTCCTCTTGTCAAGGACTCACACAAAATACCTATTGACAACAAATACAAACTCATCAGTAAGAGCCTCAATTACTGTTTAGTTATTCAAACAGCAGGTTATGAGGCTCTCATCTGCACAGGTTATTACAGTGCTCTTCTTAATTTGACACAGCGTCTAAAAAACCATCTAGCGCATGCTTACGTAGAAAAACAATACGAAAATGTATCCTAGCATTGATTGGTTTACTTGAGAACGTCATGTAACGTGATTAATATTAATGAGCCATTCTTGGGACCGGCTGACCAACGTCTTATTTTCAGCCAATCATTTGCGAACGTCAAGTAACTTAGTTAATATTCATGATCGAACTCTTCTTCAGCTTGGAAATTCCGGAAGTCAAATGGAGAAATGTTTGTTGGCGCTTATTGTTTATAACTAGACTATTTGGTTTTTTGTGTGATGACCAAGCAGTGTAATGGAGTCTGAACGGACATTGGCACATGGCGTGCGTATAAACACATTGTTTACCTTGATGTTTTTTTTCCTATATGTAAATGGAAGTCAGGAAAGCTGATGTAAACAAGCTACTCACGTTCAAATCAGTGTCCTTGATATAACAGGCTTGTATTTTGTTGTGTAAAGGTTTAACTCAGATCTCAAGTATCACAATGCATAAATACATTTAAGGTGCACAAGTGTGTTGTGTTTGCTAATGTGTTTGTTTATGTATGTGTTTAGTGGCAGAATATAAAGTATAGAGTCAGAGTTAAGCCTCCATGTAAAAAAACAAACAAAAAAAGAAAGAAAGAAAAACTAGTATTTTGACCCTCTTTCTAATGAGGCGTCTATAATTGTCACTAAATGTTTCTGGTAATGGCGCTATTCTCTAGGTCATTCAGCAGGCGATAGAAGCCTTTTTTTGTTGAATAGAGAGTCATTTTGGAACCCTAATACACGTTATGTTTTAGTACTTTGAAATGCATATCTTCAAAGTAAATCTAAAGCCTGAAAAGTATCTCTCAGGAAATAACTAAAGAGTATGCATGTTATATGACTGTGACGAGGCCCAATCTAAACGGTGTTTGTTCTGTTTGTGTGTGCGCGCGCACAGAAAACAAATGTAGGTTTTTCACAAAGCAATGACGATGACCCTCTCATTGATGGGCCATTCTTATCAGAAGATGCCCTGGAGTCATCGATCAAGAGAGCGTTTGAGAAATTACCTACTCATTGGGCAGTGGGGATACTCTCATTTTTACATGTGAGTATAAGGAACAGACGCCTGCGATTATATACACTGGTTTTATATGTTGCCTGACACAAAGGTTACAACATCCTTTTGGAGTTTGGAATAGCTGACCCCAAAGTGAAAAAATGGTCATTATTTACTCTCACATTTGTAGTACTAGACCCAAATGCAGTCCTCCCCCCCTCCCTAAATATTTTTAAACTCACCCAAGCAACATGCTGAATAAATGAGCTCTGTGTGACAATTGTGTTGAATTGTTATCCACAGAAATAATAGCATGCTACCAATACATCAAATCTAAACTAGATTTAAACATGAGCATTATATTTACGTTGTGCTTTTTGTGTTTGTCTGTTTCTTGACTGCAGGTGGTGTATGTGGTGTTATGTATTGTAATCACAGTATTTTGCTGGGTATCTGATGAGCACTCTGCTCAGTGCACTGCTGCATTGCAGGGGATCGACTCCAAGGCCGTGGTGTTGCTGGGGAAAGTCGCACTGTGGGTGCTAGTCTTTATATATGATAGATTTGTCCAGCATCACCATAGTGCTGTGAGACAGAGAGGTTACCTGGACTTCTACAGGATGACCAGAGGAATAAAAAACCTTCCCTTGCTCATTCACTCTGCAGGTGAAAAGTTGTTTCACACCATATTAACGACATAGTCCCTCGTTTTTCATTCTTACCACATAGAAAAACAATTTCAGTAGCTGCAAAGATGTTGTTCTTCAACTTTAAAAACTGGATCTTGATTAATAACTTCATGCAAGTTGAAGTACTCTCTTTAACGGGAATAGTTCACCCTAAAATTAAAATTCTCTCATCATTTACTCACTCTTATGCCATCCCAGATGTGTATGACTTTCTTCTGCTGAACACAAATTAAGATTTTTAAAAGAATATATCAGCTCTGTAGGTCCATACAATATAAGCAAATGGGTGCCAAAATTTGTACACCCCTAAAATCACAAAGTTAGCTTAAAAGTAATCTGTGTGACTCCACTGGTTAAATCTATATCTTCAGAGGTGATTTAATAGGTATGGGTGAGAAACCGATCAATATTTAAGTAAATTTTTGCTAGAAATACTTCTTCCTGACCAGTAGGGGATTTATGCAGGAAGAATGTGAATCACCAAAAACACAAGAAGAAGAATGTGAATGTGAAGGTTAAAGTTAAAGTGGAGTTTGACTGAGCAGAGAAGAGAATTTATAGAAAAAATATTTATCTTTTTCTCACCCACACCTATCGTATCACTTCTGAAGACATTGGTTTAACAACTGGAGTCATATGGACTACTTTTATGCTGCCTTGTAGGGATCCAGACAACAACAACAACAAAAAAAAATTACTTTGGAGCCATTGACTGAAACATTAAGGAGCCAAATGGCTTTAAGACACAAAATCACACAATTGCTCGATTTAGATTGCTGTTCAGAAACAAGATAGAAAGGGGCCTGGGTAGCTCAGTAAGTAAAGACGCTGACTACCACACCTGGAATCACAAGTTTGAATCCAGGGTGTGCTGAGTGACTCCAGTCAGGATTTCTAAGCAACCAATTGGCCTGGTTGCTTGGGTGGGTAGAGTCACGTTTGGTTAACCTGCTCGTGTGGCTCTTGCTCTCGGTAGGGCAGGTGGTGAGTTGTGCGTGGATGCCGGGGAGAGTACCGTGAGCCTCCACACACGCTAGGTCTCTGCGGTAACGCGCTTAATGAGCCACGTGATCAGATATGTAGATTGAAGGTCTCAGACACAGAGAAAACTGAGATTTGTCCTCCGCCACACAGATTGAGGCAAGTCACTACACCACCACGAGGATTTAGAGCACATTGGGAATTGGGTATTCCATAAAAAAAAAGAAACAAGATAGAAAGCTGAAGAAAAGGAAGACCGCCAATAACCCATTGATCAGAGGTTTAATAAACAGTATATATAGTTGAGAAAATAAGTTTGCATCCCCTTTTGTCTCGTAAATGTTCACACCCCTTTCATAATTTTTACAAATACAAGAGATACTTTTTTTTTATTTAGTACTGCTCTTCAGAATCTACATTGCAGATATTTAGATAAAGTATAGTATGCATATAGTAGTGTGTTGTATTCTTGAGCTTCAATGAATGGTTGCACCTTGTGTAATAGTTGTGTACAAGTCCCTCAATTGTCCTAAGTGTCAAAAGCTTGATTATATATATTTATATATATATCAAAGATCCCCCATTTAGCCTGAACAGACTGTAGGGGCAAGTGCTGTTAGCGAGCACCTCTGAAGGCCAGAACAGTACACGAGGGGGTGGGTGGCCAGCACCACGCCCGACCGCCTTTGTCTCCCCAGTGGCGATGTTTTACACACCGCACCAGGTACTCATTTTAGGCTGAGTCGACCTAGGGGAGGCCCGGGACCGGTTCAGATAATCGTCACTGGTGTTAGCCATGAGCGGGAATCGAACTCGGGTCGCCAGGTTCATAGCGTAGCACGCTAACTGCTACACTACCGCTCCCCCTTTATATATATATATATATACACACAAACACACACACACACACAGGGTTGGGAAGTAACGAAATACATGTAATGTATTGCGTAATGGGATTACGTATTTAAAATATAAATAACGGTGTTCCACCTCAGTTACAATTTAAATAATTGGTAATTAGAATACAGTTACATTCAAAAGGTATTTTGATTACTGAAGAGATTACTTTTCATTTTATTGTCATTTGTTTCATTTAATATTTAGTCCTTTCAGAAGGAAAACGTTTATACATACAAATGATGCGATCCAAAGTGCATTTGAACAGCGGTGAATCACTTTCTTATGATGCGTTACATTCATACGAGCAGACAGAGAAGTACGTTTGGAGCAGAAGGTATAGAAATAAACCTTGTGTAAATTGTCAGCTTTACGCTAAGCTAAAATGCTAAAACAAGTTAAAAAAATCTACCAGTGTTTTAGTAGTCCAAAGTATTTATAATATGTTACTGACCTTGAGTAATCTAATGGAATATGTTACAAATTACATTTTAGACTCCCAAACATTACTTTTGCAAATTGAAAAGATTAGAATAGAAGAACAGGGTGCCCTGCAACAGATGTCATGGCCCCCACAGACCACCCCCCCCACCCCCACAACTGAACATAGTATTAGTCTGAGATTACTTGAACAGACAGAAGCAATTGAGACAGCCTAAATTGATAGAAGAACTGTGGTAAATTCTCCAAGAAGCTTGGAACATCCTATCTGCCAACAACCAAGAAAAACTGTCCAGGTGTACCTAGGATAATTAGTGCTGCTTTAAAGGCAAAGGGGTCACCGAATATTGATTTAGCTTTTTTATGTTTACTGGACTTTGTATGATATGATGTGATAAATGAAAACTATTTGTCATTATTTTTGAATAATTACCGTTATTGGCCACTGTCAATAATATCAAAACGGCCAAATATTGTCCAATTAATATCGTTCTACATGGATATCACATAATCTGAGTCTTTCTCTCTCACACACAGGTAATGCAGCAGTCCTGACTGTGATTGCTCCATCCTCTCTGCTGGATGTAAGGGTAAAGAATCTTTCTGTATATCTCCTGCTGGCCATCATCTGTCTGGAGCTACTGCTGTCTGTTATATGCCTGCTGAGATACTCTGGTATGCACACACATGGATTGTATGCTTCATTCTGAATCATACCTCTAAAAGAAGCAAAATACTTAATAGGATACACTCAACATCTTATCATTTTTTTCTGCACTCTCATTCACACACAATATACAGGTACACTTAAAGTATTGTGAAGTATGATTAAGGGTTCATATAAAATCAGCAGGTCATTATCGCAAAATAAACCCGGACAGGCTGATCACGCCCCAGGTGCAAAGTGGAGGCATCTTGCATCACCCTAAATGAGTTTATTTTGCGATAATGACCGGCTGACCGTACATTATTCCATTTATTACATGGCAACTTGCCAAATAAACAAATAAATGGACATGATATATTGATTTGGGTTGAAATTATTTGATTAAGGAAGAACAAAGAGACCAAGCAGTGCTATGAGGGACATGAGTATAAGCAATTGGTTGTCAAGGATAATGGCCTGAAATACAGTTTAGCAATAATTATACAAAAATATTTGAATCCAAAGAGCCACGTAATAGATCAGAAAATGTTTCTAAAGGGTATTTTAGCTTTTATTTTGCAAAGGAGTGTACGTGCACACACACACCTCCCCCAGCAGCTAACATCAGCTAACATGCATTACAATGCCCAAGCTCCTATCTTGTCCCCCTTCAGAAACACATCAGGCAGCTGTTGCCCCTCATTGCTGTCTCTCTGTGCTTTATTTTATGCCTTTTTGTGCTCTCTATGATAAAATGACAAGCATTTATCTGCACTCCCAAGGCCATTGATGGAGAACAGAGAGAATATTTGAGAGAATGTTAAAGAGTGAGGAAGAATGTGGGGAAGAGGCTTGTTATGAACCCAGGGCTCATCTTTGTCAATGGCAACCTGAGGCCACTCCACCCTAATACACCATGGCATTGTCTTTACTGTTGATACACACACACTTACACACATTCTCGTATCAGAGCCTAAATTCCACAGATGATTAGTGAAGTGAAGCTTGACCATGTTTTATCTATAGAGACACACCCTCACTAGGTCACTTCATTCTCAATGAGCCCTATCAGCTGATATCACCAAGTCTCATATATCACTCTCTATGAAGTATTCATGGGGCAAGGGTAACATTTTAGATGCCTTTTTTGGGTTTGTTTTAGGGCATTTCTTAAAGTTACAATATATAGCCTAGATATTATCCATGCATGAATATAAATATTTAGGAAATGCATCGATAACTCCTTCCTGTTTCATGTCAGGGTGATGCCCAAAACAAATAAAGCCATATTTCCTCGACAAACCCTTTTGATTTCACCGCACACCTCCAAATCCTCATTTATTGTGCTAACGAGTTATCTCTATCCATTAATCTCCCACTATCCATATATCCATCTCTCTGGCCCTCTTCCTTAAGGAAGGTGCAGTTAGGTCAGAGTCTTTGAAGTCTCTTCTGTGATGTTGTATCTCTGCTTCTTTCTCTTCATTTTAACATGAATGCAGCATTCTGTATGGGCCATATGCCCCCTCTGCACTTCAAAGGAAGTTTAGGGCCCTTCAAAGGGGGCGAGGGAGGGGATTGGGACTGGCATTGTTTTACTATGATTCTCAGAGATGATGTACATGGCTCCCGTCCTGTCTAAATGTGCTGCCCGAAGATGAAGAGAATGGAATTAGGAGTAGAGTTGGAATGTGGAGTTGCACGGGTGATGATATAACCTATTAGAGTGGAGAAATTTGACTGTAAACAGTGAACTTAATGAATTTAAGGGCATTTTTAAGTTAGCAATTGACCAGAATGCATAAACAATTTTTAGTGATTGTTTTATTTCTGCTTTTAGACAGTCATGACTAAATTGTTCATCACTAACCTCTGGAGGTAAATAGCCTGCTTCATGAGATTAAAGGAATGTTCCAGGTTCAATACAAGTTAAGCTCAATCAACAGCATTTGTGGCATATTGTTGATTACCACAAACATTTATTTAGACTCATCTCTCCCTTAAAAAAAAGCAAAGTGAGGCACTTACAATAAAAGTCAATGTGGCCAATTTTTTTAGGGTTTAAATGCAGAAATTTGAAGCTTATCATTTTATAAAAGCACAATTGTTCTTCTGTTAAAGTAGGGCTGGATGATATGGCCAAAATGTATATCACGATATATTTCTTAATTTTGGTCGATACAATATAATTCCGATATCGATATGAACAATATAAAAGCCTCAATAAAACTGCAAAGAACGCACATAACGGATGTCTGTACCTACAAACATTTAAGAAATAAAAACTTAATGTTCACATTTTATTTGCACTTAGCCTTCATACAAACATGATATGTCAAATAAACATAAAACTCTCACCTTTGTCCATATTAATATTTTTAACTTGAAACTACAGCATAGGCTGATTATCTTTATATATTGAAACAAAGGTTCTTCAGCTAGGATAAAGAATATTAAAAGTGCTCAGGGTTGCTGCAGAAAACAGAAAAAAGATTGATCAACATTAAACCCTTACTGGGTCATTAAAAACCACGCGGTGTGTTGTAAAAAATGCAATGATATATACTTAAAATAACTACGTAGTAAAACAATACAAACGGGACAAAAAAAATGGGTTTTAAGTTCAAAAACATTTTTGAGTCACCCCTCCCTTGCACCAGCACCACAATGGTTTGGTCCACTGCCTGCTTTCCCCCTTTACGTCACCTACACACACACACACACAAGTCCAGTGGAGTTCGAAGTGCTTCGTTAGTTGTGGAACTCCAGCAAGTAGGCTGGCAGTGGCAAGGCTATTTTATTCACTTTAAGCACTTCATTCACTTTATTCTGATGAAGTGATTTTCTCTTATACAGATGTTGCTGAGTCATTAATAAATTAGTCATGACAAGAAATGATGATAACTGATGTATTTGTTCACGAGTACGCAACGTTAGCGATTATAACGTTACCTAACTTGTTTGTGAACTGATATTAGCATAACATTGTAGATCTACCGTTGTTTTAGGTTTTGCTCAATATGATGTTACGTGGCAGATCAGTGGGATGGCTGCAGTTGAATATCTAGAGACCCCTCTGTCCCTGACGAAACCTAAAATATTATGGAGGACTCAAGATAATTTTATAATATGACCGCATTGCGAATTAAGTCTTCTGTGTACACCTATCCTTTAGACGTACAATTTTGACCCTATTAGTTGTGTCCCTTTCAAAAATTGCCATATCACGCACGTAGCCAATTGTGTTCTGCTATTTCTGCTCGGCTTGAATACAATGAACCGAGTGACGGCTGCCCCTTCTTTCCTTTTTTTTTAAGGAAAGAAGGGGCAAATCAAAATACATTTTTGTGTTAATTAACATTATTCCACATACTGTCGATTAAGCTTAACTTGTATTGAACCCGGAATATTCCTTTACAAATTCAACAAAGAAATAATTTAAACCACATTATTGTTGCACAAGGCTCTTCACTTAACAAATGTCAGGAACATTTTGTTCCAAAAGTAGTAATCTAAGACTTTGCACAATTTGTCTTTCACTATGCACGTTTATCTTTGTTTTGACTTTATTGGTAAACCTGATAACCGGGAAAAGTGTAAATATAGATAAAAAATATTGATCAAACCGATAAATTGACATTAGCAATTTTTTATTGAGAATAACATGGCATTCAATGTCAAGAGTTCTTAAGAGAAATATTATATGGCACATAAGCGATACAATCTTTTTACGGTTTTAACTTATGCGTTACAGTGTGTTAGGCTGCATATGTCATGAATTATTGAACGTTGACACAATGTGGTTGTGTGCGTCTGAATGTAATTTAGGTTTGGGTTATTGTAATGGTGTTTATTTTTATGGTGTCTTTTGTGGAGGGAAGCACTACTGTTTAACAGAGATATGAGGAATGTGACACGTATATTAGAAAGACTGTCACTCTCTCTCTCTTTAAAAACATTCTTTAAAAACTATTCTTGTTGTGTGGTGACAACTGTCAAATAACCCTCAATAACCCTGAAACATTACATACCTCAACACATACACACTCTATTTCATCTCAAATAACTGCTTAAGCTTCATTCTCTCAGTTCAATTGTTTGTATAGATGACACTTAAGAGCGAGAGAAAAGGTGTACATTATCTCTAAAGAGGGAATCCCTGACCTCCTTCCTACTCAATGGCCTGTTGGCCCCCATTTCCTGCAGGCGATTGAAGAAAGAGTGGTTTTATCTGATTGGTGTGTTTGTGGTGGGCTGGGCAGGTGTGGGTCAGGAACAACGCTGGGAATTTAGTCATTTTGTTAATGTTTTAGGTGATTACGGTGTAATTAGAATGTATTCAAACACCCTGAGAGACCTTGATATTTTTCTTCCACTTTGATTTCTAGAGCATTTTTAGATGTTAAAAAGAAACCCTCATGTTTTTAGCACTCTTGATAGCACAACCTATAATGCTTCTTATGTTTAAAGACCTATAGTTGAATTAACATTGCTTTCTTTTTGGATGTTTCAGCATATGTAGCTGGACAGTAGTATTGTTAGCATGCTGTAACCAACATAGACATTTAGATTAGTGGTTGATCAATATGGATCTTTAAAAGACTGACTCAACTGACTCAAAGGGACTGTTACTAACACAATTTGTGCAAGTTGCTTTTGTAAAAAAGCCTGTGACAGGAAACCTTTATCATGATTTTTAATGTACACTACTGCCAGTGTCTCCCGAATGGCCAGGGCATACTTTGTTTGTCTGTGTGCTGTTCTGTCTCGTGAGGTGTTGAGCGCTTATCCTTTCGAAGTGTCCCATTTTACAGCAAGGCCATACAGACGCGGTCGACGCGTGCACAGTTGCACACTATGACAGCTTTGTGATACTTATCAGTCTGTGCATACTGATGATGAAGACATTCGGTATGCAGAAAACCAAAGTATTCTTGGGACTTATAACTTACATATTTACTGTAGTGTCCTGCTTATAAGTGTATTCCTCTGTTTAAAATTAAAGGAATATTTCGTGTTCAGTTCAAGTTAAGCTAATTTGAACCATTTGAGGCATAATGTTAGTTACCACAAAATGTTTTTTTTTTAATAATTATTTTTCTGCCCAGTGTTTGGGCAGAGCGAGGCCGGGAAGATAAGTATTGAATGAGGTCCACCTGTGTGCCACACCAGTTAGGGGCAGTGGGAGTATTTAAGGAGAGGAGACAGTAGCAGACAGAGAGAGAGAGAGACACTTTAAGCTGTGTGTCTGCGGGGAAGCAGCACATTATGTTGTTTTATGTTAGGCTTATGAAATGTCTGTCTACGTGTTTATCAAGCCGGTCCCAGCTTCCTCCTTGCCCATCATGTGAATCCGTTACATTGGTGCTGAAACCCGGGAAAGAGGAAGGATGCGCTGTCATGGAGTCCTCCCCGCTGCCGTCTGCCAGGAGACTGGAGGAGCCCCTGCCGTCCGCCGGGGGACGGAGGAGCTGCTGCCATTCTCTAAGAGGCAGTGCAGCTGAGGACCAGTCGACGTGGTCAGGGCAGGCGAGCTCGACTCTCTCTCTCCTCTCTGCTTACTCCACTCTATCTCTATTCTCTCTAATTCCCCGGCCTGAGTTTGGCGATGGGGCTATGTGGTCAGCAGGGCGGGGCCGAGCGGCGTCTGGGCAGAGCAAGGCCGGAAAGATAAGTGGTGAATGAGTTCCACCTGTGTGCCAGACTGGTCTCTCGTTTCAGTGAGGGGCAGTGTGAGTATTTAAGGAGAGGAGACAGAGAGAGAGAGAGAGACACCTGAAGCTGTGTGTGTTCGGTGAAGTCGTTTTATATTATGTTTAAGAAATAAATGTCTACTTGTTTGTCAAGCCAGTCCCAGATTCCTCCTTGCCCATCTTGTGGATCTATTACACACTCCTTTTCGATTCTCAACAATCCACGTGATAAAATGCGCGGGTTGATTGTCTCAGATGCGGAAGCAACTGAGATTTGTCCTCCACCACCCGGATTGAGACAAGTCACTACGCCACCACAGGACTTCGAGTGCACTGGGAATTGGGCATTCCAAATTGGGGAGAAAATGGGAGATTTATTTTTTATAAAAATAAAAGCAAAAAATCGAGGTTACATTGAATACTTACATTGAGGGCCAATTGTTTGAGAGTTTAAAGGTAGAAATGTGAAGTTTAAAATTTAATAAAAGCACTTAAATGAAATCTTCTGTTAAAACTGTTAAAATCAAAATTTGAATGATAATTTTAGGGTTTACTTTGTTTTAATTGCAACAAAGTTGTAAAATTAGATTTAATTTTACACAGAAAAGGTTAGTAAGTTATTTTATCACACTAAAATCATGTGAAAACACGTATTATTTGCGTCTTGTTGTTATACTTTTGAAATTTTGAGTGTTTTAACATTTACGGATTGGCCCCTATTCACTTCCATTGTAAGTGCCTCACTTTAACCCAGATTTTTGCTCTCGTTTTTGAATGAGTTGAAATTATTTATTGTGTTAATCAACATTATGCCATAAATGCTGTCGACTAAGCTTAACTTCTATTGAAATGGGAATATTCCTTTAAGTTATAGTTTTAGATCCAAAACATACTCCGCACAGGTTATGTTGACGCAATTGCTTTTGCTATGCAAGCTCGATTTCATGCGTTGTTACGTTCTTAAACTGAAATGTGTCAGACTGCAATTCTTAACACATCCCAAGGACACGCGGTATTTTCAGTCTGAATGAACTGTCTGTTTGAAAACAGTCATGATTTATGCAGTTTCATCTGGTGAGCAAAGCAAAGCATTCACGTCTGCTTGGATTATTCTTCTGGCTGTTTAAATTTTACTTGCCATCTAAATTTCCAGTATGCCCTCCTTTTAAATTCATTAAGTTTACATGCACGGTTATAGTCCAACCCTAATGGGTTTTTGAACAGTCGAGCTATAGTCTTCATTTGTATGTTCTCTCTAATACGTGACGCAATGCGTCATTGAAAATTTGAAGAAAGGACCTCAAAATCAGTCTGAACTGATTTGAGTCAAAAAAATAAGAAATTTGAAATTGAACTTTTAAAGTGCATATAAACATACTGATTGTGAACTGGAATCTCTTGTTCAGATTGTAATTTTAGCTACTGATTGAGTCTGCTTGGAAAGAGTGAAAGCTTGCTGGTTGAGAGACACTTTAAGGGTGTAAGAGAGAAGTGACGTGTGAAGCCACACCGTTGCCCTGCATTTCACGCTTCTCTTTGCATGAATATCTGGAACGAACATGACTCTTGAACTGTGTTTCACACATTAAAGGATGTCTTGCACCATCAGACACACTCCACATCATATTTCTATCTGGCTAATTTCTGCTTATTTTAAATGGTAAATACACTCACCGAGCACTTTATCTGTAACACTGTGGTCCTATAAAGTGCCCAGTGTGGTCTTCTGCTGTTGTAGCCCTTCCGCCTTAAGGTTCAACATGTTGTGCATTCTGAGATGCTAGTCTTCTCACCACAATTGTACAGAGCGGTTATCTGAGTTACCATAGACTTTCTGCCTGCTCGAACCAGTCTGGCCATTCTCCGTTGACCTCTCTCATCAACAAGGCATTTTCGCCCACAGAACTGCGGCTCACTGGACGTCTTTTGTTTTTAGCTCCATTCTCTATACACACTAGAGACGTGTGAAAATCCGAGGAGATCAGCAGTTACAGAAATGCTCAAACCAGCCCATCTGGCACCAGCAATCATGCCACTGAGATCACTTGTTTTCCCCATTATCAGCGCATCAATTTGAGAGAAATACATACATGAATTTGTATGTACTTATGTATTAGAAGTACAAGTATGTCTGCCTTGCATTCACCTGAGCTGGCACAGACTCCACAAATGTGTGTAAATCCTATAATCCATGTTATCCCTGCTCGTTTGAATGTTTTTATAAATTATGCATCTTGCGTGCTTTAATGGAAGCAAGGAAACCTGACATTTGATATTGACCTTGAAATAGTACCAAATATGTCTTAATTTTACATGATAACTTTTCTTTGTTTTAAATTTGAGTTTATTTCATGTGTAAATAGAAACATTTTGGACCCCACTGTTCAGTCTTATTGCAAGGTTGGAAAAGGCAATGATTGAAAAAAAACTCTTTGTATTCCCTGCATTACAGTGCATGTGGTGAAGTTCAATAGCAAGAAGCCACTTCCTGATATAAATGAAGAGGAGCGTTCTCACGGCTGCTCCACTGATGTGCAAGCCGAGACAGGCTTCAGGTAACACACCCACACAGGGACTTCTTAAAACGCACCAGAAAGAACTACATTTCTCCCACACTTGACTTTTCATAAACACTTAACTACTGCTAAAAGAAGAATGCTGCAATCCAAGCAGCAAGTCAATATTTTTATGTTAATTACATTCCTAGAAGTTGTCTGTATATGTCTGTTAAGGTAATGCACTTTTTGCTTAGATTCTTGGCTCCTCCCTTTATATGTAGCCACTGTCTCAGGACATTATACAATGTTAATAATTTTCCTTCTAAAGTAATACAATAGGACTAACAACATAAAAGATTACATTTTGTGCTTCGTGTTTTGATTATGGGAATACTCTTTTGGCTATAGACATTGTTGACCACCAAAGTTTGAGCGGATAATTTGCATGCTTTGATGCTTTCTTACGTTATGCAATGTTAAGCTGTTCTTATAGTGGATTTCAAAAGGGAAGAAAGTGCTTAATGTAAAAATAAGGTTTTATTTACTATCCGTTCATGTGAACAAATTTAGATGCATATTCACCTGTTGTGAATCCAGCGGAAATTTTGTGTTAGACCTTCACTGTCCACATTAAGTTGTGTATACAACTTTTATGCATTTATTAGTGAATGAGACCCATTGTTATTTCTCCTTGTATTGTGGTGAAATGTAGTCCTCCCTGCCTATTGTAGTAGTACATTTAAGGCACAATTTAGAAAGTACACCCAACACACGTGACGTAATTGTCCATTTGTGTTTGTAAATTATCACAATTGGAACTTTTTTAATACAATGCAGCAGTGCTTTTTTGTCTTTTGCTGACTGGTGTTTTCATAGGCACACAGACACATTCAAATTTCAAGACCATGTGCTGTGGACAGTTGAAACAGGTGCAAATGTGTTGTGTGGTTTATTTCACAGGGACGGCTCCAGTCTGGAGGAACTTGTAGAAAAACAGGCAGACCTGATTGATTATCTCAAACAGCACAACAGTCATCTAAGCAAGAGAATCCTCAGCCTGACAAGCCAGCGGATCAGAGACTGACACCCAAGAGAGAGAGTGACTCCGAGTCAGAACTGTTAGTGGAAATGATGCGTGCATGCGAGTATGTGTGCGCGTCTATCTTGACTGGAATCGGCAGCCGTGGCTGACTGATCAGAAGGCTTTTGGTGGGAAACGAACCTTGGCAACCTCTCTAACGATGCTCTCACGTTTCCATGACAACACGTCTGACTAGACAATGGGCGCAATTTGGAAGTCAAAAACTTCTCCTGCAGAAATGTTCACCAAACATGCTCATTATGAGTTTTTGGGTATTAAGATCTTATCAAATCAAAAGATTTAGTGTCTTACTGATATATCTGTGTGTGTTTGTATGTGAAAGTAATATCGTGTATGTCATATAGTTTCTTTAACAAGTAATTTAAACCTCAGCTTTGTGGTTCAGTGCTGCTTTTATGTATAAAGAATGTGTTGAAAGGATCTTTCAGGTGACATATGTGGGTTGTTAAGTCATTCTCAAAATTATTTGGGACATACTGACTTTTTTTTGTCCTGATGCTTCAAGTAAAAATCTTTTGTACTACTGTATTTTTATGTTCAATAATGTGAATAAAATGATTAATCTTTTTGAAATACGATTTCAGTACATTTAATTTCAATTAAAAGTAGGTGTGCTCTTGACAGATATTGAGTTAAGATCTCATTTTGATGGTCAAACATGAACCTAGAAAATCCTTAATAATGATGTTTGAAGATCCAAATACAAACTAAATTTCTGTCTGGTGCTCATTGCAGGGTTTTCATGTTATGGAAAACCGGAATACAAATTTTAAATTGGCCTGGAAAGTTGGAAATATGAATACATTCTTAAAAGTCATTTAAAATCTGTAGTTCATATAAATTTGAATATACACCAATCAGCCACAACATTAAAACCACCTGCCTAATATTGTGTAGGTCCCCCTCGTGCCACAAAAACAGCACTGAATAACATTCTGAGACGATAGTCTTCTCACCACAATTGTACAGAGTGGTTACCTGAGTTACCGGAGACTTTGTCAGTTTGAGCTAGTTTGGCCATTCTCTGTTGACCTCTCATCAACAAGACATTTCCATCCACAGAACTGCCGCTCACTGGATGTTTTTTGATTTTGCCACCATTCTGAGTAAATTCTAGAGACTGTTGCATGTGAAAATCTCAGGAGATCAGCAGTTACAGAAATACTCATACCAGCCCATCTGACACCAACAATCATCTATGTGATTATCTAATCAGTGCAGTGCATAAAACCATGCAGATACGGGTCAGGAGCATCATTTAATGTTCACATCAACCATCAGAATGGGAACAAATGTGATCTCCGTTATTTGGAGCATAGAGTGTTTGTTGGTGCCAGAAGGGCTGGTTTGAGTATTTCAGTAACTGCTGATCTCCTTTGATTTTTACACATAACAGTGTCTTCACTCCATCATCATCATCATTTGTCCCTTAACCCTCCTGGGTCGTAGGGTCGCTGTATGGTTGAGTCAAACACAGTCTTCCTCCATTTCTGTAGGTCATAGGCAAGCATCTAGGTTGTGGTGAAGTTCTTGCTAGTCCACTCCGTGAAGTTATCCATCCAGAATGTACTCCAAATGGTACCAAAAACATCCAGTGAGTGATGGAAACACCTTGTTGATGAGAGGTCAACAGAGAATGGCCAGGCTGGTTCGAACTGAAAAAGTCTACGGTAACTCCGATAACCACTCTGTACAATTGTGGTGAGAAGACTATAATCTCTGAATGCTACTCTGAGATGCGGGTTGGCGCTGTTATGGCGGCACGTGGGGGACCTACACAGTATTAGGCAGGTGGTTTTAATGTTGTGGCTGATTGATATATATATATATATATATATATATATATATATATATATATATATATATATATATATATATACGTATATATATCATATAGATATTACAATTTTGGCAAATGTTTTCCTTTTACATTCAAAAATGTCAGTGTTCAAGCACACATTTCACACAGGAGGGAAAGAAAACGTATGTGCTGAAATGCTATAATGATAACGTCAGTTATTTCTTTATGCCTTTTTGTTTTTCCCATTCATCTACCTGATTACTGTTCTGTCTACCTTTTCTGGTTAGTGAGATCTTGTTAATTTGCAAAAGATATGCACCATCAGAATAGTGAATTAAACATAACCAAATTCTGAGTAAAACAAATACAAATTGCAGCTGATTTTATTACAATTGAGATGAAATGTGTAGCCTCAGTGGGAACAATTGAGGGTGCAAGAAATTCAAGATAACAATGTTTAACAATGTTTTACGGTAACAATTTACAATAAGGTTCCAGTCGTTAAAGTCATATCTTTGTTAAAGTTAATGAGAATAAAAAAAGTTCATACTGCGTTAACTAATGTAAACAAATGGAACCTTATTGTAAAGTGTTACACTTGTTACCGAATATGCAAAACAAGTATAGTGCTTGACAGACAGGGAAACATCTATTTGAAATTAACCATCTGGGATTTTGTCAGAGCATTGACCTTTCTGATCAGGAGCACTTTTTTCCGGAAGCATCCAGTCTTGTGGTCACAGTACAACACACTACACTGTTATTTGTACAATAACAGCTTGTAAAATTAAAATATATCTCCTTACCACAAAAGCAGTATGGACTGTATAAGACACACTGAGCCCGGGTGAAAAGACAATACACTTTTTATTTAGGCTGGAAACAATAAAACATTTGAAGTGCATAACTTACATATAAACACATTTCATTCAGTCTTAACTATTTACAGTGATTTTGGTAAACCAATCTCCCATCTTTGGTTGGAGTGGATGTCCCTATGGCTTTTTCTCTAACACACATTCATAAAATCACAACATACACTCGCTCTACAAAAGCGACTGGCATAGCTTAGTTGATTACAGTATATAGGCGGATACAAAAGTCTTTGGTGAGTATTCTGAGTTGAAGCTCTTTTTCTGATTACCATCCAACGTTTGTACAATGCTGGCCTTTGGTAATCTTATTGTTTGGCTCTTGATGTCCATCACATCATATGAATTGTTCAACATTCCTGTATAGAGGGTTCTCTCCAGTCAACTGTAAAACCTATGTGAGAGGAAAACAGAAAGAGTTTCAATTCTTGATCTTTCAAGCCTATAGATAGAATGTATATTGATTGTTGTTTATGTGACCTTTGTTTTTCGCTTTCATTGTATTTTTTCATTGTTCCTATATATACATATATAAATGTGTGTGTGTGTGGTTTGTTAACTTCAGACTAGCTCTGGCTCATTGTTATGGGGTCATAGAGTAAAGGTTAAAGGTGACAACCTCTCCGGAGTGTCTGAAAACAGTAGGCGGCTCCGGTAGGCTGTCACGTTGAATGTGTGTCTCCACAGATACAGCATCATGTCACACACACCAAAACACACTCCTAATCCCCTCACCCATTATGTAGAGTGCATGTCTAGAGTCAAATATATGGGCCTTCACATACAATAATTTCTAAGAGTGATCAAACTAAATGCTTCCTGACAGGAATAGTCACCCAAAAAATGACAATTAATTTAATCATCCTCATGCTATCACAGCTGTGTTAATTTCTTTCTTCTGCTGAACGCAAATAAAGCTCCAAAAGCACATAAAGGTAGCATAAAAGTAATCCATACGACTCCAGTAGTTAAATCCATGTCTTAAGAAGTGATATGATAAGTGTGGTGAGAAACAGATCAGTATCTAAGTGCTTTTTTTTAACTGTACTATCACTGTCACTTTTACTTTCACGTTCTTCTTTTGTTTTTTTGTGATTCACATTCCTCATGTATATTCCCACCTACTGAGAGGGAGGAGAATTTATATTAAAAAGGACTTAAAAATTAATCTGTTTCTCACCCACACCTATCATTCGTTTCTGAAGACATTGATTTAACCACGGGACTCCAATGGATTACTTTTATGCTGCCTTTATGTGCTTTTTGGAGCTTCAAAGTTCTGGACACCATTCTCTTTGCATTGTGAGGACCTACAGAGCTGAGAGTCACACATATCTGGTATGGTATGAGGGTGAGTAAATGATGAGAGAATTTTTATTTTTGGGTGAACTATCCCTTTAATGATATATTTCTGTTGTTTTTACATAACACTAATTATAATTACTTCAGATGAGCACTGTACCTACAAGAAATCTATAACCCCCCTCCCCACAAAAACAGTATATGCTTTATTGTTAAACTGATTTCCACTTAGCATCCCTTAATGCCCCCAAAGAGAGGTTATGTCCGATTTAGCTCACTTTTTGGGAACCCCAAGCCATAGCAAAGTACATGTACACACACTACATTCACCTCAATACCACTTGTATTGTTTTTATATATGCATTATTTGATTTGGTGCCTGTTATTACTCATTCCATTAATGAAGTGCTTTTCTCTTCAGTAACTTTGTCTAAAAGGCTACCAGGTGTGTTTTTGAGAGCTGAGTCCCACCCAAGCTTTACTGTGTGTGTGGCAGATAGTTAAAATGGGTCGTATTTTTGAGGGTAGGGATTTTCTCATCTGTCTGTGTGTTTATGTGTCTCTGCTTGGGCCGTGTAACTGAGGTCTCCACTCTTTTGTGTACGTGGGAGGGTGTGGAGTGTTTGTGTTTACTCCCGGTCCAAGAGAAAGTCTCACTGCTATAAAGATCCAATAATTTCCCAGGTCATTTAGTGCAGGGTATTTACTTAAAGTCTTTCCCTCTCTTTCTCTCTTGTTCTCTGTTTGTTTCCACTGCGGCTTTGAGATCTTTTGAGATCTGACAGGCGGTTTGTTAATTAATCTGGTTTTCCCTTCTCTGAACACAAATGCACACAGGACGCATGATCACAATGGAGCGGTAAATGCCTTTCATAAATGAAGAGCACACACTTGTTAGGCAAGACTTGGTGTGTGTTGTCAAGGAGTCACAACAGTTATTCAAGGTATTCTGTGATTATTTGTTGACAAATATCTGCGTGGAATGTCTAAATTCCAAATGATGCTCCTCTTGAACAATGTATAACACTTTAATGGGCCTTATTCAGTATTTGCTCATTCCACTGTGTAATAAAAGGAAATATGCTATCTGTGATCTAAAGTTAGTGTGTGTGTGTCTCACCTCAAGGGAACGGTACCATGGAGTGAAGAGGCAGACAACGCTTTTTTAGGCAGTTATGTCTGCGATATTTCCGCCTTAGCTTCAGAAAATCTGTAAAGGAAAGCAAATAGATGGTTATTAGTACTCATTCAAATAGAAGAGAGGGTAAATCTTAACCTACATTTAAAATACATCTTCCATCTCTATGGAAACACAGTTAGATAATTGGGGTCAGGAGTTGTATATGTCAACTTTGATTTTTCCCCCAAAGTTAAGGGGGTTGCCCCCATTATCCCCCTCCTTACCCAGGAACTACCCCCTGGTTAGGGTGTTACCTGAAATAAAATCAAATTGAATGGTCACCCTAGTAGGTAACAAACAATCTGGAGGGCAATATAACAATCAGAGGTTCTTCTGATAACGTTCACGTCACTTCCCTCCATAAGCAGCTATTAGATCCTCTCCCAGAGGCGGAGGGACAATGGCACGGTGCGCACGGGAGGAGACGCGCCAAAGAACCGTGCGCTTTTATATCTGCATTTGACTGCAACTATGCGAACTCCATGTACCTCCCTTTCTTACTCTCTTTCACCGCAGTAACCCTATGCTAATGCATTATGCCTATTGTGCTCAACATCATGACTAACAATGATCGCCGGTGCTTGATCGCCCACGGGCACCAGATTAATTGCGCATTGCCGCCACAGCAGCGGGAGATGAGAGTTTATACACGTAGAGTGACCCATGTAAATTACCCTACATTACGAATGGACAAACGTTTAAATAATCTCAAATATTGGGGGTAATTGCAGTCCATTTCCCATGTATACATCGTAATATAACGCACATAAAGTTCACGAATTAAATGATAAAATGTAAATAAATGCAGGGTATAGATTCCAGGGGGGATGGGGGGAGGTACCCAATAATCAAAACAAGTACACCCCCCCACACACACACACACACACATATTTAAACCATGATTTATGGAAACGCTGCAACCCAAACCAAGCCTTGCATAAATATACCATAAAAGTGACCTATATCGCCTATATTCACACGTCTTTAGGGTAAAATGAGGTCTTTGCGAAACCCGAGCTCATCTCTGGAGTATGTTGCCGGGAAGTAGACGCATCAAGCACCACTTAAAATCCACTCAAAGCGTTGACCCTAAATCAGCCATGACTGAGCACAGACACGGCCACAAATATGCCAACCAGATCTTATTTTGCTAATGAGTCATTTTCCTGACGTTTATTCAAAGAGACTCCAGTTCTCCAGAAGCAGAATGGTATGATCAATAAAAAGTTCACGGATAAAGCCTTTCTGGGGTAAAAATCTACAACTTGCCCAGATCTTTAACCACTAAGCCACACCACTTCTACTCCTCTGCACCTGAAATACTTTGTCTACACTTCACTCGCTCATTCAATGCATGTGTAAATGCCATTTGTTTTAACGCACCAGTATTGTAGGCTATACCATTGAATCACATTGATTCTTAAATTTAAGAATTAAAATTAAGGATTTAAACTGAATAAATTAAACTAGATCTTTATTTTTTTTTTTTAATTGTTACTAGTATGGTTATTGTATTATCCCTTCTGAGGTTCGAACTTACACATAAAATTTAAATAAAATTATAAATAAATAAATAAATAAGATTTGCACATTTCAATTTCAAAACAAAATTCCATTTAATTGAATTGAGTAATCTTAAAATAAAATAAGAATAAAATTGCGTTTTATTAATGGAATTTTGTTATGAAATTGAAAAGCGTATATCTTAAAAATAGGCTATATATAAATAATATATATATATATATATATATATATATATATATATATATATATATATATATACATATACAGGCTAAATATAGTATGTATATATATTGACCTTTTGCATAAAAAAATGGTGAATATAAAAATATTTTAAATATCTTAATTCATATGTCCAACTATAGCCTACTCTGTGGGGCTGTCGAAAAACTGAATCGTTTTAGGCTAATTAGGAGCCTAATAGGGATTAAAGACAACCATATATTCTTTTCCTGTGGTCTGTTCAGAATCACAACTTGCGATGCCCGATTCGCGTCTGAATCACTATTTTCAATCGATTATTGTCAGTGAATTGGTCAAACACGTGGGCAAAACGGTCTGAATCGGTTCGCGATTCAGTCTGAATAATTCAGAGTCTTTTGAAGCAGTTTCTCACGCAGTTGAACAGTCACGAGAAACTTTACAATTTAGAGAACAAACAGAGCGCCGGATGAACTTCATATTTACATATAATCGACCAACAAAAAAACATTCAAATGTGTCGTATCATTTGCCACCTTTCTGCAAATTTGAAAGACTCAAGGTAAAGACATTTTCAAACCGAAAGAGTATCAAAACACTAACAGTAGGCTACACGAAAGCTCTTAAAGGACCACATTAAATACAGGCTAGAAACGGCAAACTATCTGTAAACAGATTTTTTTAAACTCTACATTCATTTAATATCTGCTTGACTTGTAATTAATTCACAGACGACAGTTGACGTAAATGGTTTCACCTTGTTTCTCCGCGCTGATGATGAGCAGCACTGTCAGCAGCAACAGATACAGATACAGCGGATGGAAGAATCTCATGGTGATGCTGAGGTTTGGTCTGCTGTGCAGACCCGAGTGTTCTCAGATGCCTTCGGTGAATATGCAAATAATGCACTATTGAAATGCTACTAAATGCCTGTCAGTATCACTAATTTCTTTCTCATTGACGTTGAAAAGTGGATGCAGCTAAAGTGTTCCACCCGGATCTCTCCAACTTTTCCAAAGTTCCAGCTCGCACTATTCTCTCTCTCTTCTCTTCTGCATAGATGGATAGATGACCTGATGAGTCTGAATGTCCATTCAAGTTAATGTAGCTTCACCCCCTCTTTATACAGACAAGAGAAAGAGGGAGGAGTGAGAGAGAAAGGCTGGAAGAGAGCACAACAGAAGGAGGGGTATGAAAGACCTAATACTGGGTGGGGACATCACGCACACACTTTGCATTGCACATATTGACCCCACATGTACTTATTAGGTAACAGAGCTGATAGTAATGTGCCCCCTTCACACAAGACGTTTTGAATGAGTGTGTATGTATGTATGTATGTATGTGTTAAGGTGCAGAGAGAGGTATGGATGTGCCAAAATGTGTGTTTAAGCGCATGTGCATTTCAAGCACTAGTGAAAATGCTGCTATTTTGCATTCTTTTCTAGATTAATAAAATATATATTACAAAATAAATCATCAGCATAACAATTTGAGTGAAAAGAATAAAATGTATACATGAATTTTAGAATGTCTAAGTACTTGCTATGTCCCACAGTGTAACCAAACATTCAAAAATGTGGGTACCAGATGTAAACGTTTTAAGAATCAGTCATTGAAGGAATAGTTCATCCAAAAATTCTCTCAACATTTAATCACCCTCATGCCATCCCAGATGTGAATGACTTTCTTTCTTCTGCAATACAAATGAAGATTTTTAGAAGAATATTTCAGCTCTTTAGGTCCATTCAATGCAAGTGAATGGTGACCAGAACTTTGAAGCTCCAAAAAGCACATAAAAGCAACATAGACCCTATTCCATCTTTGATTTTTAAAGGGAATGACAATGAGGCGGTGAGGGATATACTTACAGTCTCTTCAATATGTTTTACTGCAGTTTAAGGTGTTTTTGGGTCATTCTGTGGACGAAACATTGATACAATATTTGTCCAAGAACATTCAGTATACAAAGAACTCCAGACAACACGAGATGCGGAAAATCAGATGTGATCTATGAGCTTTATACAGCTTTATACCATTCGTTCCATTGATCCAAACATTACAAAGATGGTGCTAGCGTGAATAAGGTCTCTAAAGGCTATGTAATCCATACGACTCCAGTGTTTATATCATTGTTTTCAGAAGCCTTATGATAAGTGTGGGTGAGAAACAGATCAACATTTAAGTCCTTTTTTACTATAAATGTCCACTTTCACCAGCCCCCCTAAGCGCTCTTTTCTTTCCTAAGAGTTCTTCTTGGGTTTTTGGCGATGTGCATTCTTTGTGCATATCGCCACCTACTGGGCAGGGAGGAGAATTTATATACTTAAATATTGATCTGTTTTTCACCCACACCTATCATATCACTTCTGAAGTTATGGATTAAGCCACTGGAGTCATATGGATTCCTTTTATGCTGCCTTTATATGCTTTTTGGGGCTTCAAAGTTCTGGTCACATTTCACTTGAATTGAATGGGCCAAAACAGCTGAGATATTTAAAAAAAAAACTTAGTTTGTGTTCTGCTGAAGAAAGAAAGTCATACACATCTGGGATGGCATGAGGGTGAGTGAATGATGAGAGAACTATTTCTTTAAAAAAACTCTATTGATTGATCACTATACTGAATATTGTCTGTGCTGGTTATGGCCTTGGTATGTCTACCTATTGGTAAAGTTAATGAAACCCTTAATCACAATTGGTAGGGTTTTCTTAACTAAGGGAGTTTCTTGCAAACGGAAGCAGACGTTTGTGCAAAACCGATGATCCATATTATCCAAGCTTGATCTGAAAATGTTCCTATGAGCATTGTTTGCACTTCAACGAAAGCAAGGAAATCTGACCTCAAAAGCACATCAAAAGCACAAATGTGCATTACATTTGATAAGAAGTAATAGTAGACATAATGCAGAATCGTAAATATTTGTTCTTCATTTTACCTCATAACGTCTTATCTTTTAAACTTTAATACTGTATATTGCACTTGAGGGTGTTTGTTTTACGTTAGAGATTACTGCAGCACCGGTCAAAATTATTGGTTGGCCTGGTCAGTTAGATAGTTAGTGTGTGTGTGTGTGTGTGTGTGCATGCGAGTGTGTGTGTTAACGAGCTGTGAAGTGCTGATTATAGTGTTGCTGTTGGATCTGTGAGCTCTCTCACTAATGAGCTACAATTTTGCTTCACTACCTAGAACAAAACCTCACAACAGGAGAGCTAGCCTGACCCATGCTTTCACTGGCCAACGTCTGTAAAAACTAATGTCTACTTTTTTCATCAAAAGTACAGATTTGCATGTTCTAATCTCATCAGCATGCCTTTTGGATATATCAGATGTCAATAAATCACCCAGACTTGAGAGGCAAAACATAGCAGAAGAGTAGAGCAATAAAATTATAATGCAGCTTTATAAGCACGCAAAAATAAAGACAGATTACAATTGAGGTTAGGCTAGGATTTCATCTGGGCCCAGGTTCATTCAGGAACACTCCCTTTGCATCACAAACTGCTAACATTTGCATATAAATGTTGCACTGAATGAAGTCTACTTATACTCCCTTGAGCTCAGGTACAAGGTTAGCAAAACTAAAGCACTGGAGATGAAATTGTTTACCCAAAAACTGAGTGAATAATAAAAGTACAGCTCGGTATCACAGTACGGCTTCCTTTGTGCGCATGCTATTGTTTAGTAATGTGATAATAAACTGGACAGATACCCCACTGTGTCCTGTTATGGGTCCAATATCGTAATGTTGTTATAGTTACAGATATTCTATATGTGTCTCTGTGCACATGTGTGTTATAATGAGCTATAGTCGCGAACGGCACGACGATTGCACAAGACAATGTGTAAAACTAGTACAATATGCAAATAAAGTAGCAGATCCATCAAGCAAACAAATGAATGTAAATATCAGATCATTTGTACTTGCGTTTATGTGAATTAAGTCAGTTAATAATATGTGTGTGAGGGGGTAGGTGAGGTTTAGAGATAAAAATAAGTGTAAGTGTGGGCCTTACTTGACCTCTTGGAGTGTAAGTGTGTGTTTGTGTCCATAATTAAGTACATATGTGTGCAAGCCGACAGTGTGCAAGCCATATGTGTGTCCACTCTTTGACCTTTCACTTGTGTGGGTGTGTATGTGTCCATTTATCTCAATTCTTGTTTGATATACAGGGGTTGTCATGGAGTTTTAGTGCCACAACCAATTTGTGGAGTGTGTTGCAGCTTTCTAAACAATAATCAGTTTGTCTGAGAGTGTCTGATACACTTTATTTGTCATAGACCCTGCCCATCCTTATTAAACATCTATTTGTACCTCCTGTTTGTGTGCGTGCATGTGAC
Source organism: Xyrauchen texanus (assembly GCF_025860055.1). Taxonomy (NCBI): domain Eukaryota; kingdom Metazoa; phylum Chordata; class Actinopteri; order Cypriniformes; family Catostomidae; genus Xyrauchen; species Xyrauchen texanus. The sequence continues at coordinate 43,530,411 of NC_068286.1, forward strand.
TACACATCCTCTGAGCTTTTTTCATGTCAATTAGGATTAGAACCCAGCATGTAGTTAATGGACTAGGTAAGGAGACTGACCAACAACCTGACGAATTGGGTCCTAAGAGCAGCTTTTTGACCCCCACCTGAGTGTGTGTGCATGTAAGTTGAGTTTGTTGATTTGTGTAAGTTTGCACATCCAGGTACCCGTGATGTTTTTTACTGCTTTATGGTGTTTGCAAAAACATTTTTCACCAACTCCATGCACTCCATATTTGCCATGTCTACGTCTTCAATTTCTTTGTTGTAATTCACATTGTCCTCTACACTTTATTCCCTCACTTTGAATATGCTAATGATGTTGCATTCTTATTCGGAGCCACCTGGTATCCATGGAGACTGATACCTATAGACAAGAGTGTTTTGTGTGAAGACAGATGTAGGCATTGCATGCATGAAAAAACAGGCTTATCAAAGATGTTTAGGTCAGTTTGCTCATTGACTTGTAATTAAATCATAGATGCAGCATGCAGTATGATGGCTCGGGTGGGTGTATTTCTGTGACTATGTTCGTGTGTCATAACGTTTGCTTTATTGTGGATAAGATGTAATTCCCTGGATTAACCAGTGTGTTCAAATAGTCCCTCTGCTAAGAGACATAAGGCACTGACTCCACCCGTTTTTAGCATTGAGATGCAATTCTAACGTGGGGGAATGAAATGTGCTATTTTCTATTTTCCATGTGAAAAATATACATTTTCCAACTATTTTCCATATGACACTGATCAAAATTGTCTGAATCGTTACATGATTAAAATAATATTTCACCCCCAAAATTTTGAATTCTCTCAGCTGTGTATGACTTTCTCTTGCAGAGCACAAATTATGATTTTTTAAGAATATTCAGCTCTGTAGGTCCAAACAATGAAAGTTAATGGGTTCTAAAATTTTGACGCTCCAAAAAGCACATAAAAGCATCATAAAAGTATATATACAACTTCAGTGTTTTCCTTTTTCATTAGAAATTCTTCTCCCTGTCCACTAGGGGGAAATATGCATGAAGAATGTGGATCACCAAAAACACAAGAAGAATGTTAAAGGAATAGTTCACCCAAAAATGAAAATTCTCTCATCATTTACTCACCCTTATGCCATCCCGCTCATTTGGCCCATACAATGCAAGTGAATGGGTGCCAAAATTAGTCAAAAATCACACAAGTCAGCATAAAAGTAATCCATATGACTCCACTGGTTAAATCATTGTCTCCAGAAGCAATTTGATAGAAGTGGGTGAGAAACAGATCAAAATTTAAGTCAAAATTTACTATAAATTCCCTCTACACAGTCAGCCTCCATTTTACCTTTCACATTCTTCTTCTTGTGTTTTTGATGATTCACATTCTTCATACATATTTACATTTACATTTACATTTATGCATTTGGCAGACGCTTTTATCCAAAGCGACTTACAGTGCACTTATTACAGGGACAATCCCCCCAGAGCAACCTGGAGTTAAGTGCCTTGCTCAAGGACACAATGGTGGTGGCAGCCGTGGGGTTAGAACCAGCAACCTTTTTTTGATTAACAGCCCTGTGCTTTAGCCACTACGCCACATATCACTCCCTACTGGGCAGGAAGAAGAATTTCTATCAAAAATGTATATAAACATGTATCTGTTTCTCACACACACCTTTCATATTGCTTCAGAAAATATGGATTTAACCACTGGAGTCATAAGGTTTACTTTTATACTGCCTTTATCTGATTTTTGGAGCTTCAAAAATTTGGCCCCCATTCATTCACTTGCTCTGTATGGACCTACAGAGCTGAAATATTCTACAAAAAATCTTAATTTGTGTTCTGCTGAAGAAAGAAAGGCATAGACATCTGGGAAAGCGTGAAGGTGAGTAAAAAATTAGAGAATTTTAATTTCTGGGTGAACTTTTCCTTTAAAGTTAAAGTGGGGATTTTCTGAGTAGGGAGGAGAATTTATTGTAAAATAGGACTTAAATATTGATCTGTTTCTCATCCACACCTTTCATATTGCTTCTGAACACTTTGATTTAACCACTGTCATATGAATTATGAATTACTTTGATGCTGATCACTGACTGTGATTTTTGGAGCTTCAAAAAGTTGGCACCCATTCACTTGCATTGTATGGACCTACAGAGCTGAGATATTCTTCTAAAAATCGTTATTGTAGTTCAGCAGATGAAAGAAAGTCGTACACATTTGGGATGGCATAATGGTGAGTAAATGATGAGAGGAATTACATTTTTGGGTGATCAATCCCATTAAATCAAGTGTCTATACTTGTGTCTAGTGACTTGTGCATTTAAGATATATATATTTTATTAGTATGTGTATTCTCTTGGAATTGAACCCATGATGACTATAGTGATGAAACTGATATATCAGCCAGACTGATTAATCTGCCAATATTTGGCAATTGTTACGATTACTGGCATAGGCCGATAACCGTGCTCTCTTGGGCAACTTTTCCTTGTGGCAGTGCCAAAATCTACCAATAGAATTGTCTATGGATAGTAAACAATTTCTGTTTTCAAGGTTTCTTTTTTTCCACAAGTGTACACAAATTGATGTAAATATTCTCTAAAGTACTGTAAGTGTTCGTTTCACTTTAGATGTGTACACATTAGATTTGCTGTTGTTAAATAATATGTATACCGGCATTTAAAATGGCCATTGGCCATTCTGCTCTCTAGGTATCGGTATTGGCATAGGCCATTGAAAAACCCACATCAGTTGATCACAAATAATGACCTCAGGGTAATCAGTTGCCATGCTCTACTATTTGAGCTTCATTATTCAAATTATTTATTTCAAAGCCAAAGCAACAAGTATAAAAAGACAGAGACATTTTAAAAGGCTATCTGAAAATTATAATGGTGTACAGTTCTTTTGTTTGTATGTTTGTAAATGTTGACACTCCCAGCTGAACACAAGATGGATTCTCATGCAGCCAGATCTTTACACACATACCAACCCACTCAGACTTCTTCACTCCCACACACACAGGCAGACAGACACTGACCTCGAAAACAACCCTGTCCTATTGGGCAGATGACAAGCCCATCCTTCAGGAGCAAGAACACATGATATGTCAATCAGTAAACAGTTGACCACTGACCCATACTCACACATACTTCAAAAGGCAGGGCAGTCCGCAACCAACAACATTTTACAATTGAAATTGCAATGACATTACAGTATATGTTTAGTTCAAAGTTTATTTATTAAATGCACAACACTACAGCACGCAGCAGTAATTGAAGGCAATTAAATGCATTATCTGCAAGCTCCAGAGAAGAGGAAAAGAGAAGAATAACAAATTAGATGTAACTAAAAAACAAATTAATAATGGTAATTAAGGGACAAATAAACTTTAAGTATTAAAATAAAACCTTTAAGCTAAGAAAACATAAGAAAAGCTACAAGGGAATAGAAATAGCAAAAATTATATACTGCATTGTATAAATATACAGTATAAATGAATATAAAAAAATTGCTGTGGCTGTTTAGCAGTCTTATCACCTACGGATAAACTGTTTCTGTTTCTAGTCTATTTGATCAGGATGGAATATTTCTAAACCTTTGCCTGAAGGTAGGAGATCAAACAGCTTGTATAGCTGGGGTGACTGGGATCTAGACTATAATACATAACAATAGTTTACCCATAAATAAAAATGACTAATTTACCCATATTACTTTTTTTATACTGCTGAACACAAAATGACATATAAATTTTTTTATTTGATTTATTTTATCCCCTTTTCTCCCAATTTGGAATGCCCAATTCCCACTACTTAGTAGGTCCTTGTGGTGGCACGGTTACTTATATCAATCCGAGTGATGGAGGACAGGTCTCAGTTGCTTCTGAGACAAGCATCATATCATGTGACTCGTTGTGCATGACACCGCGGAGACTCACAGCATGTGAAGTCTCATGCTACTCTCCGCGATCCACACACAACTTAACAATGTTACACACATTGAGAGCAAGAACCACTAATCATGACCACTAAGAGGCTAACCCGTGTGACTCTACCCTGCCTAGCAACTGGGCCAATTTGGTTGCTCAGGAGACCTGGCTGGAGTCACTCAGCATGCCCTTGATTCGAACTCGCGACTCCAAGGGTGATAGTCAGCTTCAATACTCGCTGAGCCAGGCCCCCCAAAATGACATACTTTAAAGAATGTCACAAATGCCAATTTCCATACAATAGCAGTTGATAGTATTTCACTTTAAAGATTTAAAAAGACCCCAAAAGTTTCATAAAAGTAATCCATGCGACTCATACATCATATTCCAAGTTTTCTGAAGACATACGATCAGTTTGTATGATGAACAGACTGAAATTTAAGTCGTTATTCACTCTAAAATCAAATCAGATTAAATCAGTGATCAACTCAATGTACAGACCTTAAATAAAATATGGCATTTATAACATCAAACCTCAGAATAAAGAAAGGCATATGGGTTAGAATGACATGAGTAAATAGTGACTGAATTTTTATTTTGGAGGAACTACTCCTTTAAAATATTTTTTTTCTTGGAATATTTCTAGGGTTTTTAAAAGGGATAGGACTAGTCAGCCTTTGAAAAATTAAAACAATGCTAACAGTTTTGGATTTGTGGTGTGAATTAATTACTTATTTAGATGTTTAAAATATAGTCAAAATTCAGAAACTGAACAGTTATACATTTTTAAGCCCAATACCGAGTTCAAAGAGAGAGTGTTGCTGGCAAGTGTGTTTTATATAATTGGTTCATTGTAACGGGAAGCGTTATCAGCATGTAGCTTTGTTGCAATAGCAGATAACAGTGGCATTCCCCATAACCTTTTTTCTCCTCCAAAACTAGATTGACACCCCTCCACAACACACACACACACACACACACACACACACACACACACACACACAACGTTGTGTTTCCATGTTTTATGGGGACTTTCCATAGACATTATGGTTTTTATACTGTACAAACTTTATATTCTATCCCCTAAACCTAACCCTACCCCTAAACCTAACCCTCACAGAAAACTTTCTGCATTTTTACCTTTTCAAAAAACATAATTTAGTATGATTTATAAGCTGTTTTCCTCATGGGGACCGACAAAATGTCCCCACAAGGTCAAAAATTTCGGGTTTTACTATCCTTATGGGGACATTTGGTCCCCACAAAGTGATAAATACACGCTCACACACACACACACACACACACACACACACACACACACACACACACACACACACACACACACACACACACACACACACACACACACACAGTTCCTGAGAGGGGTTCATGCTTCACATTAGTTTTCTCTAAAAATGCTACTGAATTTTAAAGACACACTATGTTTCTACATGAAGGAATAGAAACGTTAGGTTTGAGAATTAGTAGATTTGAGAATTAGTGTTTTCATGAACTTATTTAGTTACACAGTCATTGTATAGGGAGTTACTGTACTTTTTTTTATTGTTGTTTGGTGAATATATATTCATTACAATTGTTATTATCAGAATAATATTTTGAATGTAGTTCAATTAAAAAATGTGCTTTAATTTATTAGTATATGGTAAAAAATGTCTACTTTTGCTTTAACAGTAGGATGCATTGAAGCTAGCATTGACTCTACAAGTTTGTGCAAATCTGATGATCTATATTATCCCAGATATTGCATATTGTGTGCTCTTCAATGGAAGGACATTTGACTTTTTAAACAAAGAGTTTACATATCAATGTCACTATATGCTTAGTGACTTAGAAATAGTACATTAGTGTTAATGGTGCATAACCTTAAATATTTCTTCATTTGGCATAAAATTATTCAACTTTGTTTATTTGAAGGGGACCGAAAGTGTTTGATAGGGAGTCCTTGGAAAATTTCAGAGAAAGTGACATTTAAAAAAAAAATTAATGACAGAATTATTTGATATTATTACCGATTATTTTTTTTAAATCATTCGATTAATAGTGATTATTTTATTCTATTGACTGCCATAGTTTTAAACAGTAAGAAAAAAAACCCAAACCTGCATAGAAATTCATGTCTAACAAAATGTTTTATAATTTGCATAAATGTACTTTTCTATTTTCTTTCAAATCTGCATTAAACAATTTATTATGAAAAGCGCCACACAAATATATTTCAGTTCAGGTGTAAACGTTTACATTACTACAATAGAAAAAAAAAAAGACACACTGTCAACTGAATAAAAAGTAAATATTTTTCTAATACCATTTTAGGTCTTGAATTTTTCTTTTTTTCTTTAGTACAATGGCACTGATAAAAGACAATTATTTATTTGAGAAAACCTCATGTCTTTAAAATATCACGTTTTCTATTTATCTAAAACAGGGGGTCCCTTGCAGGTGGATTTGGGGTCCTTGGTGTAATAAAGTTTGAAAACCCCTGATTTACACAATGCAGTCTCATCTCAGATTTCTGGATCCCACTGTATCTGGAAAACAATAACATCAGATATGTAATTGCACTTTTCACCAGTAGAGGACACCCCAAACCAGAATGAGCTTTATTGCAGTGTTCTCACATACAAGGATTAAAAAAAAAAAAAATCATAGGAGAAGCAAGTGCAAGCAAGTGCACTCAGAACATTACAGTGAGACACAGAATATAAAACAAGGTAGGAGTACAAATAATAGGACATATAACAGTATGGCGTATGCACATGTGCAAGTGGTAATGTATGTGCAGTTATTGAATATGAGTGAATTTACATATGTACATGAGATTTGTATTTAAATTTTTGCAATATGTTCATGTGGAAAATGGCCTGAGGGTAAAAACTGTTCTTTTGCCTGGAATGCAGTACCTGTAACGTAAGGAGAGGAAGAGATGAGACGCAGGAGTAGAATCTTTGAGACTTTTAATTACACAAACTGGAGTATAACAAATGCTGGAGTGGAAACAAACCATAAAACTTAACATCAAACATTACTAATTCAAGGACTGACAAAACTATATATACACACACTTGGAAACTGAGGAAAGGGAATAAAGGTGGGGATGACAATGAACAGATGAAGTGATTAGGGCAGTGGACTCTGGGAAACGTAGTGCTGGGGAAAACTTCAAAATAAGAGTCCTTGAACACAGTGGCGACAAACTGTGACAGTACCCTTATCGAAAATGTAATTTTATTCTGTGCATTTATTATAAAATCTCAAGTTTATCCAGAAGAATTTCACTTTTATTAAAAATTTCACGTAATGTCATAAAACGGCATGAAAATCAAAATAATAAAGCAATATAATTGAAAGAGTGCATGAGTACAAAAGTAGAACAATCGATAATGATTCATTTGTTGAACAAAAATCTGTAACATTTTATAATAAGGTTATATTTTCTAACATTAGAAAGAGCATTAAGTATCATGAACTGACAACGACCAATATGTTTACTGGATTTATTAATATTAGTAAAGTTAATGTTATAAAATGTAAAAAAAAAATATAATTGTTCAGTTGTTAGTTCAGTTTGTAATGCATTATGAAATTTGTATATATTCCAAGTTTTAAAATGTATTAATTCACCGGGAACCAGCACCTTATCGTGGTGGAGAGGATTGTGTGCCCTTATGATCCTGAGGGCTGAGTTGTCTGGATCCAGGTGCTCCTGGTATGGTCTCCCAAGGCAAAGTGGTCTCAGGTGAGGGGGCCAGACTATGAATGGTTCACAAAGACTCCATGGAAAAAATGGCAAGAGGAGGAGTTTCCCTGCCCGGAGGAAGCCTTGGGCTCGTCGTCGAGCACCTGGTGGCCGGGCTTGTCACAGAGCCCGCCCGGGCACAGCCCGAAGAAGCGACACACCACCCATTGGAGAAATCGCAGGAGTCGGGTGCGCTGCCATATGGGTGGCAGTGAAGGCCGTGGGTCTCGATGGACCAGACCCGGTCGGCAAAGGCTAGCTCTAGGGATGTGGAACGTCACCTCGCTGGGGGGGAAGGAGTTGGAACTGGTGAGGGAGGTGGAGCGCTACCAGTTGGATCTGGTGGGGCTTAATTCAATGCACAGTTTTGGCTCTGGATCAGGCGGGTGTGGGGATACTTACGAGTCCCGGCCGAGGGGGTGGACTGACAGCAGTTCAGAGGATTCAGCCTTCTTGGAGACCCTGAATGGAGTCCTGAATAGGGCCCCAGTACAGGAGTCCATAGTGATGCTGGGTGACTTCAGTGCAAACGTGGGAAATGACAGGGACACCTGGAAAGGCATGATTGGGAGGAACGGACTCCCTGATCTGAACCAGAGTGGATGTTTGTTATTAGACTTCTGTGCTAGTCATGGATTATCTATAACAAACACCATGTTCGAACATAATGATGCTCATAAGTGTACGTGGTACCAGAGCACCCTAGGCCGAAGGTCAATGATCGATTTTGTAATCGTGTTGTCGGATCTGAGGCCATATGTTTTGGACACTTGGGTGAAGAGAGGGGCGGAGCTGTCAACCGATCACCATCTGGTGGTGAGTTGGGTCAGGGGGTGGGGAAAGACTCTGAACAGACCTGGGAAGCCCAATCGAGTAGTGCGGGTGAACTGGGAACGTTTGGAGGAGGCCCCTGTCTGCGAGATCTTCAACTCACAGGCATCCTTCCGGAGGTTGGGGACATTGAACCGGAGTGGGCAATGTACAAAGCTTCCATTGCCGAAGCCGCAGTGGAGAGCTGCAGCCTCAAGGTTTTAGCTGTGGCAAGGGGCAGTAACCCTTGAACACCGTGGTGGACACTGGTGGTCAGGGAAGCTGTCCGACTGAAGAAAGAGGCCGGGATTTGTTGTCCCAGAGGTCTCCGGAGGCAGTTGCAAGGTACCGACAGGCCCGAAGGGCTGCGTCCTCTGCCGTGAGGGAGGCGAAGCAGTGGGTGTGGGAAAAGTTTGTAGAAGCCATGGAGAAGGACTTTCGGTCCGCACCAAAGTGCTTCTGGAAATCCGTACGCCACCTTAGGAGGGGGAAACAGGAAACCATCCAAGCTGTATACAGCAAAGATGGGATGCTGTTGACCTCAACCGAGGAGGTTAGAGGCTGATGGGGGATCAGATTCTATTTCCCGAGAGCTGTGTCCGGGTACTCGGCACGAAGCTGTGTTCGTTCCATGTGGGGGTTGGTCTCCGCCAGGGCTGCGCTTTGTCACCAATATTGTTTGTGATATTCATGGACAGGATATCGAGGCATAGTCGGGGTGGGGAAGGTGTGCGGTTCGGTGGGCTGGGGATCTCATCGCTGCTTTTTGAAAGATGATGTAGTTTTCATGTCATCATCGGTCCGTGACCTTCAGCTCTCACTGGATCGCTTGGCAGTTGAGTGTGAAGCAGCTGGGATGAGGATTAGCACCTCTAAATCTGAGGCCATGGTTCTCAGCAGGAAACCGATGAAGCGTGTCCTCCAGGTAGGGAAGGAGGTCAAGTACCTCAGGGTCTTGTTCCCCCCCTGCTGGAGCTGCGGCCCCCGTGACCCGACTTCGGATAAGCAGTTGAAGATGGATGGATGGATAATTTATGTTGAAGTTAAAATTAACAAAAAATTATAAAAGTGCTGAAAAAGTATTGTTCATTGTTAGTTGATGTAATGTTAATGAATACAACCTTATTGTAAAATATCACCTGAAAATCTAAGCTGCAACACTGTAACACTGTACTATAACACTATAGCGTGTCAACACCAGAAAATTGTGTCATATAGCAGTTTTAGGGAATGCTCTGTGGGTACTATATGAGCAAAATGTTTTAATTGATTCTAATTAAACTTTTGATTTAGCTTTTTGTGCTGTTCTATGAGCACACACTGAATTTGACTTGGTGAATCATTCATTGCTGTTGAATTTGCACTTGAAATTGTCCTGCATCTGTTGCGAATCTCCCCAAAAGCCTTACCCTGATAATAACATACAGTACAGCACACATAGTCATGATATCAGACAGTAGTCTAACCTCAGTTTCCATACAACTTTAAATTAATATAATATATTTATATTGAGTGTTTTCCTTTATCTCTCTTTTCCAGATTATCCAGTAGATATTAACATTACGTAAACATTATAAAATGTAATGTATATACTGTACATTGTAGAAGGAATTCACTGCCATTTTCAAGATTGCTCAATGGTCATAATCCTTTATGTTAGCAGTTAGTTCGCAGACGCTTCTTAAGTGACTTACAGCCGACTAATTGCAGATATCTATCCTGGAGCACTATGGTTAATTGCCTTGTTCCAGGGCACAGAGGTAATAGAGCCAGATTATGATAACAGTGACTTTCCATAACTGGGTCATTTCAATTGGAGCTGCAATTTTTTGGAATTTTCTGTATGAACCCTGAGTATATAAGACAATTTGCCAACCAAAAAAGCTAATTAAATACATAAATACTCCAGACAAAATTATATATATATTAAGCTGATTTAGATGAGGAAAGGGGAGGAGTTTAGCTTTCAATAAATCCTCTTTACCTTTCTTGCTGGTTAATTACGTATTGTGGTCACACAAGTTCAAGCCAATCAGCGAAATTCTAGAGGGAAATGTATGTGTCTTGAGGATGAACTGAAAGATTTCCATTTTCAATCTCTTTTCCCTTGACAGACATCTTCAAACACAGCTTGTCCCCTGGTCAACGGCAGTATGAATTAAAATGTGCATGTTTGTATGTTCATGGTAGCTCATGGTTGGTTTTGATGACAGCACACTCTTTTTCTTTTGAGTTCTTTCGTCGCTTTGTCTTCTGCTCTGTCTGAGTGTAATCATCTGTAGGACACACACACACACACACACACACACACACACACACACACACACACACACACACACACACACACACACACACACACACACACACACACACACACACACACACACAAACTTTACTAACAACACTCAAAAGATAACTGAAAGATTTATGCATTTCAGTTTCATCAATACCATTAAATTGAATTTGTTTTAGTTAACGTAAATGTTGTGTACTAAATATTTTGATTTCAAGGTGTGTTTAAGTACTTGGCTATATTTTGAGGACAAAAAAAATGAATAACAAAATAAAATATTGTTCTCCAAAGTGAGCTAATCACATTTATAACTAATATTAATACCTAAACATTCTACCTTTGGGAACATTCATGGATGTCCTCATTTGGAAAAACAACTTTACTCGAAAAATTCAGAACGTTTTATTTATAGGTGTGGGTTAAGTTTAGCCTGTAGAAATTATAGTTAGCTTTCTAGAAAACAATCCAAGTATATGTTATGTCCCAGTTTAGATTGGATAGCTAAGTAAACATGTGTGTTTGTATAAAGATAGTGTGTTTACCTTGATAATCTGTATTATATCTGTAGACAGCAGCCAGGCCAAATAAGCACATAATAGTAAACGCAATGAAGATGAAGACCAACTCAAAACCTGAAAACGGCAGATCCATAACAAACACACACAATCACATCCCTATACACACACATACATACACAGACATACAGTACATAGATGAAGGCAAGACTGTCAGCTATATTATAAAAACACGATAGGCCTAACAAACGCTAATACAGCATAAACCATTCCATCATTGCTCTCAAAAAGATTTCTATGGCTGATAGATATAATGAAAAATGTGGAAGATAGAAGCAGCTCAGATAAGCAGGATCCTGAAGACATACATATAAGACTGGCTGAACAGAGAAACCTCATTATCAAGCTGCTTGAGCACAGTCAGGATCAATACACTCCATTCAGCCATTGATGCAGATGCGTAGTTGTGGATGTGTAAATGGAAAGGCAGAAGAAGAGCATTTATGTACAGTGAAAGAATCTACCAATTAAAGCAACACTATAATAGACAATAGTGATAAATATTGTTGCAGTGATGAGGTTCCTGATATTGGCCCTACACAGGTGAAGTGGTGTTGTATAGACAAAATTACATGATAATGAAAACCTTTTTATATATGAAGCTAAATTACAGAACTTCAATTTGTCATCGTCATCATCATCAAAAATAAATGAAAATAAAATAATGTAATACATATAATTGTAAAAGGTTACTGCATAATATATCATTTATAGCATAATAAGGTTTTTCAAACTTTTGAATCTTTTACTAACCCTGACACCCCCATATTTGAACAGTTAGATTTTCTCTGTAACCCTGTAGGTAACACTTAACAATAATGTTCCCTTTATTAAGGGTCTATAAATGTGTTCATTATTGAATTATAACTTATTTATAAATGCAGTTATAACAACATGAAGAAAAAGTGCAACTTTCATGTAAAACAGTGAGTATTTTAACTTACAGTGTATGTTATACAAGCTTAATAAGTACACATTTTCATACTTGTAATAAACTAAAACATAAAATACACTAATTCATGATTTGTGTTATAATGCATCAATAATATATTATTATAGTGAAATTAAAAGGATCATGGTAGGTAAAATGTCTGACAAATTTTCAGGTATTACATGATGAAAGTCACCCTTTTTTGCATGCTGTTTTAAATGCATATCAATGATTTATTATGCATATATAAATTAGTCATTAATCAGTAATAACCTCCTTTATAAACCCTTAACAAAGGGAACATTTATGTAAAGTGTTACCACACTTTTTAATAACTTTCATTAGTAACTCTTACAAACATTATTACCTTCTATAATGGCAAACAGATAATTGATATTTCAAATTTAAAAATAAATGTTAAAATATATCAAATCTTTTTATATTTTAATAAACAAAAATGACACACGTTTTGTTCATTGTATATGCACAGATCCCTTTAGGTGTAATATGCTGTATACTTGATAAAATATGTTCTTTTACAGTGTCAGCAATTATATTTGTAGACTCTTAACACTGTGTACAGAGAGAGAGAGGTGAGAATAATAGATTTACATACTGTGACAGGGTGGAGGGCGGGCCGGGTCGTGATGCTACACACCTGGCCCCTAATCAGGCTAATCAAGCCTCAGAGGGTGATAAAGGCCGACTGGAGTCTGCAGTGGGACCAAGAGATAGATTTATGGGCGGCTGTCCAACACCTTTGTGTGTTTGTCTTTTTGTTTAAGTTCCTCATTAAAATATTATTTATATTGTCAAGCCGGTTCTCGCCTCCTCCTTTCCATGAATCCCTTTACACTGGTGCCGAAATCCAGGAAGGAGGAGGGATGCGGTGTATTAGAGTCCTCGTCACTACCATCCACCCCAATGGAGCAGCCGTGGCCATCCGCCGGAGGACAGGGGAGCAGACGCGAAGGGAGAAGGGGCTCCTAACCGGCGGAGACCCCTACCAGCCGTTGATACGCGGCAGGGTATGAGACCGATGACTGCGAGCGGGGAGGGGCTCCTGGCCAACCGCCTGGAGCGGGAGAACCGCTGCCAGGGGCGGGGGAGACCCCTTCTGACTTTCCCGAGAATGTGGCAGGGCATGGCTGTCGTCCGTTGGAGGTTGGAGAAGTGGCAGAGGATCAAGCTACGGTGTATCAGAGAACCGGCGAGTAAGTGTTTTTTTTCTCTCCTCTCTCTCTCCCACTGCCGCTCCGTGCTGGCATTTCCCTCTCTTTTTAAATTTATTTTGTTAATTTGGCACGATCGCCGTTACAGTGTGTAGGTGCCAAATTTTTGTCCCCTCCCCTCCCTCATCCAGGTAGATGGGGATGACCTGCTGGCAGACGGGGTGGAAAGCATGCCTCTCCCCAGGGAAGGGGGTGTAAGTCATGCCAGGGGCTCCCTGGCCTGAGAGAGAACGAGGGAGGAATGTGACAGGGTGGAGGGCGTGGGGCCGTGTCGTGATGCTACACACCCGGCCCTTAATCAGGCTAATCAAGCCTCAGAGAGGGATAAAGACACCTTTGTGTGTTTGTCTTTTTGTTTAAATTCTTTATTAAAATATGATTTATATTGTCAAGCCGGTTCTCGCCTCCTCCTTTCCATTAATACCTTTACACATACCTTGTTTTGATTTCCTTCCACAGAATTCAATAGCACCTTACCACACTCAGTTTATGAAACATTCTTGTGTTAGACCCTTGTGTTTTATTGTAGTTCACTTCTTCCTGCTTCCTTACAGCTGGCTATAAACCACGTCAATGTTATAAATTGCAAACACACTTTCATACTTAAAGAACAGACAATTGCTGTCTTTATTGTTTACCTGGATTTGCAGCTGGATTTAGTCCAGCCGATGAGCTTGAAAGTCTAATAAAGGTAGCGGCATGCAGGTCAGGTCATATAATTGAACCACTCATGATGATGTTGCAGAGTTCTTTATATCCATAAGGTATAAGGATCCACCATGTTGCTTGTCCCAAATCAGTCTTCAGAAAACACTTAATTAATTGATTCACATCGCACAGAAATCATTGATCACAAAATAGTCTTATTTTAAAACAAATCTGATCTCAAGTAATGCATGCTGCACCATAAGTCTTGAGTCTTGAAAGATCCAGGCTGTCTCAAACATTGATCAGCTCCTGAAGTCCCTCTTTGATATCTTCACTGGCTTTACAGGAAAATAAGGAGGAGAACAAACAGAGATTCACATTGCCATGTCACAGATGAAACTCGTTGAACTTGTTTGGTTAGACTGCCTGGATTTGGGCTTATGCAAATATGTGCAATGTGTTCTTTTGAGTATTGGAAGAATGACAATGTTGTGACAATCCTTGCACAATCCATGTGACTAAACATTCTGTTTCCAGGTTCCTCTATCACACATAGTCTTAGTCCTCCAGTTTGATTAGTCTGTTGTAATGCTTACATAAAAGACTCTAAAAATCTATTATTTGTTGCCCTCTTTAACATGAACTTATGATGAACAATGGTTTTTCAGGACTTATTTTTCTTGGTTAAAATTTCAACGAATTAATACATTTTTTAAATGAAAAGTTTTATTCTTTAACTTTAATCAGTGCACTATGAAACACTAACATGAACTAACAATGAACAATAGGATTTGTATAAATGAACCGTAACCAAGATTAGTAAATGCTGTACAAAAATGTTGTTCATTGTTATTTCATGATACCTAATGCATTAACTATCGTTAACAATAACAACCTTATTATAATGTGCTATATAAAGGTTAACTTTAGCTTAAGGAGAACAATGATGTCAGTGCATATTGTTTATAAGTATGGTGTTATTGTTCATACCTGTAGTTGGCATGCAGCTCTCCTGTATTAGACCATGTAGGGTAAACAGACTAAACACTATCAAAGAAAAGAGAATGGTGTACCACTCCATCTCAGTGAAGGGAGAGGCCATCTGCTTGGGCTGAACCAAAAAAAAAAAATGCACTGCCAAATCAGGACATCACTGATAATTCCTTTGAAGCTTAAACACTATAGTAATGCTGACACGTTATCAAAATAACAGCTAAATAGCTCAGATCTAAATAAGCAAATCTGTCGCGATGGTCTTTCTGCAGTCACTCCGGCAACTATTTCCTTTCTCCTACCCATAGAATGTAAACTCACACACTTCTAAATGATAAAACTAATTACTCACATATACTACTGCACATATAGGAGGCCACTTCGTAGGAGAATTCTAAGTCATTGACGCTGTGCAACATGTCTATTGGGTTGTGCGTATGCGCCTGTTTCTATACTGTAATATGATGAGGGGGTAACCACAATAGGTGGATCATATTGCCTGGTGAGATTAACTAATGATGGTTCCACCTTGGATACCAGACACACACAAACATGCAAATCCCAAACTGACTGTCCCTTATCACAAAATGTTTACACACACTGATGTATGACTGCTGTGTATATGTATGTGTGGTATTGTCTCAGAATCTCTGGAAATGTCCTTGATTACCTCTGTCCACAGTGGACATGAAAATTGATTAGATGTATTAAACACTTTTTACCGAAGTTCAAATGATTGTTTTGTGTGTGTGTGTGTGTGTGTGTGCGCATTCCCTACGTTGTGGGGACCAAATGTCCCCACAAGGATAGTAAAACCTGAAATTTTTGACTTTTTGGGGACAATCAATTGGTCCCCATGAGGAAAACAACTTATAAATCATACTAAATTATGTTTTTTGAAAATGTCAAAATGCAGAAAGTTTTTTGTGAGTGTTAGGTTTAAGGGTAGGGATAGGGGATAGAATATATAGTTTGTACAGTATAAAAACCATTATGTCTATGGAAAGTGCCCAGTATAAAAACCATTATGTCTATGGAAAGTGCCCATAAAACATGGAAACCCAACTAGAATTCCCATGTAATTTCAATTTAAATACTTAAAGTAGCTTACTTTATTCTATTGAGCCAGGCGGATTTACCCATCAAAGAATACTCCCATCTTTTCTGTTGCCAGCAACACAGGATTTGCTGATTCCCACCTGAAATCCATTTATCGGATCGGACTCACAGCTCACCAGTGGAGGGATTTGCCTGAGGAGACAAGCCTGAGTCTGCTCCACGCCATGTCACAGCCACACCTGAGTCTGCTCCACGGCAAGTCTCTTCCCGTGTCCACGACCACGGAGGTCGTTTCCAAGTCTCTGCCCATGCACGCGACCACAGAGTTTGTTCCCGTCTCCCTGCCTATGTTCACGATCACAGAGGTCGTTCCCAAGTCACTGCCAGTGTTCACGACCATGGGGTTCGTTCCTGAGTCTCTGCCTATGTTCACGACCACAGAGTTCGTTCCAGAGTCTCTGCCCATGCTCACGACCATAGTGGTCATTCCTGATTCTCTGCCCATGCCCACGACCACAGAGGTCGTTCACGAGTCTCTGCCCATGTTCATGATCACAGAGGTTGTTCTGTAGTTGCTGCCAGTTTTCATGAACACGGAGGTCGTTCCAGATTTTCTGCCAAGGTTTACGACCACAGAGTTCATTCCCGAGTCTCTGCCCATGGTCACGATCATGGAGGTTGTTTCCCAGTCATCCAGGACTCTTAGTCTCGATCCGGCTACGGCTCTGCCTGCCATGGCTCTGCCCCTCGAGCCTCCCACAGCTCCGCCTACCACAGCTCTGCCCCTCGAGCCTCCCACGGTTCCACCTTGATGCATCACAGCAGGGATTTGTGCTGTTCTGATGCAGGAGGATCAAGGACAGCTCAAACCTGTAACTTACATCAGCAGGAAGCTCCTACCCCATGAGGTAAAATACTCCAGAGTGTAGAAGGAGTGCCTTGCAGTTAAATGGGGCACTGGACTCCATACAGTATTACTTGTTGGGTTGTAAGTTTCATCTAGAGACTGACCATCGGGTACTGGCATGGTTAGGCCAAATTCGAGACACCAATGACCGAATCACAAGGTGGTTTCTTGCCATGCAGCCTTTTGATTTTGAAGTGCTGTTGTACAGGTGTCACGAACCCCACTCCTCTGCTTCTCCCCGCATCATCTAGCACACACACGCACACTCCCTCGACCTCACTCCCTCGCTCCGCCCCCTCAAGCTTTTCACGCTCTTTTTGCTCGCTCGAGCCCTCACGCCCACTTTGCTCCTACTCGCTCACATGCTCTTAGGCAATCTCCCTTCCTCGATTTTCTCAAGCGTTTCCAATCCCCCAGAACATTATGACCACCTGCACTCGCGTCATCTGCACTCCTGCACATTAGTTTCACCTGCACTCGTCTCATCACCTGTCATGGTTTACACCTGCACTCGCCCCTATATATACCACAGCACATCCGTTTCACGGGGGTTGGTTATTGTATTTAGTTTCCCGTGTCTTTGCCCCCCGCTAGTCTCGTCTAGTTTTGACCTCCTCTCGTTCACCTCTTAGCTTGCCAGCTCCCCTTGTTCCCCTGTCTTTTGCTCCCACTAGTCTCGTCATTTTCCTCTTGATTCCCCAGCTTTCGACCTCATGCTCCCTTTGACTACTCTTCACTGGATTTGCCCTTTTTCTGTACTTTTGCCTGCCTCTAATAAAACGCAGTTTTTGACTTACATTGTGACTGTCTCTTCTTGTGCGGGTTACAAAATAACCAACCGTTACCGAAGACAGTCACAATGCCCCGCGCTGAGGATTCGCGCAGCTCACTAGAGCGGAGGTGCACGTCACATTCGGCGCGAGGAGCTACAGTTTGGAGGCAGGACCAAGCGCTCGCGGCCCAGGGGCAGCAGGTATGTCCCTTGTCTGATTTATGTCACCCTGTTTCACCTGTGTCTGCCCCTGAGCCCGTTTATGCCTCCAGTGCATTTCTGAGCGCCGTAAGCCTTCAACCCCCTGAGAGGTTTGATGGCTCTTCGGGCGCTTGCCAAGGGTTGTTTATGCAGGGCAGCGGTTGTAGACTTTTAACCCTTAACATTATGGACCCAGCGGCCCAACTCTTGGTTTTACGTCAGGGGAGTCAACCCTTGGAGGCTTATGTGGTTGATTTTTGTGCCCTGGCCAACCAGGTGAATTTTGATGAGGTGGCTCTGAAAGACATTTTTCAATTTGGACTGAATGAGCCAGCCTCATCATTCATGCCTGGTGGTCGCTGCTCTCTCAACCTGGCTCAGTTTATTGACCTCGCCCTATTGTACGCTGGTTCCTCGTTTACTGTGGGGGAGGCAGAAACTGAACCAGCGTTCCATACCACGGCCCCCGTCTTGAAGCCTACCACGGCCCCCGTCTTGAAGCCTACCAGGGCCCCCGTCTTGAAGCCTACCACGGCCCCCGTCTTGAAGCCTACCACGGCCCCCGTCTTGAAGCCTACCACGACCCCCGTCTTGAAGCCTACCACGGCCCCCGTCTCGAAGCCTGACACGGCCCTAGCCCCGAAGCCTGACACGGCCCTAGCCCCGAAGCCTTACACGGCCCTAGCCCCGAAGCCTTACACGGCCCTAGTCCTGAAGCCTGACACGGCCCCAGTCCCGAGGCCTGTCACGGCCCCAGTCCCGAAGCCTGTCACGGCCCTAGTCCCGAAGCCTGACACGGCCCTAGTCCCGAAGCCTGACACGGCCCCAGTCCCGAGGCCTGACACGGCCCCAGTCCCAAAGCCTGACACGGCCCTAGCCCCGAAGCCTGACACGGCCCCAGTCCCGAAGCCTGTCACGGCCCCAGTCTCGAAGCCTGGCACGGCCAACGAGCCAGCGCCCATGCCCGCCACGGCCAACGAGCCAGCGCCCATGCCCGCCACGGCCAACGAGCCAGTGCCCATGCCCGCCACGGCCAACGAGCCAGCGCCCATGCCCGCCACGGCCAACGAGCCAGCGCCCATGTCTGCCACGGTCGGCGAGCCAGCGCCTGTAGCCTCGACCGCCCCAGAGCCAGCGCCTGTAGCCTCGACCGTCCCCATGGCCCCGTCCCCTGTTGGCCGAAGATGTAAGAGAAGGAAGAGGGCCCCTTCTCCCCAGTCTCGTCTTGTGTTCAAGACCGCAGAGGTTCCCTCAGAGTCTTCCACGGCTCTGCCGGGTTCTGCTCCGCCCCCAGAGTCTTCCATGGCTCTGCCGGGTTCTGCTCTGCCCCCAGAGTCTTCCACGGCTCTGCCGGGTTCTGCTCCGCCCCCAGAGTCTTCCACGGCTCTGCCGGGTTCTGCTCCGCCCCCAGGGTCTTCCACGGCTCTGCCGGGTTCTGCTCCGCCCCCAGAGTCTTCCACGGCTCTGCCGGGTTCTGCTCCGCCCCCAGAGTCTTCCACGGCTCTGCCGGGTTCTGCTCCGCCCCAGAGTCTTCCACGGCTCTGCCGGGTTCTGCTCCGCCCCCAGAGTCTTCCACGGCTCTGCCGGGTTCTGCTCCGCCCCAGAGTCTTCCACGGCTCTGCCGGGTTCTGCTCCGCCCCCAGAGTCTTCCACGGCTCTGCCGGGTTCTGCTCCGCCCCCAGAGTCTTCCACGGCTCTGCCAGCCTCTGTTCCACTCTCAGAGTCTTCCACGGCTCTGCCAGCCTCTGCTCAGCCCCTCAGAGCCCTCGCGGCCTCCGCCTCTCGAGTCTCCCAAGGCTCCTCCTCCCAAGCCTCCCAGGGCTCCTCTCAAGCCTCCCAGGGCTCTTCCTCTCGAGCCTCCTAAGGCTCCTCCTCTCGAGCCTCCCAGAGCTCTACCTCCCAAACCCCCCAGGGTTCTGCCTTTCAAGTCTCTCGAGCCTCCCAGAGCTCTACCCCTCGAGCCTCCCAGAGCTCCACCTCTCAAGCCTCTCAGGGCTTCTCCTCCCGAGTCTTTCAAGGCTCCTCCTCCCAAGCCTCCCAGGGCTCCTCCTCTCGAGCCTCCCAGGGCTCAGCCTCACGAGCCTCCCAAGGCTCCTCCTCCCAAGCCTCCCAGGGCTCCTCCTCTCGAGCCTCTCAGGGCTTCTCCTCTCGAGTCATTCAGGGCTCCCCCTCCCAAGCCTCTCAGGGCTTCTCCTCTCGAGTCTTTCAGGGCTCCACCCCTCAAGCCTCTCATGGCTTCGCCTCTCGAGTCTCTCAGGGCTCCTCCCCCCCTCAAGCCTCTCAGGGCTTCCCCTCTCGAGTCTTTCAGGGATCCTCCTCCCCTCGAGCCTCTCAGGGCTCCGTCCCTCGAGTCTTCCATGGCTCCACCCCTCAAGCCTCTCACGGCTTTGCCTCTCGAGTCTCTCAGGGCTCCTCCCCCTCTCAAGCCTCTCAGGGCTTCCCCTCTTGAGTCTCTCAGGGCTCCTCTTGTCTGTTCAGGGTTTTTTTGTTTTTTGGGATCGTCCAGCACCACTTCCTCGCAACCGAGCGCGGCCGTCAGGAGCCGTCCGTTTTAGAGGGGGGAGTACTGTCACGAACCCCGCTCCTCTGCTTCTCCCCGCATCGTCTAGCACACACACGCACACTCCCTCGACCTCACTCCCTTGGTCCGCCCCCTCGAGCTTTTCACGCTCTTTTTGCTCGCTCGAGCCATCACGCCCACTTTGCTCCTACTCGCTCACATGCTCGTAGGCAATCTCCCTTCCTCGAGTTTCTTCCTTCACGTTTCCAATCCCCCAGAACATTATGACCACCTGCACTCGCGTCATCTGCACTCCTGCACATTAGTTTCACCTGCACTCGTCTCATCACCTGTCATGGTTTACACCTGCACTTGCCCCTATATATACCACAGCACATCCGTTTCACGGGGGTTGGTTATTGTATTTAGTTTCCCGTGTCTTTGCCCCCCGCTAGTCTCATCTAGTTTTGACCTCCTCTCGTTCACCTCTTAGCTTGCCAGCTCCCCTTGTTCCCCTGTCTTTTGCTCCCACTAGTCTCGTCATTTTCCTCTTGATTCCCCGGCTTTCGACCTCACGCTCCCTTTGACTACTCTTCACTGGATTTGCCCTTTTTCTGTACTTTTGCCTGCCTGGCAAAAGTGCATATACCGCAAAATAAAACGCAGTTTTTGACATTGTGACTGTCTCTTCTTGTGCGGGTTACAACAGGGCTGAGACTCAGAACTGTACAGTTGATTTTCTCTCGAGGACACCTCAAGAGGTGTCTGGAGAGGGAGGGGGAAATGTCACAAATTGTTTTTGTGACTAGAGACATTTACCTTATTAGGTACTGAGAATGTGCATACACAAACTCACACAACTGATGCACCATATTGTCACAGTCTGGATGCCGGCAAATATCATCAGTTTCCGCAGAATGTGTTTGTAACTTTGTTTGTGTGCAGTTATTAATGCCATTAAGTGTTCCCTTTTATAATTTAATTGTTGAATTTGTTTAATGTTTCATGTTACACACAGTAATAATAAGTGCTCAAGAAGGACACAACTAAATTTGAATCAGTTTAAGTTTAATGCTTCATTAAATCAGACCAACACATGCATTTGGCACCTTTATTAGAATAAACACCCTACACTGCATATTTTTGTCTCCATGTCACTTTTTAACCTCTTTGACCACCGGTACATTCCTAACAGGATCAATAGTAGGTAAATCATTCTGTGAAATGTCAGACAAGGAAGGCTTTATTAAGCAATGTTAGTACAAGAGGCAAAACAGACGTACAGATCAGGAACCAGATAGGTACATCAACCAGCAGCCAGTGGAGAGAGCCAAAGAGTGTTGTAATGTGCTCTCTTTGGTTCATTAAAGATCAGACGTGCTGCTGCATTCTGGATCATTTGCAGAGGTATAATTGCACATGCAGGGAGGCCTCCAATGAGAGAGTTACAGTAGTCCAGTCTAGTTATGAGAAGTGACTGAACAAGCATTTGTGTGGCATGTTCAGAGAGGAAGGGTCTTATCTTCCTGATATTGTAGAGTGTAAATCTACATGATTTAGCTTGTTATCAATGGTTACCCATAGATTTCTGACCGTTTTGGAAGGCGATACTGTAGTTGTAGGCTGCTATTTGAGCAGTCACTGTGGTGTCGTTGGGCTGGAAAGACAAGTAGATTTGCATGTCATCAGCATAGCACTGGTAAGAGAAACCATATGACTGAATGATGTGTCCCAGTCATGTTGTGTATATAGAGAAGAGAAGTGGCCAAAGCACTGATCCCTGAGGTACCCCAGTAAGTAACTGATGTGGCTTGGATACCTCACCTTTCTAGGCTACCTTGAAGGACCTACCTGAGAGATAGGAGTTAAACCAGTCAAGCACAGTTCCTGTGATGCCCAGCGAGGAGCGTGTGGAGAGTAGGCTCTGATGGTTGACTGTGTCAAAGGCTGCAGAAAGGTCCAGCAGAATCAGGACGGATGATCTGGATTCAGCTTTCGTCTGTCTCAGTGACTGATTGTCATCCAGCAGCTTGTTCTGTAAGAGATGGGCAGAGATTTTTATTTTTTTTTGCCTTAAAAAATGAAAACATCCTTGTCATGTTGTTATGGGCTCATAGATATCATAGGCTAAGCAATCTTTAGATTTATTATACCTGTGTAACTGTAATGTTTTTTATAATAATTACTTTAGTTACACTATACTATTATATCAATATTTTTGATCCTGTGGCCTTACCCAACTCTTCCCCAAACCTCACCACTTATAAACGATGAAACATGAAACAAGCTGGTACATTTAAAATGTATTTACATTAGACTATAATAGAGATATTTTTGAACACCTATCCCCACCTCTACACCTAAACCTAACCAATAATATTACAACATTCTATCCAATCAAGTATAAAAGACATAACAAGCAAATACAAGTGTAATTTATTACAAAACTATGTCACAAAAGCAATATAAAAGTGGTCAACAGCTCATGCTGTATTCAAAGTCAAGTCGAGTCAAATTTATTTGTATAGCGCTTTTCACAACAGCCGTTGTTTCAAAGCAGCTGTACATCAAATTATGCTATAACAGAAAATGAATGAATATACAGGTATATGCCATTCAATTTAAAGCCGGGTTAAAGAATAAGAAAAGTGTTTTCAGTTCCGGTAGACCTAACTAAAGGAGCATAGTTGTGAACTGAGAGATAAATTAGATGCCTGGCTAAATAGTTAAGTATTTAGTCTAGACTTAAACTGAGAGTGTGTGTCTGACTTCTGAACACTGCTATGAAGACTATTCCATAGTTTAGGAGCCAAATATGTAAATGATCTTTGGTGGAGTTTTTGCTAAATAGTCTCTGGTTTAACAGCTTTCTCTGAATCCCTTTAACGGTGTAAGGAAAACAGCGTCCTCGTTTACTTGACATTACAGAATGCCGCTTTCTTCAAAAACCCTGAAATTAACAGTTTCCTTAAGTGTATTTAATAGGGCTGTCAATTGATTCAATGTTTTATCGAATTAATTACACGGTGTCCCGATTAATAAATCGCATTTAATCGCATATACAAATATTTGCTGAGAAAGCCCCTCATATAAATATAATTCAATATATAACGATGAAATAATAATACATAGTTATCTTTAAATAGAAAAAAATAAAAATATATAAAAATTTAATAAAAAAATATTCAGATAATTAAAATGCATTACATTCTTGTAGCAGAAGAGTTAATCATTAATAAGATGATACAAAAAGCGGCTCTAGAATACAATGTATTGTTTACTACCATATTATTGAACATAAGCCAATCACTGGCATACAGTTCACAGCAATCCATTTCACAAGTGAATTTTTATCAATCATTTGGAGATTTATTATGAGGGCTTGTTTAAGGACCCGTCAATGAACAGCTGCGTCAGACATGCTTGTGTAGCGTCTCAGGTGCGTCGCGTCATAAACATAAATTTTTAGGTCACTGTGACAAGTTAAATATAGTTTAATACTTAGAACACATATTGAGAACTCTTAGTTTGGATTTGCGCTCCATCAAGTGTTTTGAACACAAGAAGGTAGTGCATGTTTGTGTTGTTCTGTTGCTCAAGGGTGTTTTTCTTCACTGTATAAACTGTATGTTGCCACAAAGCTGAAGTTTCACTTACTGCCCTCTGGAGTAAACAGGTGGTACTACAAGCTTGCATTTCTCAGGAATCTTCCTTATTATGGTCCGGGGGCATTGTGATTAATGGCGTTAATTTTTTTAACACGTTATTTTTTATAAAATTAATCACGCTGAATTAACGCGTTAAATCGGCAGCCCTAGTATTTAAACATTGTCACTGTATACCATCACAACAGGAGATTAGCACTGATGGTCAAGAGCAGGGCTCCATTACCCGGGTTAAAAGTAGTGCCAAGCTCATTTCAAAATGTGTGAACTTGCGAAACACTACTAATCCTTGGGTTAAAAGTAGACTAAAAAGATATTAACCCAGGGCTAAGCACAGTGTGAAAAGTATTTTGTGTGCTAAGTTTGTTTGTATTCTGTGGTTGTGTCTTCCCTGCAAATTTGTACACTGTAAAAAATGAAATTGCATTTTATCCAGCTTATTGAAGTTTTTGAGTCACAGATACCACGAAATGTGAGTTACATTCATCTACATAAAAACACACGTTAGACCAACAATATTCCCCCCAATTGTTGTCCAAATTAGCCTAACAGTGTTGTCTAAACGAACAATTTCATATTGAACAATGTTGCAGATTTTTGAGTTCCCAGCATGCACTGCAACATGAATAAATGCGGTTAGTGTTACAGGCTTATTTTTAGCTGTTTTCTGATTTTATTTATGCTGTTATTACTGTTTTTTTTGCCACCGTTAGTTAATAGTTGTGGTCATCTTTTCTAACTTAAAGGTTTGTTGATTGTCACCATTATTGAGGTTTGTGTATTAAGGACTGAGGTCTATTGTGTGTCAGACAATTGTACGTACTGCCTTGCCTTACAAGATATACCTCTCTTCAGAGGCAAAGATTGCACTTTACTTCATTTAAAAGTATCTGAAATGGTGACAAAATGAAAGTTCTTGTATTGCGTATTGATAGTTGACTGAACATAAAATGTGTGTTTATTTATCAGTGTTTCTCTTACAATGTCTCTGGTTTACACATTATATTTCATATGCATTACAGTATATAATAATTTTATAACTATTGTAATAATTAGTATGTTGATATACTGATGTCAGTGTCCATGTTTGTGTGTGTGTGTTTCAGTAGCTGAGGTTCTATGTAGCCCCTGGGGTTGTAAGAAGATTAGCGGGTTGCTCCATCCCATGCTGCTCATGGAGGGAGGAGAGTTGGATCTAAAATAACCCCTAAGTCCTCTCAGCAACATGTTTACAGGTCAGGTTAGCAGACACACATACACAGACACACTGAGGCATCATTGCAGCTCTCAGGTACAATCAAACTTGAATTAGCTCTCTCTCTCTCTCTCTCTCTCTCTCTCTCTCTCTCTCTCTCTCTCTCTCTCTCTCTCTCTTTTCTCTTTCTCTCTCTCTCTCTCTCTCTCTCGCTCTCTCTCTGTCACAAAGCACACAGGTAGAATGAGAGAGGTTGGCTTAGGCTTTTCTGAGACGTGACAGCCAGCTTTCTGGATGTTTCTCTCTGTCTCAGCTCAAGTCTGAGTTCCCAGCCAGCATACTTAACCTGATTTAATGTATGCGTCTGTGAGAGTGTGTGCACAAGCTCTAGAGTGGGTCGTATGCTTTGTTTCCATGCCGACCCTCAGGATGGTGTGAGTCTGTTGTCTTTGGTGGACTGAAGGCAGAGCGGTATCCTATACTTCTGAGCACTGCAAGAATGCCTGTGCATCAGATATCAGTTGTGCCTATCGCCAAGGAGACCGGCAGCATCAGTCGCAGCTCTAGCAAGATGAGAGACAAGAGTAAAGAGAATGAGGCAAGTACCGACATACACACACTCGTCAACATCTACTGTGTGTACATATTACTTATGGAGACACACCTTACAGCTTTCCATATGACCCACATGTGTAGTGTGTGTATATATGTGTGAGGGAATCGTATATGTGGAGTTTGTAAGCCCGTTTCGGTTATGTAAAGTTCAAACGTAAAGATAAAAAGAATGACTCAATCTTCTGTAAATAGATACATAACCGAGAGCAGAAACTGATTTGAGCTGAATGTATTGCAGAAAATTGTGAAGAAGAAAAAGAGCTGGATTTTAAAGTGGTGCCTTTAGGGTGGTGCCTTCCTGTGCAAAAGTTGCCACCAGGATACTATGGTATTGTGGGTGGTTACCAGGATATTGCTATGCAGTTTCCAAAGTGTTTAGTTGGTATCTAGGTGGTTGCTAGGTGGTTGCAAGGATGTTATGAGTGGTTGCTAGTTGGTAGTTGGAGCCAATCCCAAAGTCTATATGATATAGTGGTCACTAGATGTTTAATGGTCCCTCCTTCAATGTAAGTCTATGTTTTTTTTTTTAATGAAATAATTCGCTAGGCATATATTATATGTCTGATTGTGAAAGTAACATTCATGTCTGTAGCATAAACTTGCTAAAGTTTAATGCTTAGGTTGGGGGTTGTGCAAATCTCTAAATCCCTATGAGCAATATAGTGAATAAAAGAAGAATATAAGTGCAATATCAATACAGTGCTCACCCTGCAAGCTATTTCAAAATGTTTTTAAGAATTGAGGTGGTCACATTATTATCACCTACCAAGGACTCAACATGGAGCAAGCACTTTTGAATTTTCTAAATAGTATGATCTAATTTAACAGTATAGGCAAATAGTTTAATTAGTCTCTCAGACCGTCCCTGTGTTCTAGGTATGTTTATGTGTGTGTGTTGTTTGGAGGCCTTAAGTCAAGAGTGTGATGTGTATTTCACGTGAAGCTTTTCTGTGAATTTGCAGTGCTCTCTCCACCGGGAGTCTAATCCACTGTGCTCACTGCTGGAGCTGTCACCAGCGATCACTCACTAACACACACACACACACACACACACACATGTTGTGTTTCCATGTTTTATGGGGACTTTCCATAGACATAATGGTTTTTATACTGTACAAACTTTATATTCTATCCCCTAAACCTAACCCTACCCCTAAACCTAACCCTCACAGAAAACATTCTGCATTTTTACATTTTCAAAAAACATAATTTAGTATGATTTATAAGCTGTTTTCCTCATGGGGACCGACAAAATGTCCCCACAAGGTCAAAAATTTCGGGTTTTACTATCCTTATGGGGACATTTGGTACCCACAAAGTGATAAATACATGCTCACACACACACACACACACACACACACACACACACACACACACACACACACACACACACACTCACGCTCAGTTTCCTGGCATCCTGATGGGTACTAACTGGGTTCCCCTGGCTCCCTGTCCTCACCTTTACTCTTTAAAACAGGATGACACATGGGTTATGACACAGAGATGAGTTGATGTGTCTAATACACAAATACAGACAGTATATATCCATGTTATTATCAGCATGATTGTCTGCACACATTCAATGATGATACATGATGGAACTATAAGAAAAGTATATGTGATCTTGACAGATAAGCGTATAAAAATTTCAGTGTACACTAAAAAAAGGGTGATACGTAACTAAAGGTAAAGTCTGTTTATGTGTTACGGCGTAATTTCTAAATATTCAGGATGTGACTGAATCCGCTGCCGAGTTCAGTTCTCAGTACACTGGCCAAAGAGTTGACCAATTTTATGGTTGTCAAAATAATTCCATGTCTTTTTGATTCCTTGGTAGGGTCATATAGCAATAATAATATTCAAAATATTGGTATTAAGAAAATGTAAGAAATTCAGTATGGTAATATAGGAAAAACAACATTACTAGCCTTTTTAATTTCTAGAGAATAAACCAATTAAAAACTGACCACTAGGGCTACACAGTTTGGAGGAAAGTTGTGATATGTGTTGCGATAAATCTAAGATTAATTAAAATGTATCATCCTACCTAATTCTACACCTAAGACTATGGGTCTGTTCCAAAACCTAGTGAGCATTCTCCAGAGGCAGCATTTTAAGACATCATAGGCACGCTCCTGATGTTAAGGCTGATCCAAAAGACAGGTATCTTAATTATGCTGCCTCTGAAGATATCTCGATTTGGCCTAATTTTAAGGTAGCATCATATGCATCCTTCCCCAGGTAGGTGATCCCAGAATTAGAGGTCTGCAACCCGACCCGGGCCAAATAGGACCCAAGAACCTGACGGGTTTCGAACCGGGTTCGGGTCAGTTTTTCACGTAGGACTTCAGGTTCGGGTTGGTTTCGGAATTAATAAAAAAATAAACAGGCCTACCAAACTTGTTTCGTGCACCTGCTCTCAGTCACAGACATGCGCGAACCGTTCACACCAAACGTGTTTTTGCGCACGTCTGTTCTGTTTTCCCATTGTTTTCCTATGTAAAACCTTGCTGGATGAATGTCTTTGACTGTCGCGCCATGTCTCGCTGTTTTTTAAGTGTCTCATGCAGGACCGTTTAAACACCATACCAAGTTAAAAAGAACTTCACATTTTTAGAAATGTAAGTTTCATTCTTTGGTTTGCCTCTAGATGTATAAGTACTTGCTAGGAGAAGAAATTATAGAAATAGTGAGCGATTTCGGGTTCGGGCTTTTAATCTGACGGTATCGTTTGGGTTTTATTTTAAGGCCCGTGCTGACCTCTACCCAGAATGCACCTTGATGAGCTCAAAGATAAATCCAAGATGGCAGAGGAAGCAAGCTACATTTTGATTATAAATATACACTTCAATACTGAAAAGTATCTATAAATAACAGTTTAGCATGAAATTAAAACGCTATTTAACCAAAAATGTGTATGTGCTGTGCACATTTAGGCTCATTAGAGGATTGCGTCATTTCTCTTGCATCACCTGTATTGAAATCAGTTGCGATTCGAGTCGAGCATCCGCTGCAGGTGAGGAGTGAAATTTTAATGATGCGCGGCGCTGCTGCCTACGAAGAGCGTTCCAAATCGCTCTCTTAAGGCCAAAACATACTTCACACAAATATGTAAACAGAGACGCGAGTGCTTGGCCAACGCATCGCCAACATGTGGTCCCGTTGTACATATATTACATGTGCTCTTGCATTGCTCTGGCGGTTACAAACCTCTGACCACAAGAGGGCAATAGATTTTTTTTAGGTGTGACCACTAAACCGGTGCTGCATCTGAAACTGGTATTTTATAGATCCATGACCAAAACCAGGAAAATGCTGTCTTTGGAGGCAGGATGAAACTAAGGTGCTTTTCAAACTGTTCGGAGACCAGTTTCCTTAAGAGTTCCATTCGTTCAAAACAGCTGTCAGTTAAGCCATTAACCAATTAGACAGCAACTCATCTGCCTACGTTTTCAGATAAAGCCCGGATGTAGTAGATGAGTCGATAGTTGAGGAGTGGGGAAAGACATGGAGCAAAAACAAGATCCTTTGAATGGACTGGAGACAAAAAGTTTTTTAGAAAAGATTCAACTCAAATTGCTGCCTGAGTCTCCCATGACAGTTGTTGACTGAAAGAAGAAAATCTGCTCTAGCGGCCCTTACGGCAATGCTGAGAATGCAGTGTGTACTTGCGTTGGGTTATGAACTGAGCGCTGATACATTTCACAATGCAATGGAGCGTGAAATCGAGCTTGAGTAGCAAACTGTGTCTGCGTTCACCTACTTGCATAGAGTATGTTTGGGCCTTTATGAGGTATCATTTCAGTAAGGATGCTGCCATAGAAGACAGATGCCAATGTAGGCAGGAGACAGCGAGGCAGCTCACTATGTTTTGGAACAGACCCATTGAGTGATAAAAAGGAAGCAAAAACTGTTTATAAAGTCAACATGAAATCAAGATGGACCCTTAATAAACATTCCTAGGTTTATTGTGAATGATTCATTAGTGTGTGCCATTCCAAAAGAAAACTGTTGAACGAGAATGAGACAACAAAATAGAATGTAACACCATTCTCTTCCTTACAGTCAGGGCTGGACTGGGAAGAGAAATCGGCCCAAAAGTTTTTAACTGAGAGTTCCTTTTCTGCATATCGTGGCACTGTTTTGTGGTCCATTCTGCATAATGGCTCATTTTAGCTTAAGACCCACCGGCTTGCTCGGTTCTCCCGATGGCCAGTCCGCCCCTGAACGGCCCCAAAGTGCATTGGCCCTCCGGAAAATGCCTTGTATGCCAGATTACCAGTCCAGCCCTGCTTACAGTGATGGACTTGGACAGGCAAAATAGCCAACAATGATTAATTTTGTACACTTTGAAAAAGTGCAAAAATTTGGAATATCGGTTAGGTTTGGTTGTGAGTGTGTTCAAGTTATTTCACTCCTAAATACTTACAAAATTTGAGAAAACACAAAATGGGATTTGTTGCCATTTTTCATTTATTAAAATGTTTTAGTAAAATGTGCACTAGATGTTTATTAGGGTAGACCTAGTACAGTTGTAACAGTGAACATTTCCCTTCTAATGCCAGTTTGACACATTTACATTAGAATCCTCTCTCTGTGTGGGAGATTTGAAGAACGTAATCCACATTGATGAGTCATTTTTATAAAACTTGTAGAATCTGTTTTTTTTGGTACATTTTCTTATTCCTCTTTGTGAATAAATCATTATTCCTGAAAGACAATGAAAGAAGACATTCCTTGGTGTAATTATTATTTTTTTTTTAACTTACATTTAGCATATTTTGGGATATGTTAGGATGTTAGGACATTCAGCGGTGATCAGCGGGGGACAGCTGTTACACTGTGTTACAATTGTACTTGTGCCATAAGAAACATTTTATCCAATGCTCCTTCTAGAATTGTGTTAGCTTTTATTCAGACAGACATATAGACAGATAGATAGACAGACAGACAGACAGACAGACAGACAGATGATAGACAGATAGACATACAGACGATAGATAGATAGATAGATAGATAGATAGACAGACAGACAGACAGACAGACAGACAGTCAGACAGACAGACAGATAGATAGATTGATTGATTGATTGATTGTTGCCTTAATTAGCACTTAACAAATGAGTGTTATAACTGTCCCGGGGTAGTGTTCCTGGCATTTGGATAGTTGTAGCAAATGCGCTCTTTATCTTCACAAGCTGATTGTGGAAAACAGGAGCAATTTTGCAGATCTTTGATTATTTTGTAAGTAGACAGATTAAGGTATCTATCTCATGTAAAGTCAGTCTACACTATTATGCATTATAATATATAAAGGACTAATTTAGTGAAAACAGTAGGTCTATGTAACACCCACTTTTCATGATCCCCAATTTTTTTAAAATCAAGTCGTGCCACACATTTTTCTATCCTGTTTCACCAGAATACATTACAGAAGTAAAATAGATTGTGAATGGCTCTTTGCATTGATTAAGCATAACCTATTAAAAATGGTCATGTAATATACAGTGTCACAGATGGGTTAAACATTATTGCATTGTATAATTCATAACAAATAATTAGTTAATAGCTGAAAGTTTAGACACACCTACCCATATTAATATTTTCCTCATTTATTAGTAAGCCATCAAAACAACACAAATGGAATTATGGGAATTATGGGAAACATATTAAAATGTAAATTTTAAAGTAAACTTATACAATAAATTAAAATGCATCAACTTAAAGTTTCAAAGCTGTACTGTGAATTCTATAAGTTATATTTTAAAGTGAAAAAAAAAATTCAGTGGCCATTTAACATCATCAAATTATTGCACTCAGAGTGTCCCTAAAACATACATGTCTTAAGTATTTACATATCATACTGTATATAGCCTAGACAATGTGTGAGTCAGTGTAAATACAGGTATAGCTATTCTGGATAGTGTTCTGACACATATATTATAGGTGATGTAATTATCACAGGGAAACACATGGTAGTTGCAAAATTGTTGTTCTTGTAAAATTATAAAATGACAATATATCTTGTTACCATGAACATTCTAGTGAAATTCACATTCCAGACAAATGACTTAGAATGGATTCAATGTTCTGGCCTGGTTTAAAAAGTGTCTGCATATTCTTGACTTTCTTTTTGCCAGCGTTCAGCAGCAATTTACGATCAGGTGCACTGTATCTGATCAGCACAGTATCCCATAATGCACCTGCGTCTATAGGTAGATTCTGAATGCCAGCCAGAGCTTTAATCTTGGGCTGTGATTGGTTGCAAGCACATTGTCCCTTAAACAAACACAAATCCTAAGGACTGGGAACCATTATATGCGGATCTGCATACATAAGTGTGTAAGAATCTACCACTGACAGGTTTATCGATAAAATAACAGCTGTTCAGAGGTAGAATAATGTTTGTTATTGTGCTGGGATAGGCAAAGCTGGAATAACTGGATGTGCAGGGACAGAGATAGACTAACAACTCACAGATTATACCTTAGACATGCAGCTAGAGCTAATCCAGCCTTACCTTGCGCATGTATGCATTGTTTAGGTGCAATCTGAGGAGCGTGGCTAAACATGCAAGGGTGAATTTATGGGTAAGTATATGTCAGTTTGGATGTTTCTGGTGCTATCACAGCACATTATTGTTTGATTGGAAATGTAATGGAGATTTGATAACTTTGATAAATTACAAGCCTTATAATGCTTCCTTCTTAGATCACTGTATGTCTGAATGCGTGACTTCGTCGGCTCAGTGTTTGGGATCTTGCGCAGGAAATAGACTGCCATAAAATGAAGCGAATGGTCAAGATTAAAAACTACTAGTGCACCTTTTAGTCATTGTTTTGTGTAAGCCGTGAAACAACATGATACAGTTAATGCTTTTCTAAGAATGAGGTGTGAATGAGAATGAGAAACATGTGCATTACATTTGTGGCTATTATAATTTTGAGCATGTTCTAGTGTCAGTTGTACTATGGAACAGGCAATGTGTGTATATGTATGTGCATGGCAGGGGAATCCTATAAACCTTGAGCTTTGGTCATCCACTTGATCTTTGACCCTAGCTAGGGTCAAGGCTAAAAATATCAAGTGCCATTATGTGCTGGCTGAACATAGTGAAGATCTTAAGATCAGTTACCCCTTGGGATTTTTATTTAATAGTGTGTGAAGAAAGAGGTAGAGAGACAGAAAGGAGATTCTGAATGTGTTTTGTGGTATATGATTCAACGCTACAGGTTCTTTCAGTAGTTTGCAAGTTAATGTAATCCTGCCATGAGGATAATGTACACGTGTTAGGCTTGCTGTCCCTGGAGCAGGGCTCGAGGTTTGAGATTTGACTGTTTTTTTAATGAATAGATGGGAGGAGATGGGGTGGTGGAGGGATGCTAACAGAATCATCGCTGCATGGATGTAAGCAGCTGTTTATATACGCTTACTCTGGTGATGTGATTGGTCGGATTAAATGAACATGCTCCTCCCGAGCTTTGTTATGAAACTCCATATAATTTTAGATACTCTAGTAGTTAATGTCTTCTTAGTCAAAGCCTACACTGAGATTTACATGAAGGTAAATTTGTTTTAATAGTGCAGTGTAATAAGGAGCTATATTAAGTTATATTACACACATTTCAGAATGCAACACATATTAGTCAATTCAGAACAAGAAGTGTGATTCTATTTTATCCAAGTAGATTCCATAGATACTGAGAACATCAATAATAAGTTAATTTCACAGAGAAATGTGTTGCCAGAGCAATGAAATTCTAGATATAGATGAATCATTTTTTTTTTACAGAGAGGAAGCGGTGTCATAAACCAAAGCAGGAGCTGTGAGGAATGGAAGACTTTTAAGCAGAGACTGAATCCATTAGCTTCATTACATGCCACAGCAAGTGCCTTGAATCTAATTCTAGAGCCAGTGGAGAAAAAAAAATGCATTACAGAGGTTGTTTTCTATAGCTCAGGAGACTCAGTTGACTTTTCAGTTATATTTCACTCAAGTATCAACTTTGTCTCAGATGCTTCTCCTAAATATCTGAAAAAACATTTAAAATATGCACAAAGTGTAATAAGGAGCTATATTAAGTTATATTACACACATTTGGTGTGTAATATAACACACACAATTGGTGATATATTGTGTAGTGAGTACAGACCAGTGTTGGGTGTAATGTGTTACAAAGTAATCTGATTACATTTTGCGGTAATGCAGAAACAAAATCGAATTACTTTCCAGATTAAGTAATTAGTAATCTAATTACAATTTCCCCAAAGTAATTAGTAATCAGTAGTGGATTACTTTTTTGAAAGTAACTTACCCAACACTGGTACAGAGCTATATAATTAATGCTGATGGCATATCTCAGACAATTTGGTCTTGGAAGAATTTGATTAGAAATGTTAGTACTGAAATCTCTAACTTTTGATTGCAGACTTGTTGACAAATCCAAGAAGTGAGCACAGTTTGTGACATTGCTGAGTTGTCGTCTGAAACTCTAGAAGAGGCACATGTAAGACTCATAGAGTCAGCAAAATTCTCTAATGGGCCGTAGTCAGGGACGGATTATGACTTGCAAAGGCCCTGGGGCCAATTATCTCCAAGGTCCCCCCTCCATCCAATAACTGTTGCGTGGGGGTGGGGTTGTCGTTGTTCATGCCCAAAAGGGTTTTCAAGTGGGGTGGCTCACCAAACTATATCACGCAGCCTTAAAGCCCAGGGCACCCGCGGGCTGTCAGGTGCACCCTGGTAGTCAAGGGCCCCTGGGCACAGGCCCCATTGGCCCGGTCGGTAATCTGTCCCTGGCCATAGTCAGGTTAGGCCCCATACAATATATATTTTGCTGTGAAGCTGTGAAGCATAGACATACAGTATGTTCGATGCATTGAACTGTTGTATATCATTCTGAAATGACATTGAAAACACGTCTTTCCATAACAATCCTGGTGACAAAAACTATCAAAATCTCTGAAAATTAGATGTGACTTAGGGCCTTAAGACAGTACAACATATTTAATAGACCATACATCTATCCCTCACAGCCTCGTTTCATTCACGAAAAACAAATATTTAATATATCCGGACAAAGGTCTGTTCCTCTGTATTTAATTGCATTGCTGTCTAGGAGAAGCAATCAAGATATATGAAATATTTTTCCTTTATCTGGGCTGTAAGAGAGAGTGTGAGATAAAACTCATGTTGGGTTGAGTGGAGCATTCAGGGTGAACTCCAAGGACTCTCTAAGGATGCTTTGGCTGTATTTCAGGAGTGAGCACAGCATGACCATAATAATTTGCTGGATGAAAGAGTCTCTTTGGGTTCATATAAGCATGACTGATTGTCAAAACATACTTTATAGATTTATAAAATAAGTTTATTATGATTTCATTTTCCCACATAGGATGCACTATATGCACCTGCACACACTTATACTGCAGGTACACTGTGAGTGTATCAAATCTGGATGAACTGATCAGATGTTGGTGTCTGTCAGCTTTCACATCAATAATTCAGAGCGATAACGTATCGCTCCAGGAGAGAGAGAGTATAGATCTTAATACTTTACTGAGAGCAGCAAACCAACATAGACATTCTTAATCCATAAGAGAGCAAATGTTAATGGTTTTAGCATAATAACAAATGTAGGGAGTTGTTTTATGTATACACTAAAAAAAGTGGTAAGCTGCAATTGTTAATTATTTATGATCTAACCCTTTACAGGTTGATTCAGTCATGTTAAAAAATATATTTTTTTCAAGCACGGTTTATTCAACCCAGTTAATTTAGATATTACCATATGAGGCAAAGTAGCAGACAGGTATCCAAGCAGACAGTGTAGCATCTGTTGTATATCTGTGTAGTATCTACATGTATCTTTTAAATCAGTAAAAATGTCTTTGTAGTGTTGGGGTAGTCGAGTCCGAGTCATGAGTCCAATTGTAATGGATTTAATGATTTAATTGTCACGGACTCGGATGCATTTTTACTCTGACTTGACTCGGACTTGAGCCTTTCGGACTCTGGATTTTTTTTCCGGGTCCATTGCATTTGTGATGCAATAACAAACAAACAAGCAGACAAATAATGTAACATAGGGTGACCATATGTCCTCTTTTTCAGACCTAAAAAAAGCGTCCAGCCGGGATTTCAAAATTGCCTCTAAATGTCTGAGATTTGGCTTTGTCTTCATATTGATGTGCTCTCTACAGTTAGAAACCAATTTGAATTTTGTTCAGGATACTAATCATAAAATGTGAATATGAAATGCAACAGAGGTGTTTTTTGTTGCATTTATATTGACAAATTGTTTTTCTTAGATGTGAAGGTTAAAATTAGCTTAACATTTTGATGTTGAGTTTATGATTACATTTTTAATTCAGATTCATGTAAAGATTCATTCGGACTCGTCCTGATATGTACTCGGTCTTGAGCCTGACTCTGCCCCTTTTGGACTTGGACTTGACTCGGACTCAATTGTTTAAAGACTCAGACTCGAATCGGACTTGGACTCGACTAAGGTGGACTTGAACCCAACCATGTGCTTTGTGGACATCTAAAACTTTATGTTTAAACTTAAAATATTAACCAACAGAGGACTGTGTGTGTGTGTGTGTTTGTTCTTGGATGTTATCTAGAAGGAAAGACATTGTTAGTTAATAATGGGCCAGGTGTGGACCAGTGGGAAAGGTGGACCCACCAAAAGCCCAGGAGGCATGAACTCTGCCTGGGGTACAAGGAGGCAATAAATGCTAATGCAGCTCAGTTTTCACAAACGCCTCAGTTATCACCACTGGCAAAACAAGACATTCAGCATTTTTTAAATAGAAATCAAAGCTCAGCAATCCCCTTTGTGCCACTTGTGTTTTTATAGTGATTTTGAACTCTTGTTTGTCCTCCTAGCTAAATCAGAACTGTCTAGAAAGATGATGTATTTTATATACAGTATATTAGTACTTTCATTTGATTAAAATAATTAATTGTGATTAATCGCATGATTTTCATAGTTAATCACGTTTAATCGCAGATTTTGAAAGTGTTGAAATTTGACTATGTGCTGTATACTTATTTTCTTGTCAAAATGCATTTAGTTTATTCTTAGGAAAAACAAAACAAACTATGTAGCCTTACAATAATTATTATAAACATTTACCAAAAAAAAGCCTTCCGCGGTATAAAGACAGAAATGCACCAAAATAGCACCAATTCAAGTAATATGTTAGGGTCAACTAATTGAAAAAACTAGTCCTCATCACTGAAAAAAAAAAAGATTTTGTGGTGAAGTAAAAGTAGCAGAAAAGATTAAGTACTTTCTACATTAAATAATTTAGTTTAAGTGTATTTTAAATATTATTAATGATGCTTCATCATGTATCAATCCCCAATACCTTGTCATATCAATTCACTAATTTGATAAAAGTAAAATTTACTTGAGAATTTCTCATTTAAGCCACCAAGAATAATGTGTATCCTTTACTTGAAAATGTGTTTACCAGCAATTCCTGAATGGAAATTGTTTCTTGGTTTTTATTTAACAAACCCTTCTCCCAATTTTTTTAGTGTAGGTTGCGTATTCGTTGCAATGTGCATTAAACCTCATCCTTCACAATTATATTGGCCGGCAGGCTGTGGCTGCTTTGGTACAGCAGTCGTGAAGCCGCATTCACATGATTCACATCAAGGCATCAACGCACTGATCAACGCCAGCGTCAAGCAGCACTTTGAAGTTTGACCTCCACAAGAAAAGTGCGGCAGAGAACGGCCGAGCTCGAAATTGCATACTACCCATTCTACTTTTACTGCTTCTGCCATATGGCAGAAATAGTAAGAGTATGTTGCATGCTGGTTTGATTAGTTTTAATAACTTCTGTGTTTTATTATACATGACATTGCACGATGCTTAAAAATATTGTGGAATCACAAAGACATTTACTAGGGAAACCGGGGCTAGTTGTCAAACAGGGACGTTGTCACAAGGCCTCAATCACATGAACTATTTTCTTTCTATTCGTGTTTTTTGTTTGATGGCATTAAACGCCTTGTTTAACCCTTTATTAAATTAGAAAAAAGTTTTGTGGTTTTAATTTTCCAAACTAAAATGACATTATCGTCATATTTATGATATAGCTTTATAACGTATATAATGAAGTATATAATGAAGGTGAGACAAGGGCCGTTTTCGTGAATGTCAGGTCTGTGCACGCTGTTTACATTTTGCTGAAAAGCGAATAGCCTATAATAGGCTGTATAATCACAGGTTCCTATAGTGACAGCTTACCAGTGTGACAACAGGTCAATGTGTTTTAAATGAGTGATTTTTTAAAATATGTTTTTTATAATCACCTAACCATGTTTTAATCAACCAGGTTGAAGTAAACAATAAAAATAATGTTAGTTACCATGAACACCCAGACGTGGATACCTGCCAAATCCAACGTCACAAAGCTCAATGAAGGTGCCCGACCAAAAATGAAAAAGCTCCACAGCTCCAAAAATAGAAAATTTATTATAGGGTTCCCACCCCAATCTTGGAGTTTGACCATAAAGGTTGAAGGGCCTCAATGTGGGAAAGAGAGAGAGAGAGAGAGAGCGAGAGAGAGCGAGAGAGCATCTGATTAAACCTCTTTGTTTCTTTTAGGGTGAGAACGCACCTGAACGATCAAGAAGTCGATCCAGCAATATATCTAAGGTAGCTCACACACACACACACACACACACACACACACACACACACTTCTATTGAGTTTACCATCATTATTCACAGCAAGTCTAATCACATCAAAGTAAATAATTTACCATTAAATGGCACACGATTGAAAATTATTTTACACTTCATGTTGAAAGCTGGCTTTGGAATTGGCTGTTTCAGGCAAGTAGTTCCACCCAGGGAGTCGTGCTGAACAGTGTGTCTCAAACATCAATTACACCCTCCTCTCAGGACATATGCAGGTAGGTCCCGCCATGATGATTGTTGCCCTTGGTTACAGGGGTGACCATGTTTAATATGGTGCTTTGCTCATCTACATGTATGCTTATCATGTGGATTTTTGGATTGTGTTTTGGAATAGGTGTGTTTGGATGAATGAATAGTGAGGTCCAGAAGTCTGAGACCACGTTGAAATGTGAAATTTGTATTTGTACAAAATTGAAGCAAATTTTTGCAAAATGTCACAAGATGCTCTTTGGAACCTTTTGGAGTAATTCTGGGATAACAAGGATCATCTGGTTTTGCGCAAACTTGTGGAGTCATTAAAGCAAAATGAAGACATATAAAAAAATACTAATTTCATTTAAATGTTCAACTAAACAATTTTACTCAATTGTTTATGCTCCTAACATAATTTGTAATACAAATGTGTATTAAATGAGTAAAGAATACAACATAGACGCACTTTCACTAGTGGTTTTAGACATTTGGACCTCACTGTATGTATCAATGTGTACAATAGTAACCTTGAAAGTATGTTGAAGCATTTACAACCAAATTACATTATGTGCTTTGAATACCAATTTTTTTTACAGCTGGGTCTCTGTGTCGAATATGATTAGTAAACAGTGAATTGCAAAGACATGAGGCCAGTGAGAGAAAAATGTGTTAAATATGTTGTACAAACACCAGCTCAAAAGAGATTCACTTTTTATTTATACATCATGTTTTGCATTCACAATCATTTCATGCTTTGTTGTGTGTTCTTCATTGCTTTGCTTTTGTCTGTCTCTATGTATGTGTGTGTTTGTTCTGTGTGTTTTGTGTAGCTCACGTGGTCACACTAATCTTGAAGTACATGGCTCAGATCAGACTACACTCATCATGCCCATAAACCCTGCCACCGCTTCCGCCCCCACCGCAAAGCGACAAGTCAAACGTCGCATTCGACGGCGACGGGAGAGCAGTGGGACCGGGGCCGTTGGGTGTGTCACGGAGTGTGTGGACCAACCGAGACGTTCACGGTCTTATAAACAGGTGCATACACACTCAGACTCATCCTCAGAAGACGAGGAGCGCTGGAGAGAAACTCACTCCTGGAGCCGTGAAAAAGCAAGACGGAGACGCAGCAGCAGCATACACATGCAAGCGCAATCCCGTGAGACACGGGACGGTATTGAGCTCATGTCTGGCAACTCAAATGAGGGACAGAAAGAGAACCAGCCACCACAGTGCAAGGAACCCAATGGCAAGACCCACAAAAAATTGTCTTCAAAAAGGGAGGAGCGTGGAAGCCAAAGCCAGGCAGCAAATCACAGCAAAGGAAGTGAGCGTGGTAGTAGTAGGTATGGAACTGAGGAGGAGGAGCCTATTACTAAGAAGTATGAGGAACGAGGCTCAGGAGACCCAGATATGGCCGTCCCATCCCCTTGTAAATTCACAAATCCCACCAATCAGAATGGCACCACTCCACAAGCATGCACTGATGATGAACTAGAGGTGTGCAGGTGAGAGAGATGGATTGATGGATGAGTTCTCTGTTGAAAAACAGCATTTGTTGGTCTTCAGCATATGTAGTGTTATAGACTAGTGGTTCTCAACCTTTTTGATTCCAAGGGCCCCCATTGACCAAGTCAATTTTTACAGGCACACTCACTCTCTTACAAGCACCCAATGCCTCTCAATTAATTTCAGGATTCCAGAGGTTTAAACCTATAAAGCCTAGCGTATCATATTTGATACATGATCTTCTAAAGCCTCTACATCATCAACGTGATTTCTTTGCGGAATATCCTGTTGTACCTAATGTTGAAAAACCCAAATGACACACTATATTCTCTTCTAATATGCACTTTGCACTGTAGTGAACAATCATCCCAAATGGTACACTTAACGTATTTTTACTAAACGGAAGCATTCGTCATTTAACAGCTGTCAGACGTGACCTTTCAAACGCATGCGATGTGTTGCCACTAGCTTTAGCACGTTAGCCATCCTTATTTCGACACTTGTATCACAGATAACGTCCATATTCACACAGCGTGTGGTGATGGAAAAGCATTCAACTCACATTTGTTAGGCGCCTTCTTCACTGAAGTTTCGCTAGTTGCTACGTTCTCTGTTATTTACAATTACTTTGTCAGATGAACAACACAGCCCCTTACACTCCGTACGGCAAGCCACGAGCGTTGAGTGCATAAATTGTCCAATATTTCACACTCTATTTTGACGGTTGAAAAATTGTATCACCA
Organism: Xyrauchen texanus; assembly: GCF_025860055.1. Classification (NCBI taxonomy): domain Eukaryota; kingdom Metazoa; phylum Chordata; class Actinopteri; order Cypriniformes; family Catostomidae; genus Xyrauchen; species Xyrauchen texanus. Next base: position 43,571,660 of record NC_068286.1, read on the forward strand.
GAGTACTCATAGACCACTTCTTTTTATTGCATTTTCAATGTTAATACACTACTCACACTACTTATACTTAGAAATAATGTCGAATTGTGCAGAATTGTGCGGTTGGGAATGCACCAAGTGTCGATGCTCTTTAGGCCGTAGAAGGCCTTGTTGAATAAATTCCAAAATGTCATTGGAAATGCACATCTATTTGCTGTAAAATCTTTGCTGGTTTAGTTGTTACTGATATTTCAAAATTAATATTTACTTGATTGAAGCAGCTTGTGCTTACTTAATATTTCATAAGTATGTGTATCAACAATGATATAACAGGCCTTGCAGAAGTAAGACCATGTTGTTTGACCAGCTAAACCAATACCAAAACAGCACTAACCAGAATAAACCAGCCTGAACCACCATGGTCTATTCTGCTGAATAGATACTAAGCTGGTCTATTCAGCAGAGGTGGAATAAGTAAGAGTTTGATGGTGTAAGTCTGATGAGGTTGGTTATTTGTGTTTGTGTAGGATCTGTCACTGTGAAGGCGATGAGGAATGCCCTCTCATCACTCCCTGCCGCTGTACAGGCAGTTTGCGTTTTGTCCACCAGGCATGTTTGCATCAGTGGATCAAGAGCTCTGATACACGCTGCTGTGAGCTGTGCAAGTATGACTTCATCATGGAAACACACCTCAAACCTTTGTGCAAGGTAACACACACACATACACATGCACGCACTCACACTCGCACTCACACACGCACACACATTTACTTACTATGTGAACGCAACATAAGAATGTTCTAAATGTTCTTCAAGAATTGCTCTTAGGAAAATCTTTTCAAACTTCTTATTATACTAAATAACTTTTTTGTAAATCCAGCCCTTGGCCCATAGATATGGCTCGGGCTCCTCCTGTAGTCTATTGGATATTGTTTTACCGATTTAATCATATGCGAGGTTCAGAAAGTCTGATCGCTTTGAAAAATTATAGCACACTCCTCCTCAATTAGCAGCATGAATTGAGATATCATTCATGTCCGTAGTACAAGCTGCACAGAACCAGTTACACTCAACTTTAAGACTTAGGGTTAGGGGTTAGTTCAAGTCCCTTAGCAATGCCTTAGCAAGCACCACTAAAAACATATGTTCAGTTATTGTCAGGGCCGTAGCCAGTTGGGTGATTTTTATTTTTATAGGAAAGGGGCCCAGAACAATATACCTTCAGGGGCCTCAGATGACCTTGCTACAGCCCTGGTTGTTATTGTTATTGTTATTGTTATTGTGCAGAATCTTTTGAATATGTGACTTTTCATTAGGTCAGTGAGCTCTCATATCAAAGTGCTGCCACACTGTGGTTAAAGGGATAATTACAGGAAGGACGTGGATTCACAGATGTGAGCAGTCTAATAATCTGTCCACCCCTCTTGCTGCACCCTTCATCTCTCTTTGTCCTTTAGTGGGAGAAGTTGCAGATGTCTACAACTGAGTGGAGGAAGATCGTCTGCTCTGTGGCCTTTCACCTGGCGGCCGTCGTGTGTGTCATCTGGTCTCTGTATGTTCTGATTGACCGCACGGCTGAAGAGATCCGCCAAGGCAAGAACAATGGTAAACACACAATCACAAAAATAAAACTTCAACAAGTCTTAATTATTTATGCAATGCAGTGCTGTTCAGGTCCCAATGAGAACTAAATGTATAGTGTCAAATACAAATACACTAGCTTTAGTGGTACACATTTCTGTTGTTATCTTTGCTAACACTTTACATTGATAAGAATGAATAATGAATTGGTTAGAATACCATTGCATTCGAGATGTAGTAGTTGAGATGTCCAATATGCTGCCACAATGCATAATTTAATAGATAGTTCTGAAGGAATATACTGAATATATATATATATATATATATATATATATACACACATACGCAGTATATATAGAGAGAGAGAGAGAGAGAGAGAGAGAGAGAGAGAGAGTGTGAGGCACTCTTTATATGTGCAGTGCCTCCATTTGTGAAGACAGTTGACAGTTATGCACTGTCTAATAGATTTATTTTGTAAGTACATTTCTTTATATAGGTCTGTTTTTACAAAATGTACTTTTAATAATAAAATGCTTAATTTGTATAGCACTAATATTAGGTGAAATGTTGCGATTTAATCCAAGAATGTCCATTTTATTGATAAGTCTGACAAACAAAAACCTCAGCCATCCATGCCAGTTGGTGTCATTTTAAAGCAGTTTACTATAAGGTTGTATTCGTTAACGTTAGTAACTGTAATGCAATAGTTAACATGAACTAACAATGATCAAGCCACTTCAACTACAACTGCATTTTTACATATACAATTTTACATGAAGAGTTGTTTAAATTAACATCAGTTGAACAAACAATCAACAATCTGTCTGGCAACATGATCACACGGGACGTCGGCATGTTGTTTCCGAGAGTTCCAGTACGCTAGGATCGGCCACATTATGCTGATTCACACATTTTTGCAACTGCTCCTGTGTTTACCTTCTCCGGTGACTGGAAGCGCATTGCGTCAGCAGTTTGGAAGACCTGGATTCGCATCCCCTGTTGAAACCAGGAAGTAATTGCGTTCACATAATCAGTGACAAGCGATATTCAGGGGTTGCATTTTCCCCTTAACGTTACATTTTTAGTCCACTGATGGTAAGGTTTAGGTTTGGGGGTTCAGTTTATAAAACATGCATTACTCCTCACTGTAACACATAGCCTGAACAGCTAAAAACAACCAGCTTTAGGCACCTCTCTGTGGACATTTCACCTAAAATGGAGCTCACACATGCCCATATGCCTAACAACAGTTACTGCTTTGGCCAATGGGGGCAATATTTTAATTTCGGTAAGCACAGAGTGGTTTTAGCTAAAGAAAAGTCATCCTACTGTTTACAATGTCCCTGTGTGATCAGACTGGAATGATAAAATGTTGATAAATTAATGCTGTAAAAAAAAATATTGTTTGTGGTAGTTTACACCAATCAACCACAACATTAAAACCACCTGCCTAATATTGTGTGGGTCCTCCTCGTGCTGCCAAAACAGCGCCAACCCGCATCTCAGAATAGCATACTGAGATTATATTCTTCTCACCACAATTGTACAGAGTGGTTATCTGAGTTACCATAGACTTTGTCAGTTCAAATCAGTCTGGCCATTCTCTGCTAGCCTCTCTCATCAATAAGACATTTCCATCCACAGAACTGCCGCTCACTGGATGGTTTTTGTTTTTGGTACCATTCGGAGTAAATTCTAGAGACTTTTGCATGTGAAAATCCCAGGAGATCAGCAGTTACAGAAATACTCAATACCAGCCCATCTGGCACCAACAATCAGCCATGCGATTATCTAATCATGCATGGATGAAATGCATTAATGTTCAGAAATAGTTTTACCTCTGAAGTCATGCTGTAGTATTTCAGAGTAGCTGTGTGGTATGATATAGTGCTGTAATGCCGTGCCATGCTCTCATTGCACACACAGCGTTGCTGCGTTTGTCCCTTCTCAATGCCGTAGGGGTGCTGGAGTGGCCGTTCTGGACCAAGCTCATCGTGGTGTCTGTTGGCTTTGCTGGAGGACTCATCTTCATGTACATTCAGTGCAAAGTTTACCTGCAGCTCTGGAGGAGGCTGAAGGCTTTCAACAGGATCATCTTTGTAGAGAACTGCCCTGACACCGCCCGCAACAGAGATGACAGGCCGCCCCCCATCACCCAGAGTAACGGCAAACATGAGGCAGTGGAGGTTCCTGCACCTCAGACACAAACAATCACTTCTTGTCCTGTGCCCACAGGAAGTGTGGAGATAGCCCCTGTTTGACATTGGTGGGGCAGGCGTGACTACTTCCTGTCTCTGCTCAAATCTGGGCAAGATGAAAGGTTGGTTGTGTCTCAAATGGTGTGTGGCTTACTGCACTACTCTTCTTGGTGCACTTCAGTGGTTGAAGAGGATGTTGATAGAGTAAGGGAAGTCTAGCCAAGGGCTCCTGGTGTATCTGACCAAAGCCATGTGAATTACATAAAAAAGCACTTTTTATTTAGGGGAGGACTTTAGTTGTCAAGAAGTTAACATAAGAAGTTTCTATACTGTATATATACTTCTTATTGCTTATATTTAAAGGTGCAATAAGTAACTTTTTGCTTGTGTCATCTTGGAATTACAGTGACACCTAGTGGTGTGTATGCAGCATCATTTAAAATCAATAGTGTTCAGTAACAGATGCCATTGTAGAATTTGATTTTAACGATCAGCTATGATTCATTTAATCCATGAGTGAAAGTGTCCAATAACAAGGCGGTTACTGAGATTTAAGGAATATTAAGGGTTCAATACAAGTTAAGCTCAATCGACAGCATTTGTGGCACAATGTTGATAACTACAAAAATGTATTTTGACTTGCCCCTCCTTTTGTTAAAAAAAGTGAGGCACTTACAATGGAAGTGAATGGGGGCCCATTTTTAAACGTTAAAATACTCACTGTTTCAAAAGTAAAGATAAAAGACGTGAACAGTATGCATGTTAACATTATTTTAGTGTGATAAAATCACTTACTAACCTTTCCTGTGTAAAGTTATAACCAATTTTTCAACTTGATTGCCATGACGATGTAATGTCAACAAACCCTAAAATTACAGTAAAAATAGCATTTTTAACAACTTCACAGCTCAAAGAATACATTAGTTTTAACAGAAGAATTAAAGCACATGCTTGTATAAAATTATACACAACAGTTCTGACTTTAAACCCTCCAGAAATTGGCCCCATTCACTTCCATTGTAAGTGCCTCTATTTCTGCTTTCTTTTAAAGAAAAGGAGGGGCAAGTCAAAATACATTTTTGTGTTAATTAACATTATGCCACAAATGCTGTCGATTGAGCGTAACTTGTATTGAACCCGGAATATTCCTTTAAGCAAGTAGTATTCAGCTGGTCATGTGATTTTAAAAATGGCAGCCCCCATGAGGGTGCCCCTGCCCATTGTAGAATAAAACTGCTTTTATAAGGTTACTGATATGACTAGAGTCCTCATCTTACAATATGTGAGTGGTCGTGATTTTATACATGCCAAAATCACAATCCTTTTCATAGGAGTAAAACTTTTTAAATGTGGCAAAAATGACTAAGTGCAACTTTAATCAGATTACGAAAAAACTGTTCTCTCAATTGCCAAAACTTACAAAGAATTCTCTATCGGACATTTAAATTAGACAGGGACCAGGAATAAACTGAGATGGCATGACGATAGTGATTACTGGCATCAAGGAACAAGACTTGAGAGGCAATCTGAGCATCAGTTGCGTTGTAATCCTCTAAAGCTTTGGCTCTCACCTCAATTGTCTTTGTACTCTTAGATCAGGAATAGGAGAATCATTATGCTGATTGTATTTACAGTTTAACTCAAAGAATAGAGTTAAATTCATTGAATGTCTTGAAAAAACCTAAACAAACCAAAGATGTTACACACTAGGAAAGAGACATGCATTGGTAGATGGCTTGTATTCGTTTATCATGTTAAACATGAACTTAGTCTTCAGTAAAGACCGGCTGTATATAGTTGATGTATTATGTGACACACAAATGTATATTATTTTTGGTAGTCTGTTTATAGATACAGTCGCCAAGGGAGGCATCTCCCACCAATAGGGGAAAACAAATCCCAGTTATCACAGTTATCAGTTCATTTCTATGGGCAAAGTGAAGAGAAACGTACAATATATCATTTGCAATAGAGATTGCCATTTCTAGGTCTGAATTTACCCTTTTGATTTACATATATAGGTTAGTACTGTGCAAAAGTAAAATAGTCAAATCTATCAGAAACGTTTCTTTGTTTCCCCCATGCTAAACCTCACCAATCCTCAGAAAGTGACGTCTTACCGACTGTATCTTTGCGGTTTTTATTTTTTATTTTGTTCACTTAAAAACTCAACTTATACAGCTTTTCAGAAGGTATGTTTGAAAGGGTTTGAAGGAGAATTAAGTTTATTTATTTGCATGACAGCGATCTGTTAACATGATCTGTAAGTGTGCAGGTCATTATTAGTTTTGCTGATTGCTATTCAGGACGACTTCACAGAATTTTACGTTTTGTAAAGATTTAAATTGGAATATTATTTTCTACAGTGATGATCTTGATATACTAAACCAATTTTAAGAAATGCTCTCAATGGACAAACCAGATCAAGATCAATGTAAACATCTCAAATGCACATTATAAAGAAACATGCAAAATCGGTGCAATAAATATGTGAATGTATCAAACAGTTTCAAAGTCTCTGTTTGTTTATATCATGGTTGTACTGTGTTACTTGTGTGACTAGGAAACCTCCTTCCTCAAAACAAAGCCTTTTTGCTGATCCAGATGAGTACATAGCAAGAGGCCAGATGTGCTCTGGTAAAAGAGCACAATGCACACTCGTTTTTAGTCCCCAACCTTTTCCATCCTTTCTCAATCATTGTGTCCACTGCTCTTACATACAGCATGCTGCGTCTTCATTTACAGTCAGTTGTACTGTAGTAGATAACATAGTAGATAACCTCATCTTCCTCATTCACTTCCTCCATGTGTATCATGTAAAACAGCAGAGGGTGTGCTGTCAGAGCCTTTTGGTGAAACTTTTATCATCTTAATGCTGAATAATACTAGTCATTCATTTTCAGGATGTTAACCCTTTTAATGCCAGTTTGTTTATATAATGCCAGTGATGTTTTATTTTTTAATCACAGTCTAGGATGTCAGTGATTAGCAACAATGTTGATTTTGATGCATTATTATTTTTTGTGCAGTGTCAGATTTAAACAAACAAACAAAAAAAAAAAAACTCACACTTAGTACCTTAGAGGACAAATATGTCCATGTCAAAAAACTGCCATAAGAATATTATATATTAATATTATTTTCCACTTTCAATTAGTTAATTTTTTTAACAACATCAGTCCTGATTATAACTACCAAATATTCATTCATTTTCAGGATTTTAACCCATTAAATGCCAGTTTGTTTATATAACGCCACTGTTGTTTCATACACACACATACATATGTAGTGTTTCCATGTTTTATGGGGACTTTCCATAGACATAATGGTTTTTATACTGTACAAACTTTATATTCTATCCCCTAAACCTAACCCTACCCCTAAACCTAACCCTCACAGAAAACTTTCTGCATTTTTACATTTTCAAAAAACATAATTTAGTATGATTTATAAGCTGTTTTCCTCATGGGGACTGACAAAATGTCCCCACAAGGTCAAAAATTTCGGGTTTTACTATACTTATGGGGACATTTGGTCCCCACAAAGTGATAAATACACACTCACACACACACACACACACACACACACACACACACACACACACACACACACACACACACACACACATATAAACACACTCTGATATCCATACCAACACACCCACACAATTTTAGCTGCATCATTTATTCAATTGGCCTGCAGTGCTCTATAATACAGCAAACATAAAATTGGAAAAAATCATGTATTTGCTCCATAGGCTAAACATGATAAAAATGGCGCCATCTGGTGCGAAATATTACAAATTACAATTTTTAAGCCAGGGCTCCAGAATGAAAGCATAATATCATAGAATTCATGATGTTATGCTTTAATGCCACTGAAATCAAATATTGCAGTTTGGGTTTCAATGGGGACATTTTTGTCCTGAAGTTCCTGAGTGTAACTATTTTGTAAACTATACTTGTGGTGTATTATAGGAACTGAGCATGAAATTCAAAAATTCCCCCAAAATTACACACCTTTGGCAACAATTAAGCAATTGGCATTAACAAAATTATTGTTATTTTTTTATTTATTTTTGTTGAAAAAGACAAAAATGTCCCTAAGGTCGCACAAGGGTGAAACAATAAATGCTTTTTGAGTTATTAATTGTACAAAAGGGTATATCGTTTCTTATATGCTGAGAACTTTTGTGACCCATGACTTATTTTTATTTTTATTTACTTTATTTGTTTGTTTGTTTTTTCCTTCACCTGTACTTCTTATCTTAATGTCTCAGTGATTGTATTCATATATTGTTGGATCTTGTGTAATTTTATAATTTGTATATATAAAAAATCCAACTCGTATTTTTTTTGTACAAGTTCCATGTGCTTGTTGTAAATGTTAAACAAATACTATTTAGTTTCTTAGTGACTAAATAACTACAGTTTGTTCACATTCGGACTATTTGCATTATTTTAATTTCATGTCATTATTTTATTAATTTTCTAGCTTTTGCTTGTCGCTTCAGAAATACTAGTTCAAAAATGAAAATTCTCTCATCATTTACTCGCCCTCATGCCATCCCAGATGTGTATGACTTTCTTTCTTCTGCAGAACCCAAATGAAGATTTTTAGAAAATAAATCTCAGCTCTGTAGGTCCATACAATGCAAGCGAGAACAAAAAAATTGTTTTTACAAAAAAAAAAATCTCCCCCTTTGTCCAGCCCCGGCCAGATGGCGATATGCACGAAGAATGCGAATAACATAACAAACAAAAGAACAATGGGAAGTGAAAGTGAATTTTATATAGTAAAAAGGTACTTGCACATTGATCTGTTTCTCACCCACACCTGTCATCACTTCTGAAGAAAAAGATATAACCGCTGGAGTCATATGGATGACTTTTATGTTGCCTTTGTGTGCTTTTTGGAGTTTCAAAGTTCACTTACATTGAATGGCCCAACAGAGCTCAGACATTCTTCAATTAATCTTTGTTTGTGTTCTGCAGAAGAAAGAAAGTTATACACATCTGGGATGGCATGAGGTAAACAAGTAAACGAGAATTTTAATTTCTGGTTGAACTATCCTTTTAACGGAGATATTGAAGGTCTACAATTCACAGAGAGAACAATAAGGTAACCCAACTGAAATTTAAATAAGAGTTTGTAGGCAAATAGCAAATAAAAATAGCACAATGCACTGATTCATGTGCAAAATCCCACGCTCAAATAAAGGAAGGAAGAAAAAAAGCACACTAAAAAACAAGGCACGCTAGGCACGTTCTGCACGTGCCTCCTGTTAAACCGTGTCCACTCAGCAGAGAGCGCCCGTGGGTTTGTTTGGTGTCGCAGCTCAGCTGACTAATGTGTCATATGATTCCTACAACACACTCATGGATCTCATGTCTGCTAGAAACCTGAACTCTCGTCCCGATGGGGAAACTGCGATCCCGGAGTGTGGGCATGTGAAATAGAGTGCAAGCATGCCGACTCTGCTGCAGAAACTCTTCAGCAAGAGAGCTGTCGGTAACGGGATCGCCCGGGACTGTTCGAGTGAAGTGGAGCTGCGGTAAGCACGCGCCGACAGTACACCTTTGGATATATACAATCACGCGCGTACCTGTGCATGCAAAAGTTGGAGCGCAGCGCAGGGCGTCCCATTATATTACAGATGTTTCTCCTGCAATAAAGACCAGAGGTTATCGTGCGAATATATACGAGTTTGTAATCACTGTTTATAAACTCAGTGTGCCACCGTGCCTCACAGGCCATAGGTTCAGTGCAAAATGCGTTGTGGAAACACACACCAGCAGTTCTCATAAGTGCGTGTCGGTGTGTCCACCAGTGTTGGTGTAATGCATTACTAATTAATTTATTAATTAATTACTGTATTTAAATGAAGGGATTACTCTTAATTTTTCAGTAATTGAAGTACACTTACTTCTAATGTATTTGCGATACTGTATAGACTATAGAACAATTATATATACAATAGTGAATTTAAAATCGAAATGTAACATTTAATGTAAAAAAAAATATATGTTTTTTAATTTACCGCCGCCCTCTTAAATTCTTTGGCCAGTTCATGAATAATTTATTAATTTTATATGATTTATTTGAAAGAATTAAAGGAACAGTTTCATGTCTATCCTTGTATTTTTCATCTGGTTGAGGTTGATAAGGGTTTTAGAAAGTAATTAGGAGGCCTAATAAGTAATGCAATTACTTTTCAGACAGAGTAGTTAGTACAGTTATTAATTACATTTTTAGAGTAACTTCTCCACAACTGGTGTCCACTTTCATGTAATGCTTCCTATGTATTGATGCATGCATAATATTGCCATTTACGCATCAGGTTTTCACTGACGGCTCATTTATGTCCTCTCCTTTTATTTGCGTGTCTTCCCTGTCAGTTACTATTCTTGCCTCTAGAAGAATGAGTGACAGTTGGGCACAGGCAGTGTATAAATTGACAGCAACGCTAAGGTCAGGGCCGTTTCAAGGCATAGGCGAACTAGGTGGTCGTCTAGGGTGAAACCTGCAGGAGCCTATTTTAGCAACACTAAAAATAGGCTACTAATTTAAAACATAATATTCACAGAGGAATATGTTCTTTCATTTGCAAATTTTATATAATTTTTTTTAGGGAGGAGGAATTTATATTATAAAAAAGGACTCGATCTGTTTCTCACCCACACCTATCATATCACTTGTGAAAATATGGATTAAAAACACTGAAGTCGTCCAGATTCCTTTTATGCTGCCTTTATGTCCTTTTTGGAGCTTCAAAGTTCTGGCCACCATTTACTTGCATTGTATGGACCAACAGAGCTGAGATATTCTTCTAATAATGAAAGCCATACATATCTGGAATGGCATGAGTGGGAGGTGGGGGACTTTCTTTGTGACTTTGTTGCAACATGCTTATTATAGCGTTAGCAAATGGTACGTGTGATTTTGTTTGCTGGTGTGTGCAAATGTGGCCTGTGAGAGTGTCCTATGACTGGGTTTGGATCACATGCTTTGCGAGCGTGTGTGCGTGTGTGTGTGTGTGTGTGTGTGAGAGAGTTTGTGTTGATGACAGTCATGTGATATTTGAACTGAATTCATTTGGTCATCAGCTAGACAAGAGAACGCCCTCAAACTCTGAACACATGCTTCCTAAAACATCTGGCTCCCTCCCTCTCCTCTCTTTCTCTATATGTATCTCCATCTGAATCTCACCATCATTCTGTGTGTCTGTCAATTATGTCTCATAATGGTCAGTTGACTTGAGGAAGTAACATCAAGACAAAGTGAGATCTCATTTGTAAGAAAACTGCATCAGTGCACGCATGCATATACATGCGCACACACACATACTCTGTCTTGTGTACTGAGAGGAATATATTTGAAGATGAAGATTAAGAGTCGTAAGAAATCCACAACTTGGTGGTTATTCAACCCAGAGGATGCGTCAAGCAACAGGTACAATGAGTGTGTTTGCTTTTAGTTTTTCTTTGCTTATGAGTGCAATCCGCTTAATCTGTTTTTTTGCTCTGTACTTTTGAGTCAGTGCATATTTTATGTTTTTGTAAAGCATTGAGCTCATTATTAGTAATTTGATGCTTAGTCCTTATTGCAAGTGTGATCCTTAAGCAGTAATGTTGACATGAGAAACATGAAGCATGCCAGTAAAAGTTTATTGTATATATTGGCATATAAGCTATGTAAATTTGCCTTGAAACCGCATCATGTGAAAAATTTGAGTATTGCTTGGAGGCCCAGATAGAATCTGTGGGCTTTTTTGCATATTTGTAAAATTATATTGAATATATTTAAATATGGTAATATGTGTTAAATGGAGTTTGGAGTACTATGCTTATTTGGTAGGTAAAATCAGATTCAAGTAAACCATATTATTTAATAAATGCACTGCACATTCAAGGCCAGGTGATATGTAGAATTTGTGAATGACAAGTATTCAAATTGTTCAGAAATTTGCAACCCGCATTGTTTCAGTCAGGCCCTAGAGATCTGAAGTGCTTCTAGTTGTCAATCAGTGAAGTCTCTGTGTGTCTGTACTACAGTGATCATGTGACAGAGGTGATCATGTGATCCCACACGGGATGGCTGAGTTTGGAAAGGCATACTTCTCTTTCTGCTGTATTTCTGCTATTCCGAAACTCTACTGATGTGTCTAAAAGGCTCTGTTGAACGTATATTAGGCGACTGTTAAGGAGTATTTCTCCCTGTGTGTGTATATACTGTATGTGTGTTTTAGAAGCCTTTTTTTTTGTCTTTGCCTTTTTTTTTATTTCTTTTTTTAAAGTGGATAAGTATTGGATGGATGTTAAATTGTGTGTGTGTGTGTGTGTGAATGTGTAATGGCGGTACCACCCCAAGCAAGTCTTCTTTTCTGCATATACATGGTGAAATTATTTATTTTTCACAAATCCCAGCTAAGCTGGGGTCAGAGTGCAAGGTCAGCCATGATACGGCGCCCCTGGAGCAGATAGGTTCAAGGGCCTTGCTCAAGGGCCGAACAGGGGTGTCTTGGTGGTGTTGGGGCTCGAACCCCTGACGTTCTGGTCAGTAACCCAGAGCCTTAACCGCTGAGCCACCACTGCCCTCATATATACCTTTTTTGGGATGTATATGTAGTGTCTGGAGGCTGGGAAGTGATTGACAACTAATCTTACATTTACATTTACATTTACATTTATTCATTTGGCAGACGCTTTTATCCAAAGCGACTTACAAAAGAGGAAGAACATCAGCGAATCATCTTAGGGAGACAGTGGTACAAAAAGTGCCATATTACAAAGTTTCACTATCATCATAATAGTATACAAAACCGATTTAAGTTCAACAAGAATTTTTTATTTTTTATTTTATTTTTTATTTTTTTTATTGACCGGTTAAGTGCTTTTGGAAAAGATGTGTTTTTAGCCGTTTTTTGAAGATAGAGAGTGAGTTAGCTTCCCGGATTGAGTTGGGAAGGTCATTCCACCACCGTGGTATGATGAAACTGAAAGTCCGGGAAAGTGTTTTGGTGCCTCTTTGTTTTGGTACGACAACGCGACGTTCCTTAGCCGACCGCAGGCTTCTGGTGGGAACGTAGCTCTGCATAAATGTTTTAAGGTATGCTGGAGCAGACCCAGTGACTGTTTTATATGCCAGCATCAGGGCTTTGAATCTTACTAAGTTTCTGTAGCGTTTTACCCTTTAGGGCAGTATTTTTTGTTTTGTTTTTGAAAGCTTTCATCACAATGTATATTCTCTGTCTCACTCTCCCTTTTGTTTAGTTGGGCGTCTGCTGAGTTTGATCTAGCTCAGATCCGGTTGATAGTGTATCAAGACTGTGAGAGAAGAGGGCGCCAGGTTCTCTTTGACTCCAAAGCAATACATAAACTCAATGCATCTGAGTCGGTAAGTTACTTGTGTGTGTGTGTGTGTGTGTGTGTGTGTGTGTGTGTGTGTGTAGGGAGGTGTCTATGAGCACTGTTTGGGAGGAGTCACATGCTCTGTAATCCAGCTTGCTTGAATCTCATGACAGGTGTGACTGCTCAGCTAACTGGGTCAAAGTGTTTAACACCCATGAGTGGATGTGGATGTGTGCGTGGATGTGTGCATGTTTGTGTGCGTTGGATTGATATGTCCATTTACTGACTTTTGATTTTTTTTGTATCATGTACTGTATTTGTTTGTGGGTGATTTCTTTTTTGCATTAGGTGTCCAGGCTAGAAATTAAGGGGGAGCTCGGGGCAAAAGTGCCACTAAAAATCACTGAAATGACCCTATATTTTAAAATGATGAAATGAGGAACTTGTAATGAATTCCTCTGTTTATATTTGTTACATTTGATATAATTAATATACTATTCTATGTCTAATTATGCATTTGACCTCTTGTTAATGTTAATGAACTGGTTCAATTGAAGTAATTAAACTGAAAGGATGATACACAGTATTTTTTATAAAATTAGAAAAAGAAAAAAACATGCCCCTTAGAATAAAATACAGGGGGATATTTGGCCCCTTAATGGTAAAGTACATTTCGTACATTGTTCTGTGTACACTTTTCACTTCAAGGAAATCTTCGAGTCATTTTGAGAAATCAGATTTCCTTGATCGATTGAAATAAGAGTTACCAGTAAATGGAACATGAAAACCTACTGCAGTGTTTCCACTAGGATTTTTTTGACCCGTATTTATGCGTGACAGTGGAGGAATAGCTTAAAATTACCTTAGAATAATTACAGATGGGTTATTAATTTTCGCCTTGTCACATGAAAGTCACTAGATCTTTTTTTTTCCAATCAATGAAAGTGAATGGTGACTGAAACATTAACTTTTGTGTTCCATGGAAAAAAGTAAGTCATAAAGGTTCGCAAGTAATGACATAATTACTATCACTTTAAGAGTACAAGTCAAAACTCACCGGTTACATTTAAAGTTAAATTACATGTTGACAAAATGGATTGAAGGTGTCTCCCCCGCCCCTGGCAGCGAGCCCCTCCCCTCTTGCGGTCGGCGGTCTCAGACCCTGCCACGTTTCACCGGCTGGTAGGGGACTCCTCCGCACCTGGCAGCGGCCCTGACCACTCCAGTCGGTCGGTTAGGAGCCCCTTCTCCCCCTCGTGGTCGGTATGTGTTTAAGCGTTTCTTCTCACACTGCAGTAGTTCTGGTAGTTTTACACAAAGCATTTTTGCCGTTTCTGCCTTTCTTGTCAAAGGGTGTCTAGGCTAATATGAATTATTAGGGAGCGCTACGAAATGAAAGCTGGCAAAACTCGCTTTGACGTCGCACGCTTGCAGCGTTTACTGCTTTGCAGCGTTGATTATTAACAGGAGCAATAGTTTTATCTCATAGATTAATTCGGCACATTTCAGTCTGCATTGTTGTGAACCTGTCATATACTGCAGACAGTGAAAACTACTGTAAACTATTTTAGACCTGACAGCAAACCCGCTGCCTGCGAGTAAGCATAGCAAAGTGATATTTCTTATTTCACATTTTACAAGGGCTTATAATTAGTATTTTTAGAGAGAGGGTGGAAAATGTTCATGAAACTATGAAGTAAGATATATTTTTCGGCAAAAAAATTAACAGTCATGCATGACATGACACTTGTAATTATTTGCTGCAAAACTGGAACATTCTTTGTTCTTTAAATAACATGAGAAATACATTTTTCCTTGATCTTTTCACATGTAAGAGTCCATTGTACTATAAAAACATACTGTAAGTTTCAGAACTCAAAACTTCCTCCTCACAGCAAAAAGAGCATTTGTTGAAACCAAGCTGCCCAAATGACTCGTTCTCTACTTCCTCCACATTGTGATGTCACACTGTGCTAAACATTTGCATCAGACTGCCTCCACAACAACATGTCAAAGCCTACTTTACCTTATCACTTCTGTAGCCCCGCCCAGTTGTAGTGAGCAGTAACATGGCAAGGAGAGAGATCAGGTCAGTCAAGAGCAGAGAGCCAATCAGAACAGTGGCTGTTTACTTAAAGGAGAAGCAGCACCAAAACATTGTTTCTGATAGGGTCAGAATGAGGGTGGAAAATTAACATGTTTGACAGATAATATAAAAGGTAATGTCATGGCCCCTTTAAAATGGGATTTTACAATGTATTCATAATAAGGGTATGGGTTTTTTTTAACTCACCATGATTTACTACAGTTTAACATCAATATTTAACATTAAATTCTACTCTTTCTTTTACAGAGTCAAGACTTTTCTTTGTAAATTAAACATGTATTTGTTTATGTAGACCTATTTATACCCATCCATACATCCGTCTTGACCGTTTTTGAATGCCTTTGGCTCCGTCTGGACAGAGTGTGATTTATTGTCAGTAAGTTGTCACATGATTGGTCTATTTATTCAGCTCTCAGAGATAGAGAGTGTGTTTGTGTGTGTATTGCTATTGAATTGAATAATGTCACTTCCATATCATTTTTTATGTTCGTTGCAAATGCAAACAAACAAATCAGAAGTGATTCAGATAGAGTTTTGACATGCAACTGTTATTGAATTACAAAAGTTACAAAACTGAGTTTTCAGTTTCCATGGCAACATCGTTTAAAAGCATTTTCCCTATTAAAAGTACCCTTGCAAAAAGTAGTTTAGTCCTTAATAAGAAGTGAGTCCCCTGTTTTCCCACAACCTTTTGGGTTTGCAATGGCTTGCAATGAGGATTTTTAACCTTCAGTTTAAAAGTGGAATTTCCTCCTTCAGACTTGAAGGATATTTCATCTTGATCTTTAAAAACTGATTTAGTGGACTGATATCAATACGATACCCTGTCAAAACTGATATCATCATTTTGGGGAAAATATCTTAATCGGATTTGCTCCTGCATGTGTGCCATTTTTATTTGGGATACATTTCCAGCAGTGATTCATGAGTCTTTTGATGCCACGGTGTGTTAAGATTAGATTTCTGGTGAACTGTTAAAGCTGGTTGGATACATTTCCAATAAACACTAAACCAGATGCTCCAGACTCCGTTCTACAAGACATGAGACTGAGATGTGATTTGATGTGATTGATTGTTTCTGTTATCATGTTACAGACCGCTGACGAGACCAAAACTCCACACACCCGGAGTGGTTCTTGCCAAATCGGCAGCCAAGCAAATGAAAAATACAAGCACCCTACATATCAGGTTTGTGTTGTTCCATTAGTCATGGAAAACCTGAAAATATCTGGGAATTTAAAAATGGTCATGGAACAGCCATGGAAATGTCTATACTAAATACAGTTTTCTAGTTAATACTTTTTTCTAACTATAAAATATTTCATCAGCCAGATATTGCTCTTATGTAGAGCACTACCTGTTCACAAGCCATAGTGTTGTTCTGTTATATCTGTTCCTATCATGAAATAACAACATGCACTTTGAAGTTATGGCTGTATAAATGATTTACATATGACCTGTGTGTATATATGTTCAGTACACCAGACCGGCTTCAGATGTGAACATGCTTGGGGAGATGATGTTTGGCTCCGTTTGTATGAGCTATAAAGGTTCAACTCTGAAGATTCACCACATTCGGTGAGTCCTTGTAAGAGGGTAAATCTTCTTCGATGCAAACTTGATCAATTTGCTTGCTAATGATAATGCTGTGTTCTTGTGTGCTTGGCAGGTCTCCACCGCAGCTAATGGTCAGTAAGGTTTTCTCAACACGATTTGGCAGCAGCACCTCTGGAAGTACAAATACGTAAGTCTCTTGCTAGCTGTGATCTACTGCTACAGTTGCCCAAAAAAGTATTTGGACGCTCAAGCCAGAGGTAGAAATGCATCATCGTGTCATTTCATGTCAAGTGAAGTTAGGTCTACAGTAATAAAATGATTAGAACACTGAAAACACTTATGAGTTGACTGTACTCAATTGATTAACCCTTGAGCGTCAATAAAAAATGTTACTCCGACGTCTTTAGAGGACAAAAATGTCCGTGTTAAAACACTGCCCTAAAAATATTATTTATTAATATTATTTTCCACATACACTGACTTTGATTTTTTTAACCAACATCAGTCGTGATCATAACTACCAAATATTCATTCATTTTCAGGATTTTAACCCTGTAAATGCCCGTTTGTTTACACAATGCCACTGTTGTTTTTACACACACACACACAAATTTCTCAATACACACATACAAAAAACACTCTGACATCTATACAACACACACACACACAATTTTAGCTGCATCATTTATTCAATTGGCCTGCAGTGCTCTATATTACAGCAAACAGAAAATAGGAAAAAAGCTTTTATTTGCTCCATAGGCTAAACATGAGAAAAATGGCACCATCTGGTGGAAAATATTACAAATTAAAAATGTTAAGCCACGGCTCAGGAATGAAAGCATAAGATCATAGAACTTGTTCCCTCAATCGAATTGAATTTTTAAGTGTGGCTTAAGTGTCCAAATACTTTTTTAGGGCCACTGCACTAGGTGGCAGTCAGGTGATCTGATTTTAGTTACCACTTGATTTGAGGAATTCGGGTGTTCTTTGTACCACTGATTGTCTTGATTTATTTATTTGTATATATTTTCTTTTCTTTGGAAGACTACAAGACAGTTTTGAGTCGCTGAGCCAAACTTTTCCTAGTCACACCGGCAGCCTAGGTAAGGTGGTGCAAACAGTTCCTCTCTAGTTCCTCTTTCTTTGTCTGTTTATTTTCTATTGTCTCTCTCTGATTACTGACACACACACACACACACACACACATACACACACATACACACACAGTGTCTTTCTCAACATGGCCATGTACTACTGCTCTTGCAGGAATTCACTGTGTGCCTAGCGCTCCTCTGCTCTGCCTGGTTCGGAGCGCGTCTTTCTTTGCAGGTTTGTCTGGAATGCTGAAGCAGTGTGAGCATGTGTTGATTTCACATGCACTCACCTTTTATCCAAAAATAAAAACTCTTTATCATCAAGTACTTCACCCTCATGTTGTTCTAAACCCATATGACTTACTTTCTTCCATAGAACACAGAAGTTGGTAGATATGTGAAATGGAGCTTTTTAAGCTTCAAAAAGGATGCAAAAGCAACATAAAAGTATCATAATTGTGGTTCATATAATTAGGGTGTTACATTCCAAGTCTTCTGTAGCCATACAAGGGTGTTGTGTGAGGAACAGACCGGAATTGAAGTCCTTATTTACTGAATATCTTCCTTAAAAAAAGCGATAGTATGACTTAATATATACTTGGAATATAGCGCACACGTTGTATATACTTTTATTATGTTTTTACAGCCTTTTTAATGCTTAAGGCTCAAGTCACCATTCCGTGTAAGTGAATAAAAAAAAAATAATAATAATTTACAATTATCTCCTTTTGTGTTCCATGGAAGAAAGTAAGTCTCATTGGATTGGATAGATGGACTCAATGGATTGAAACAACATGAGGGTGAGTGAATAATGACAGAATAAAAATTTTGGGGTGAACTAATCCTTTAATGCTCACTTTCTAGTGTGCTTAGACCTTAAATGATTTTAGGCCCTTTTATATAATGCACTTTCACTGTCTGTGTGGCTCACCAGCATTGTTACGGATGAGATGGCTTGGCTTCATGGTTGCGGGGTTAACTCTACTCTTTTAAATGGGTCATTTTGCAGGTGTTGTGTGTAACCTGCATGCTTCATTGAAACAAAAACCAACACTTCCCCTTAATCACTCACCACACGAAGCAATGTGGACACACTTCTCGTCCCACTTGAGTTGAATGTGAGAGTTTAATGACTATAATGAGTATAATGAATGTTGTTGTTTTTTTTTTAGCCCACAGTAATCCAGTGGACATGCCAAGTAGAGGACACTGTGAGGACGGAGATAGTGGTATTGCCCGCACAGGTATGTACATT
Organism: Xyrauchen texanus; assembly: GCF_025860055.1. Classification (NCBI taxonomy): domain Eukaryota; kingdom Metazoa; phylum Chordata; class Actinopteri; order Cypriniformes; family Catostomidae; genus Xyrauchen; species Xyrauchen texanus. Next base: position 43,590,781 of record NC_068286.1, read on the forward strand.
CATCTGAAAGGTAGAGCTCGCTGGTTATGTAGTAATATTAGGCAGATATTTGTGCCTGTTGAGAGTAACGACATTGGTCTGCAAATAGCCATGACAATGGATAGTGCACATTTCAGTTTACATTTTTTTTTTTTTAATTAGAGAGAAAAAGAAGTGATGACATTTAAACAATATTGTGTATTTTAGTGTAACTTTTTGCTATAATTAAAATTGAAACCGGAATATTCCTTTAAAACAAGATTTTGCATTACAAATAATTTTATTAGCGTAAACTTTGAGCTGGCATGCGGTACACAAATTTGCGGAAACCCTGATGATCCATGTTATCCGAGCATGATTTGAGAATCTTCTAAAGAGCATCTCAATGGAAGCAATAAAATTGGACCAGGAGTCAGGAGAGTCAACACAGTGAAAGTCACAAATTTCCTTTCTGACCTAGAACTTGTTCAGAACCATCAGAATCACTTTGTTATAATATTACTTTTAAACATTTTCAAAGCTTTTATTCCTAGGTTTAAATGAGATGTTCAATACCAGATTTTCAGTGTGGTTACAGGCTTTTGGAACTCATTGTATTTCTGTATAATATCGACTATCGGCCACTCTGCTGATGATGCAAGTATTGCATTGGTCTTTAAAACCCCATATCAGTCGGCCACAAATTATTTGCTTTATGCATGGTTCCCACGGTCATGGAAAACCTGGAAATATCAGGGAATTTAAAAATTGTGATTTCCAGGCCTGGAAAAGTCGGGTCAAATGTCGGGTGGCCCGATCACAATTATTATGGTATAATTTCTCATACGTGCTTGTGTCCAATAAATTCCCTTCAGAGAGCAGCTCATATTCTTCACATCTCTTACAATGCATCCGAGGACTCACGGGTGACAAACGCTCATTCATCACATCATTGCACATTCAATGCGTCCGCAGGCAGAGTTTGGAGTGTTACTTTTGAAATGTATTCAACTACAGATTACAGAATACATGCTGTAAAATGTAATTTGTAACGTATTCCATTAGATTACTCAAGGTTAGTAACTTATTCTAAATACTTTGGATTACTTCTTCAGCACTGGTAGATTAGATAGTAGCGAGTAAAGATGCTGACTACCATCCCTGGGGTCGTGACTTCGAATCCCAGTACGTGCTGAGTGACTCCAGCCAGGCCTCCTAAGCAACAAAATTGGCCCAGTTACTAGGGTGGGTAGAGTCACATGGGGTAACCACCTCGAGGTCGCCATAATGTGGTTCGACCTCGGTGGGGCGTGTGGCGAGTTGTGCATGGATGCAACGGAGAATAGCGTGAAGCCACCACACGTGCTTACGCACTCAACAAGCCACATGATAAGATGCGTGGATTAATGGTCTCCGATGCGGAGGCTGAGATTCACCCTCCACCACCAGGATTGAGGCGAGTCACTATGCCAGAGCGCATTGGGAATTGGGCATTCCAAAATGGGGAGAAATAATAACAAAATATAATAATAAAAAAAATAACACCGCAAAGCTGATGTCTTCTTGAGTTGTTACCTAGCTACAATGGTAAACAGCTGCCGCTTGTACTTGTACATTAATGATGCAATTTTACCACGGTTTGGACCCAAACTATACGATGTGAACAGAGACCAGCGGGGGCAGGGGCAGAGGTGGGAAACGAACTCTGGTGTGGTGCAAGCAATCGAACCAAGTGTAATCCCTGTCCATTTTAGGATTCACGCAATATGTTCGTATGGATTATATTTAAAATTTAACATTTTCAGTTTAACTTTTATCAAACAATGGTGTTTTTTTTTTTGTTTTTTTTTTCAAATTTCCAATTGTGATTTCGATGTCATTTTCAGAATGAAAGGCTAAATGTTTGGGCATGGAAATTAGCTTTTCAAGTCATGGAAATTCATTGGTTGAAAAGAGTGGGAACACTGTTTATGCATTAAGTGGATCCGATTTGTTGGACACATTTTCTGTCAAATGATGTGTGACCTTTCACTTTTTTAATATGCAGCGTCTTTAAGCAGCCTATTGGCCACGCCCATACCATCACCTGGCTCCTCCTCAAGCAGCGGCTGTGCCAGCAGTTACAATCGGCGATGGCTCCGTAGCCAGGCTACCAGTCTCCAACATGGACCCATGCCTCGCTGGTGAGTGTGTGTGTGTGTGTGTGTGTGTGTGTGTGTGTGTGTGTGTGTGTGTGTGTGTGTGTGTGTGTGTGTGTGTGTGTGTGTGTGTGTGTGTGTGTGTGTGTGTGTGAATGTGAGCCTTCCATGTGTAAGACATCAGTAGAGATATGTAACACCTCAGGCATGCATTTATACATGTTTGTGCATCAGGAGCACTGAAGAAATGTTCAACCTTTCTGATGAGAGCTGCAGTTCCAACCCTGCCATGATCCGGAGAAAGAAGATTGCCATCAGCATCATCATCAGCCTGCCGGAAAAAGAAGAGGAAAACCAACATTTTCAGAAGTTCTTCTTCTCTCACTTCCCTCTGTTTGAGTCTCACATGAACAAACTCAAGACTGCCATCGAGAGGGTAAGTGGAAAACTGCAGTTGAGTGATTTAGGGCACAGTCTGTTTATCGATGTCTGATGAATATTGCACACAAAATGTAAATCACTGACAATCATTCAAATCTGATTGGCTGTCTTTAAACAACTTCCTGGAGTAAGGGCACACGCTTTTTTTTTATCAGTCTGACTGGACAGGAAGTAGCGTTTACAAGGTACCGGGTTAACTTAACATAAGCGCTTTTGACAAAGTAATAATATTTTTAGGCACTTAATAGCTAGTAATATAGATTTCCATGTGCATCATTTTAGTTTGTTTGTATGGACAGATATACTAGAGTCTATACACAATTCCACAATTTTTATGGTGTTTTCTGACAGAATTTGTCAATAAGCTAGCATATCATGCTAAAGATTTGCATTGCACTGAAATATTGAGATGCATCAAGAATAATTTTGGAATTTGATCGTGACTTGAAAAATAGAATCGCAAGGTGCCTAAACTTTCCCACACCCAATCTTTTTTTTTTTGACAAACACAAAGTTTGTGTTTTTGTTTTCTTTTTAAGGCAATGATTGTGGGCAGAAGGATAGCAGAGTCCAGCCAGCGAGTGCAGGTGTATCTGTGTCGAGTAATGGAAGCACTGGGAGAATTCAGGTCAGTCGTGAGTGGGGTGTGGTGCTGATTTCCATCCTCTTCATTGATTCTTTACACTTCATGCACACACTTGTCTAAACATGATCTGCCTTTCTGTGCTCATTTGAGTCATGTTAGAATCTGATTCCCTTGTTTTGTAGGATGACAGTCTGGAACCTGTACATGGCTCCACGCATCAGTGAGCCAGTCTGGCTTACCATGATCTCCCAGCGTGCTGAGCGAAATCTGCTGTGTCAGCGCTTCCTAAAGGAAATGAGTTTGCTGATGGAACAAGGAGCCAAGAGCCAGTCAGTGTTCTTGAAACTCTCATCAAAACGTATTGCTTATGATCTTTAGCCCAATTCTTTTGCTAGTAATTTGTTATCAAAAGGTGTATTGGAAAATCAACCTTTTAAAGGGACAGTTCACCCAAAAAGGAAACTTCTCTTGTCATTTACTCACCCTCATGACATATGAATGACTTTCTTACACAAATTAAAATTTTTAGAATATCTCAGCTCTGTAGGTCCATACAATGCAAGTGAATGGTGACCAGAACTTTTAAGCTTCAAAAAGCACATAAAGGCAGCATAAAAACGATCCATACGACTCCAGTGGTTAAATCCATGTCTTCTGATGCGATATGATAGGTGTGGGTGAGAACCAGATCAGTTAAGTCCTTTTTTTACTATATATCTCCACCTTTGACCAGCCCTGACCAGTAGGTGGTGATATGCATGAAGAATGCAAATCGCCAAAATATAAAAGAAGAATGTGAAAGTGGAGATTTAAACAGTGGGTACGGAAAGTATTCAGACCCTCTTAAATTTTTCACTCTTTGTTATATTGCAGCCATTTGCTAAAAACATTTAAGTTCCTTTTTTTCCTCATTATTGTACACACAGCACCCCATATTGACAGAAAAACACAGAATTGTTGAAATTTTTGCACATTTATTAAAAAAGAAAAACTGAAATATCACATGGTCCTAAGTATTCAGACCCTTTGCTGTGACACTCATATATTTAACTCAGGTGCTGTCCATTTCTTCTGATCATCCTTGAGATGGTTCTACACCTTCAATTGAGTCCAGCTGTGTTTGATTATACTGATTGGACTTGATTAGGAAAGCCAAACACCTGTCTATATAAGACCTTACAGCTCACAGTGCATTTCAGAGCAAATGAGAATCATGAGGTTAAAGGAACTGCCTGAAGAGCTCAGAGACAGAATTGTGGCAAGGCACAGATCTGGCCAAGGTTACAAAAAAATTTCTGCTGCCCTTAAGGTTCATAAGAGCACAGTGGCCTCCATAATCCTTAAATGGAAGACGTTTGGGATGACCAGAACCCTTCCTAGAGCTGGCCGTCCGGCCAAACTGAGCTATCGGGGGAGAAGAGCCTTGGTGAGAGAGGTAAAGAAGAACCCAAAGATCACGGTGGCTGAGCTCCAGAGATGCAGTCGGGAGATGGGAGAAAGTTGTAGTAAGTCAACCATCACTGCAGCCATCCACCAGTCGGGGCTTTATGGCAGAGTGGCCCGACGGAAGCCTCTCCTCAGTGCAAGACACATGAAAGCCCGCATGGAGTTTGCTAAAAAACACCTGAAGGACTCCAAGATGGTGATAAATAAGATTCTCTGGTCTGATGAGACCAAGATAGAACTTTTGGCCTTAATTCTAAGCGGTATGTGTGGAGAAAACCAGGCACTGCTCATCACCTGTCCAATACAGTCTCAACAGTGAAGCATGGTGGTGGCAGCATCATGCTGTGGGGGTGGTTTTCAGCTGCAGGGACAGGACGACTGGTTGCAATCGAGGGAAAGATGAATGCGGCCAAGTACAGGGATATCCTGGACGAAAACCTTCTCCAGAGTTCTCTGGACCTCAGACTGGGCCGAAGGTTCACCTTCCAACAAGACAATGACCCTAAGCACACCGCTAAAATAACGAAGGAGTGGCTTCACAACAACTCTGTGACTGTTCTTGAATGGCCCAGCCAGAGCCCTGACTTAAACCCAATTGAGCATCTCTGGAGAGACCTGAAAATGGCTGTCCACCAATGTTTACCATCCAACCTGACAGAACTGGAGAGGATCTGCAAGGAGGAATGGCAGAAGATACCCAAATCCAGATGTGAAAAACTTGTTGCATCTTTCCCAAAAAGACTCATGGCTGTATTAGATCAAAAGGGTGCTTCTACTAAATACTGAACAAAGGGTCTGAATACTTAGGACCATGTGATATTTCAGTTTTTCTTTTTTAATAAATGTGCAAAAATGTCAACAATTCTGTGTTTTTCTGTCAATATGGGGTGCTGTGTGTACAATAATGAGGAAAAAAAATGAACTTAATGATTTTAGCAAATGGCTGCAATATAACAGAGTGAAAAATTTAAGGGGGTCTGAATACTTTCTGTACCCACTGTAGTTATAAAGGACTTAAATGGTGATCTGTTTATCACCCACACCTATTATATTGCTTCAGAAGATATGGATTAAGCCACTGGATTCGTATGGATTATTTTATGCTGCCTTTATGTGCTTTTTGGGGGCTTCAAAGTTCTTGTCACCATTCAATTTGTATTGCATTGTATGGACCTACAGCACTAAGAAATTCTTCTAAAAATCTTCATTTGTGTGTCTCAGAAGTAAGAAAGTCACACATCTTGGATATCATGAGGGTGAGTAAATGGTGAGTGTTTTTTGGGTGAACTATTCCTTTAATTTTGACAACAATTTTCATAATTGAACTTTTAATACACCACCAGTCAAACGTGTGGAAACATTTAACTGAACTGATGTTTCTTTTAATCTTTTGATAATAGTTTTGATTTCTTGTCTTACAATTGTATTATTTTATAGTCTTGGTGTTTTTCCTGGTTTTTATAAAATATGTAAAAACTAATAATAATAAAGCATGAGAAGGTGTCAAAACTGTTGTTGTGCACTTGTGATGATGATGTAGTGTGTAATTTACTGATTACATACATTTCCTTACATTTTCTGCAGGTTTCTCTCAGCTCTCCTTACTGCCGTTCTTACACATCACTTAGCCTGGGTTCCCACGGTGATGCCCAGCAACCTCCCACCAATCAAACACGCCTCCCAGACAGCGGATCTGTTAGCAAAGTCTCATCCATACAACCCACTATGGGCTCAATTAGGTATGACACACATAATACATACACACTCGCGAAAATAATCATATTACCACCAAGCAGGAAATTGTGGAGCATAATGGAGCGGCTGTGGCTCAGGTGGTAGAGCGGGTTGTCCACTAATCGCAGGGTTGGTGGTTCGATTCCTGGCACGACTCCTCATGCCGAAGTGTCCTTGGGCAAGACACTGAACCCCAAGTTGCTCCCAATGGCAGGCATGGCAGCTCTGCCGTCAGTGGTGTATGAATGTGTGTGTGTGAATGGGTGAATGAGATGCAGTGTAAAGCGCTTTGGTTAAGGTTAAAAATGGCTATATTAGTGCAGACCATTTACCATAATTGAGTACATTCTAAGCACTACCATGTTTACAGCCCTGCACCTTTTCCAACACATTTTTTTGTGTGATGGGCTGTAGATGATCCCAAATGATGAGAACCTCTTAAGAGTTAAAGGACACTTATGAACCATTTTGTTTACATAAATCATTTATCAGTTTGTGTACTTCGAGCTTGTGAGTCTCAGTGTATTAACATATTTAGAATGTAACTATGTGTAATATAAGTAATGCACTTATAAGTAATTAAAGGGATAGTTCCCCCATAAATGAAAATTCTCTCATCATTTAATCACCCTCATGCCATCCCAGATGTGTATGACTTTCTTTCTTCAGTAGAACACAAACAGATTTTTAGTAGAATATCTCAGCTCTAGGTCCATACAATACAAGTGAATGGTGATCAGACCTTTGTAGCTCCATAAATCACATAAAGGAAACATAGAATTATTCTATTTGACTCCAGTGTTTAAATCTTCAGAAGTGATATACAATAATAGGTGTAGGTAAGAAACAGATCAAACTTAGTCCTTTTTTACTCTAAATCCCCACTTTCACATGTGGTGCCTGATTATTTCCACTTTTACATCTGAAAGTGAAAGTTAAAGTGGAGATTTAGAGTTTAAAAAACATTAAGTATTGCTCTGTTTCTCACCCACACCTATTATATCGCTTCTGAATATATGGATTTAAACACTGTAGTCAAATAGATTATTTTTGTTTCCTTTGTGATTTTTGGAGCTACAAAGGTCTGATCACCATTCACTTGCATTGTATGGACCTACAGAGCTGAGATATTTTTTTTTTAAATCTTCATTTTTGTTCTGCATAAGAAAGAAATTCATGCACATCTGGGATGGCATGAGGGTGAGGAAATGATGAGAGAATTTAAATTTTTCTGAATTGAAATGCTGTAAATAATCCAATTACAAGAATTTTAAATGTAATGTGTTACACTACTTTTTGACTAAAAAGTTATTAGGTCAGATTACCTAAATTACTTTGTACTCAGATTACACCTAACACTTTCATGAGAACATAACGTTGATATTTCCTTTTGTGAAAAAATATAAACCGCTTTTAAAGTCCTGCATTTATTTGCATTTGCGACTATTGACCAGGTTCATTATTATGTGTTTAGGTGATCTGTATGGTGCTTTGGGCTCTCCAGTGAGAGTTTGTCGGACAGTGGTAGTGGGGCGAAGGAGGGAGCTGGTCCAGCGAGTCCTATATGTTCTCTCCTACTTCATTCGTTGCTCAGACCTGCAGGAGCATACACAACCCCAAGGACAGATGGACAGTCCAGCCAATCCCTGCTCCTCTCAAACCACCGATCTCACCCATGAGACTGAAAGGACCAATGAAAAAACAGACTCATCGAAGCCCATCCCCTGTGTTACGAGAACCAATGCACTGAGCACTGGCTTGGGTAATTTACATTCAGACATCCATTTAGAACAAAATGATGAGAGAACATTCTTAACAGATACAAAATCAACAAATCCCTCCACCTATCCGGAATCGACCACTGTCAGGCCTGAATGTACAGAGATTGGCCAGGAATGTTTTGGAGAAGACAACGATTCTGTTGGGAGCATATTAGAACACAATTTGTCCAGTCAGAGTCCTCTTCTCCAGAGGGTGCAGTTTCACATTGGCAGTCCCAGAGAGGCAGAGAATTATAAACAAGCGGGGTGTCTAACTGGGATGGGGTGTGGGCGGGCATTAGACAGGAAGTTACATCAAAGGCTTTTGACTGACATACGGAGGAACGAGAGTTCAGACAGTGCCCTAGGTGATAGTGATGAGGAAGAAACATCAGCGCAACAGCTCTATGTGGTTACAGATCAAAAGGAGTATGAGTTACCACTTCCAAGGTAAGTGCAACAGACTCTATTTAATATGTACACAACATCACAGGGGTTTTTCATACTGGGGTCCGGGGACCCCCACGACCACAAGGGGACACTAGGGGGTCTGTAGAATTTTCGAGAGAGTGAAAAAACAAAATGTAGTTTTTAGGACAAAGATAACTTGAGACATTATGGTTTAGTTCGGTTTTTTAAAGACCTGTCATAAGCCATGAGATTAATCATGATTATTTAATTCTGTTGACAGGCTAGCACTAGTTTGAAACAATAAGAAATATAAAATCCCCAAAAATCAAACCAAATCTGGACAAAAGTACTAAATTTAAAGTATTTTTATATATATATATATATATATATATATATATATATATATATACACAGTATCTCACAAAAGTGAGTACACTCCTCACATTTTTGTAACATTTTCATGTGACAACACTGAAGAAATGACACTTTGCTACAATGTAAAGTAGTGATTGTACAACTTGTATAACAGTGTAAATTTGCTGTCCCCTCAAAATAACTCAACACACAGCCATTAATGTCTAAACCGCTGGCAACAAAAGTGAGTACACCCATGAGTGAAAATGTCCAGCTTGAAAATATCCATATATATATATATATATATATATATATATATATACAAGGGATCATCATATTTGGGGGTCCTTGGCATCAAAAAGTTTGAAAACCCCTGTTCTAGCACACACTCCTTTAAAATGAAAGTTCACCTAAAAATGAAAATCCCAGATGTGTATTTCTTTCTTTCTTCTGCAGAATACAAATAAAGGTTTTTTTGAAGAATATCTCAGCTCTGTATGTCCTTACAAAGTGAATGGTGGCCATAACTTTGAAGCTCCAAAAAGCACAAAGGCAGCAAAAAAGTAATCCATATATTTCCAGTGGTTAATTCCATATCTTCAGATGTGATATCATAGGTTTGGGTGAGAAACAGTTCCATATTTAATCCTTTTTTTTTACTACAAATCTCCACTTTCACTTTCTTCGTTTATTTCACCACTTACTGGGCCGTGAGGAGAATTTATAGTAAAAATGTCTTAAATAATCATCTGTTTCTCACCCACACCTATCATATTGCTTCAGAAGACATGAATTAAACCACTGGAGTATTATGGATTACTTTTATGTTTTCATTATGTGCTTTTTGGATCTTCAAAGTTCTGGCGACATTTCACTTGCATTGAATGGACCAACAGAGCTGAAATATTCTTCTAAAATCTTAATTTGAGTTCAGCAGAAGAAAGAAAGTCACACATCTGGGAATGGCATTAGGGTGAGTAAATGATGAGAGAATTTTCATTTTTGGGTGATCAATCCCATTAAAACAATAATGCCTATTAATAACCTTGAGTGTCTTGTACAGTTGTCAGGTGGAGAGTCGAGCCAGTGTTAATCATTTTGGACACTCTTTGCTGGGGGGTTACTGTCCTCAGTATATGCCTGATTTTGTGTTACATGGCATCAGTTCTGATCTCAGGCTCAAACAGTGCCTTATGGCGGACCTGGAACACACTGTTCTCGTAAGTACAAAAACATTTACATTATTACTGCATACAGTAATTGACTGGTCACTTATTCTTAAGACAAAATAGGCTACAAATCTAAAGTTTATGTATCAAATAATTATTTTGGATTAATCTGGAAGACATGTTCAAAGGTATTCTATGATAGCTGCCAACAGGACCTGCTTAGAAATAAGTAAATTATGAATATTACAAGAGTCTGCGTGTTTATGCTTGTTTGTGCAGCATCCGGCGATGGATGAGCCAATCACCGAGGCTCTGTGCATTGTGGCGGACACAGACCGGCTGAGCGTGCAGGTGGTGACGAGTCAAAGACGCACGTGTGAGGGTGGACGGTTAGGCAGAGACGTGATGGTGTCCAACCTCATACATACGCTCATCACATCAGTTTTGGAGCTCTATGCACTGAACATCACAGCGGACTTTGTACGTCTCATTAACACACATACAAAAGTATTTACCATGCATTATAAACAGTATTCCGACTGTTTACTTAGATTCTGATTTGTTTGTGTATATGTGTGCATGCAATTGTCATTTCAGTGTGTGATGCACCTGGAGGACCGGTTACAGGAGGTGTACTTTAAGAGTCGATCCTTAGCAGAATATCTGAGAGGACAAACCAGGGTCCATGTTAAAGATCTGGGAATGGCACTGGGGTAAAATCACACTACACACTAGCTGTCGACCAGGCGCCCATTTTTTATACGTTGATTAGGGAGTTATTTGGATTTCTATGTTGAAGATTTTACCCGATCCTGGATTGTTGCATTCTTCGAAGAACATCTCGGAGTTGTTGTCATGGCAATAGGTCTGTAAGCTTAAAAAGGATTACATTGTACCTTTATTAGCTGATGCAATACTGGAAGTCTCTCCCAGCCTCTGCATCATTCTTACAAGAGCACATTTTTGAAACGGGGGTGAAAATAAAATTAGTATAATTGTAATTTTATGAATAATTTCAAATTGTATAAAATAATATTGTAGATATTAATAGGTACATCCTATTTTTCTCGGATGGACCACTGTAGTTGTGTAGCTACTTCATATTTTTTAAATTATTTTTCATTATTTTTTCACCATTATTTTTTCATACATAAACTTTAGGGTTTTCTGTCTGCATTAACCTTGGTTCTTAGCGCCATCTACAGCTCAACAGATGCAAAGAACTTAAAGGGATAGTTCAACCAAAAATGTCAATTCTCTCATCATTTACTCACCCTCATGCCATCCCAGATGTGTATGACTTTCTTTCTTCTGCAGAACACAAATTCTAATTTTTAAAAGAAATATTAGCTCTGTTGGTCCATACAATGCAAGTGAATGGGTGCCAACCCAAAAAGCACATACAGGCTCAATCCACATATATGAATCAAATTCACTTGTGGGTTTGAAGACCAGAATTAGCTAGAGAGGAATTATCACGATTAGAAGATCTGGAATACAATATTTTGAGACAACATTCCTGGAGGAACGTTGTCTCGTTTAGCTGTGTACTGTACTAACTGTATATGGTTGAAACGACAATAAAAACCACTTGACTTGAGAGCAGGGTAGCCGATGACCGATATAATGCTGATGTATTCATAATAAAGTTTAATGATAGCAAATGAGATGCACAGATGTTGCTGAAATCAAATGAGTATTTTAACATAAATAAAAGAATAAAAGGTCATGCAAATCTAGTGAAATATATGCATTTGTGTGTGTTTTCTTTCCTTCAGGATTGAGTCCAGTGACATTCCATTGCTTGCAGCAGTTGCCAGCACACACTCACCCTATGTGGCCCAGATTCTTCTTTAAATGGACCAAGCAAGATTTATTTCATTTGAAGGACCAATCGGAATGTGTGGCTGTTCTGCGTGGACCAGCAAAAATCTGATCACTATTAGATTAACACACCAATCATGATGCAATGTGCTCGACAACCAATCAGAGCCCACACCCAGCCTTTAATATACCAATCAAAAATTCCTCTTGTCCAGCTGACAGAGTTTTGTGTTTACGTATGTGTGCCGTCTAAGTAACAGATAAATGTAAATATGGCCACCCTATAGACTGAATCGTACACCACATTGGGACACTTGTTAATACTTTCCTTATGTCTTTTCAAAGATTTTATCTCAGAACTTTTTAAGATTTATATGAAAGAGAAGGCTGAAAAAGTTTTTTGATAGAGGACGTCACTAAAAGCCTTATGAAGTCCGATTTATTTATGAGATTCTTAAGGAAGCAATCTTTTGTATTAGCATCAGTTATCAAATTCTTGAGTGATTCTGTGTTGGATGTTTTGTGTGTTTTTTCTCTGCAAGTGTGCTTCAATCTGAGAAAGATGGGAGAATGTTTACTTAATAGAATATAGGTAGACTGTGGGTGATACTAAACATTGTTACTGTTAATTACTTGTCAATGGACAGTTTACAGATTGTGGATTACAACATTAATCTGGTGCTACTATAATGTTAATTGTGTCAAAGGCTTACTACAGTATGTACTTTACACTTTGCCCTTGCAAATGCCTGTTATTTATACTATATACTATACTTCTGTTTTGTGTTGTTTATGGTTCCAGTTAAAAGGCCTAGAGAAAGACTGTTTTGTTATATTTTTTTTTACAGAATTCTCTACCTCAAATAAATTAAAGTGGTCTGAGATTAATTTATAGGCTTGATCAGACGGTATCCCACTTGAGGAATGCATTGTGCTGATCTCAATGAGTAAACACTTAAATGCACTCAAAATTCAGCTGCATTTGAATGTCTACGAAGAGCATGACTCTGATTTTCCATACTGAATGCAAATGTTATTTTTTATTTTTTTGTTATTTTTCCTTTTATTTTTGGAACTTTAATGAACACTAAGGTAACATTTAACCATTTTCAGTAGTCTCTTTTGAGGCTGTACTGAAATTTAATGTTACTTTTTGGTCTGTTCTGCACATAACGTTGACACTTTACAGGTTGAAAGCGGTTGGGGATGTTGTCTATGACAATGGGATGTTGCTAAGTACTGAATGACTGACAAATAAATAACTTTTTGTACTTTTAAATATTTTACATTCTTGGCAACATGAGAATTTCAAGTTTGAATTATTAAAACTTTATAAAAAAAAATGATTAGCGACTTGCATGGCGATCTCATTATTGGCACTCCTGTTTGCTAGAGCTCACGATTGATGGTGGTGGTGTGTGTGCATGTCTGTACATGTCTGCTATGGTTGTTCATATTCTCCAGGCTGAACAGCTAGTTCCAGTAGCCATGCCCCAAACTCACGCTAAAGGTTGAGCTAGATGTGGATGAGGAGAGCTGAACTTGCCCCTCAAAATATAAACATCAATGTTTTGAAAGTGCCCGGAAGGCTCAGTGTTTATACTTTTGGGGGAGGTAAACCCACGAATGGCCTACTTATAGTTGTCAATGAACAATAAACTGGGAAAGTAGAACATATTTTGATATACAAATTTACATACTTCACCTTTAAGTCCCTTTTTACTATAAATCTCCACCTTTGACCAGCCCCGACCAGTAGCTGGTGATATGCACATAAGAATGCTAATCACCAAAAAACAAAAGAAGAAGAAGAATGTAGAAGTGAAAGTGAAATACACATATGGGATGGTCTGAGGGTGAGTAAATACGTTTTTAATTAAAGCTTGACTGTATGTTTCAGACTGCGCTTGCCCTCTCCAGTACAGCAGGTGGCGGAATGTGATTATCATGCACATTGCTTCTTAACAGTAGAGACGCGATTTCGTATGTGATGTTTCCCCTGGCTCGCGTCTCCATTGTATCCCTAAATAGATAGCACAATGTGTCACCTAACCTATGGACAGATTTTGCATGCATTCCTGGATGGTATCAGAGGACAAACCCGGCCTCTCTGAAGACGACGTGTAGAGTAAGTGTGTGTTGATTGTAACATCTGAGCTAGTAGCTAACAACAGAATCACGTCAACCCTCAAAATAACCACTTCCTCGTTTTATCGCCTATTAAAACTTTTAGTGATATTGGTTTACTTTAATTTTCATATATAAAACAAGAACTATGGTTTATATATCTGTTCTCCTGTTTGCACAGTTGTCATATAAACAATACGTGTGTTCAGGAAACCAGGCTCGCGCTAACATAAGCAGGGGCGTAGATTCCAGGTGGGATGGGGGACCCGTCCCCCCGTTCTGTCATTCTGTCTTGTTTTGTGATATGCTTCTTTAAAGTTTTCACTAGTGATTTGAAAAGGTATTTTAGTACACATTTGTAGAAGATTCAAGTCTTTTGTTGCCTGTCTGTAATTGTTTCGACTTCGCCTACACTGTTGGTGGTGATGTGTAGACAGATTTACCCCTTACAAAAATCACCATCCTTACTATACTACAAATAACGTGTACCGCAGTTAAACTGCAGCAACTTTGTAGTAGCCATCACTGTTATATAAATGTAGCTTTAAAAATGACAATGCTTCCGCAAGCTGCTTGCATTGTTTGAAGATGATACCATCTGAATTTATTATAGATTTAAAGTAGTAAATATAGTTTGTGATGTTTGCCTGAAACTTTGTTATCATGGATGATCTTCATGGTTTAATTGATGTATTACAGCTGTTACAACACAGCACATTAATTAATTAATTAATAATAATTCTTATTATTGCATTTCTCTATTCCTTTATTCCCAAATACATACCCTGATAGGGCTGGGTATCAATACAGATATCCCGATTCGATTCCGATTCACAAGATCTCGAATTGATATAAATTCATATGGGTGTAATTAAGTGTAATGCCAATTTTGCTTACATATGAAAGATATTATCTCCCAGCCCTATATAGGGGACTTTCTAACTAGGTACATTATGATTTTATATATATATATATATATATATATATATATATATATATATATATATATATATATATACACTCACCTAAAGGATTATTAGGAACACCATACTAATACTGTGTTTGACCCCTTTAGCCTTCAGAACTGCCTTAATTCTACGTGGCATTGATTCAACAAGGTGCTGAAAGCATTCTTTAGAAATGTTGGCCCATATTGATAGGATAGCATCTTGCAGTTGATGGAGATTTGTGGGATGCACATCCAGGGCATGAAGCTCCCGTTCCACCACATCCCAAAGATGCTCTATTGGGTTGAGATCTGGTGACTGTGGGGGCCATTTTAGTACAGTGAACTCATTGTCATGTTCAGGAAACCAATTTGAAATGATTCGAGCTTTGTGACATGGTGCATTATCCTGCTGGAAGTAGCCATCAGAGGATGGGTACATGGTGGCCATAAAGGGATGGACATGGTCAGAAACAATGCTCAGGTAGGCCGTGGCATTTAAACGATGCCCAATTGGCACTAAGGGGCTTAAAGTGTGCCAAGAAAACATCCCCACACCATTACACCACCACCACCAGCCTGCACAGTGGTAACAAGGCATGATGGATCCATGTTCTCATTCTGTTTACGGCAAATTCTGACTCTACCATCTGAATGTCTCAACAGAAATCGAGACTCATCAGACCAGGCAACATTTTTCCAGTCTTCAACTGTCCAATTTTGGTGAGCTCTTGCAAATTGTAGCCTCTTTTTCCTATTTGTAGTGGAGATGAGTGGTACCGGTGGGGTCTTCTGCTGTTGTAGCCCATCCGCATCAAGGTTGTGCGTGTTGTGGCTTCACAAATGCTTTGCTGCATACCTCGGTTGTAACGAGTGGTTATTTCAGGCAAAGTTGCTCTTCTATCAGCTTGAATCAGTCGGCCCATTCTCCTCTGACCTCTAGCATCAACAAGGCATTTTCAGCCCACAGGACTGCCGCATACTGGATGTTTTTCCTTTTCACACCATTCTTTGTAAACCCTAGAAATGGTTGTGCGTGAAAATCCCAGTAACTGAGCAGATTGTGAAATACTCAGACCGGCCCGTCTGGCGCCAACAACCATGCCACGCTCAAAATTGCTTAAATCACCTTTCTTTCCCATTCTGACATTCAGTTTGGAGTTCAGGAGATTGTCTTGACGAGGACCACACCCCTAAATGCATTGAAGCAACTGCCATGTTATTGGTTGATTAGATAATTGCATTAATGAGAAATTGAACAGGTGTTCCTAATAATCCTTTTAGGTGAATGTGTATATTTATACTTATATAATATAAATAATTGTATTTTATTAAATCTCCATCATTTTGGGCATATTTTAGCTTCTCAAAAATGAACAAATGAATGTATTCCATCAATAAATGTTAATATTGCATGCATTATACTTTGTTACATGTTTACATGCAATTTGTACTAGAGGCTCTGAGTTGCTCTGACAACGACTTGATTGCGATTCTTTACCTAACAATTACAATGCATTGTGAAATCTCAAATTTGTTCTGAATTTGCTAATTTTGGAATGATTCATAATTTCTTTTAAAAATATGCTGAACAAAAATGTAAATTTTTTTTACTGAACATTCTTAATTTAGACAGCAAATTTTATGGAGATATAAAGCTATTCAAACATATCATTATTGGGGACGAAAGCGACAACAATAAATGGAGCAAGCAGTTATGAATAATGACACAAATAGCCGAACTCAGTCCATTAATTTCAAAGTGCACATTTTCCTTCAATCTTGCTTACATCTTGTCTGTTGTGAGGATGCCTGTGTAATCTGAGATGGCATCGGTATCACATTGGGTATTAATATAGTAATGATAATCGATTCTTAATTTCTGTAATCAAGCATCAAAGCATCGATGCATTTTTTCACCCCTAATTTGAACTATTTACTATTATTTATTTACATTGATTTGTTGAACACTAGTTAAGATCGATACTGTCTCTTTAATAAAACTGGCCGTTCAGCCAATGGCTTATCATATATATTTTTAGTCACATAGTGTGAAATTTGGTTGCAAATGTGAGCGATTTCCTCTCATTGTTGTTAAGGGTTGCCAGTGGAGTAAAAATGTATTTTGGGATTTAAGAATGGAGAACGTTCACGCTGCATCTGAAAATCGGTATTTCCACCCAGTCCTACACCCTGATGTGTCAGACAAATGAATAATAGACAGATTAATAAGCAGTTTTAACCAAAAGCACATGAGGTCAAGTTATAAATTGTTTAGTCAATCTCACACAATAAGTTTGACAAATTAAGGGTATTAAAGCTTTACTATTGCATCACTGCTGCCTGAAGTATTCATAAGGATTTGCAAAACATGAAGACGTTGAGAAATTCTGAAATTGCTCCTACTGCATCATAGAGACTCATCCTTCGTTAGACATAAACACTGTCTCTCAAACACTGGTTGCATCCATCCTATTGCATGGACTTTTTTCTTATAATTGATTGTCATCATTAGACTTGACATCTAATAATAACTAATTTAATAAAACAAGAACAAATTTATCAGTATGATATTATACTGTACAATATATTATATTATACAGTATGCAATATTATCATAAACACTATGTTGCTCAATTGCATCATATTAAATCAATTAACAATTTTGGGTCTACATATCTGTATATTTTTGCAAGTATTTTCTTAAATAAATGAGCTGGGCTTCCTCAGCTGAGTCTTGTTTCTTCCTCATCCTAAAATGACCATCTTACGAAGTTTTTTTACCTTTGTCTCGCTCACTGTGTGTTTATGAGACCCAATTCTCTGTAAGGCTGCTTTGGAACCAAATATAAATAGCACTATGCAAATACATTTAATTGAATTGAAATAAGTTCACATTGTATCTCCTTGCAGCAACATGGTATGTGCAAATATTTATGTTAAAAAGTTTCATAGGGCATAAAAATACAATTTGATTAATATTTTGTTCATTACTAAAAGACATTGCTAGAAAATCGTTCGAGCATTAATGACTAGTGGTCGACCGATATGCGTTTTTAAATAGCCGATGCAGATATCCAGAGAGCAGTGTGACTGATACAGTGCCGATACATCACACAATTTAATATAGTAAATAACATAAACATAAAATTTCTAAAACATTAATAAATCTTATTTAGCACTAGATTTACTCAATTTCACACATAACTTATAATAATAAGTTACATAAATTAAAAACTTTTATTATATTTAATAATCTTTGTATTTATTATTGTATTTTAAATGGTAGATAGCTGTTTCTTCTGATTTCTGTTTAGTCATAAAATTTTAGTAATTTATTTCTGCATGACGAAATTGTTAATATATTAGAAAGAAGGAAATGACAGTACACACAGTAGTCCAGCAACAATGGATTGCATTTGTGCATTAACAATCGCATTTTCTCATAAAAGACCCGATCAAACCAGTTGTACATACAGTACACTGTGAATATGGCATTTACACACAGTGCACACGAGGCAAATTTCTTTGAAGTTGCACTGTTATGCGGACCGTTTAAATGAGACTGCGTTGCACACCGGTCTATTATTGTAGTAACACGATGGAACGTAGCAACAAAACGAACTGTGATCGGTAGATAACATGTCTCAGATGCTCCTTCACAGGCAATTCTCTGTGCCCTCGTGGCCTTAAAAAAAACTAGTCGGACACATGGGAAAATGTATCGGCCAGTGTAATTACAATTTCTGAATAACGACCGATTTATTGGCCTCGGCGATATATATCGGCCATTACGATCCATCTATATATACATATATATATATCGTTATCTTATATATATATATTATATATATATATATATATATATATATATATATATATATATATATATATATATTATTATCTTCCCTGAGGTCCACTTATAATATTAATATCTTATATTATATAACTTATAATTTAGTCATATATAATCATTTTCCACCCTGTCTCTGGTCCTCGGTCTGAAAATCTCAGTTTAAAGCTCTCTGGCGCTTTCAGATTTATGTACATACTGTTATGATTGGCTAACATCGTGTAGTTCTTCCAATGCATCCATATTTGAAACCCAATCCTACGAAAATGAGCAAACTCCACACAACATTATAAAACTACATTTCAGGGTTAACACATAACGTACACCGAACACATGTCATCTAAATATATTACACTGTTCTCTCAAGCAGCACCATAAACTTTCAAACAGTCATAACATATGATATATTCATGAATTAAATTGTTTATTTATATTTTTGCGGACCAATAGTGCTTTAACTGCCCCATTTTTCTTTGCAAAGCTTGAATCATATTGTGACTGGTTCACAAGCAGTCCACACTGATATGAGCCAAAAACATACAATCCACACAGAAATGTTCTGAATACGCAAATGTAATACAATCCACGTGATGTTGAGGTGCTTCAACTGGCTTCAACACGCCAAAGCAGATAGCCTGGTCTTCACAGGAGCGACATCTCACAGATCGTCCATGTTTGTTTACACACATGATGGCATGTGTTTCTCTCAGTCAGTGGAAGCAGCTGATTGAGATGCCGACCAGTAGGTGGCGATAAAAGTTGAGATTGTACCGCTCTTAAAACGCAGCGAACATCGGCGGAAACGCATCAGAAAGAACAAAGAATCCATATACTGCATGTTTACAAAAGACTTAACAATTAAAGTTAGCAGCAGCACAACAATTCTCCTTTTTAGAGATCTAACTTGACATTGCACCTTTTAACAGAGGTGCAAGATGAATGATAATGGTCAAAGCCGTTCGTCTAGTGCATGTTTATGTAGAAAAATATTTAAATCCAGAAAGGTCCATGAAGGTGTTCTGTGTAAGTCTCCTTGGGATGAATCTCTCATGACAGGCCCATCTCTGTCCTCTTCACCTGTGACTTACTGTCTGAGCACCAGTGGGTGGGGCCAAGGGTGCAATGACAGACAAATAGGCATTGATGTCTTGCTGAAGAGGCAGTCATATGCAGATTTATTTGGTCCTTGTGACATCACAAGTTCCACAAATTCCAAATGGCCCGTTTCTAGAGCCTTGTTTAAATGAATGCTCTTTTTCTAATAAGGACGAAGTTTTCATTTATGAAAATTACAGTATGTTTTTATAGTACAGTGACCTCTTGTATGTCAAAAGATCAAGGAAATTTTGATTCCTCATGCCATGATTCCTTTAACAGTCCTCTAATTTCTATTCTGAATTTGTTCAGGTCATGGATTTCCCAGGGCACTTTGAACAGATCTTCAAGCAGCTGAACTACCAGCGGCAGCATGGACAGTTATGTGACTGTGTGATCATGGTGGGCAGCCGTCACTTTAAGGCCCACCGAGCCGTGCTTTCTGCCTGCAGCACACATTTCAGAGCCCTTTTTACTGCTGCAGAGGGAGACGCTAGCACGAGAATGATCCACCTGGACTCTGAGGTGGTGACGGCTGAAGCATTTGCTGCTCTCATGGACATGATGTACACATCAACGCTGATGCTAGGGGAGAGTAACGTGATGGATGTTTTGTTGGCTGCTTCTCACCTGCATCTAAACGCTGTTGTGAAAGCCTGCAAGCACTATCTAACAACTCGCACTCTTCCCATGTCTCCTCCAGTAGAGCGTGGTAGCCAGCATCACTCCGAGCAGCAACAAGTAGCAAGTGCCGCTAACTCTCACTTCCAGCGCTCATTTCTGCTGCAGCAACTTGGCCTGAGCCTGGTCAGCTCTGCTCTGGGTGGGGCTGAAGATGGGGCTACAGGGACCGGGAGGAGAACAGGTTCAGCATGTGGGAACGCGTTAGTAGATCAGCGTGGTTCTCACCCGACACGTCGTTTCATGAAGCGCAAACAGCCCTTGTCTCTGATTGCCCCAGAACGGGCGAGGCAGCGCCTCTCCTCGCAGGTAGAGGGGATTGTGGGGGATGGAGAAGGCAGAGAGGGTGGAGAGGAGCTTCTTTCACCAGACTCTCACAGTAAAATGGCGGAGGAGATCGTCGCTGGGGAAGATGGAGGTTTACTAAAGCAAGATGACTACCGAAGGGGCTTGACCCACAAAGACATGCAGCTTCCCAGCCAATCGGATGGGGGCATGGGATCCGGAGCAGAAAACATGTTGCTGTTGCCACATAAAGAGGAGTACAGTGATGGAATGAAGATCAAGAGTGGAGGTGAGGAAGAAGAGGAGCAACATATGCAGGTTGTGGTGAAGAGTGAACCACTGAGTTCTCCTGAGGATGAAACTAGCGATGTTACTTCCCAGGCAGAAGGGAGTGACCAGGTAATTGTTGTTAATATTAAGTTAGTGAGACACTGGATATTGTTTTGTTACTGCTACATATGTTTTTTAGTATTTGATTGTTAGGTTAGACAATTTAAACCCAAATTTGTCCAAATAAACAAACCACACACTTTTCCTAAAACTTTTTAGAGCTTCACATCATTTTGAGCCCAAAGCATAGTTCACTTTTGGTCAACACTAAGCATTGTTTCCACCTTCGTCTTCTGTTTTTTAGTGGTGATTAGCGGCGATCTACTGATAGTGCTTCTTGGTGACAGCAACGGCTCAATTGTGAGTGTTGCCACCTTGTGAACCCATTGATTAGTGCAAATAATTCCAGGCATTTGCGCATACTGCACGTTCAGAGTACCTGCGGTTAGAAAAATCGGGCCACACGTGTCAGTGCTCGTGAAATCAGCCGAAATTTGTGATAAGCGCCCTGTACGCAGATGCATAGGTTAGCTTCTGGCCAAAGGATACTCTGGGCTTTACACAACACATGTAAAATTGTATTGCTGAAATATGGCATGCAACGCACAGAGGCGCAAGTTTAGTTCAATTTGTTTGTGTGCATAATGACATCAAATGAATATAAAAAAACACACAAATATAGTGACCCACATTGTGTTCTCCATCGTGTGCACGTTTGTGGTGACACAAGTTAACGACAGAAAAGCACCTGGGTTCAACAGAACCATATGTAAGTCTGAAACCAGACCAACACTGCGGGGGTGCTGGGAACAATCACGCTCTGATTCAAACGACAGAAAACGTGCCCAGTGTTAAAACCATCTCAAAAGAATTGTCTCATTAGAGTCATTAATTCGTGATTTTGATTACACTTGTCGTGATTTGTGTTCACACTATATATAGAGTAGAGAGGCAGCTCTGCAACTGAATATTGCAGCCGGTTGGTCAGCATTGACCCTTTGATAAATAAGTAGTGTGATGTTTTTCAGGTGGAGACAGTTGTAGAAAAGCTGGAGCTGAGTCCGGAGGGCAGTGAGCGCAGCTTCTCCGATCCCCATCCCAGCTCCGAACTACTGATTAAAGGAAGCAAGGGATTAGGAGCAGGAGGAGAGGCACTGTTCTGCAGTGATGCTTTGGAGTCCTCCTCTGGATTGCATATCTCTAGTTTCCTGAGCCCAAAGAGCTTTGTTAGCAGAGCGACATCATCTAACCTTGCCACAAGTGTTGACAACGTTCCCAACACTACAACTGGTGAGTTTCAAACTGACCACGATCCTGCTCACTTTTTCCTACCAGCTGTTTCCGTCAACACTGCTTCTTCCTCCTCAATGCACCTGCTCCCAGGGGAGTCACAGGTCTGCTCCGACCTGCAACCAGAGTCGCTCCTGCTGCGGCCACTGCATGATGGAATAGCATCATCCTCTTCGTTGGCAACATCTCACACTGGTGCTGTAGAACAGCTGGCGCTGGAGTTCCAACGCAACATTTTGGGGTTGCAGACGTTTTCTCGTTCAACCAGGGGTGGTGCTGGAGCGTGCCACGCATACCGACGCATTGCTCCCAAAGTTCCTTTGGGTAGTGCTTCAATGCACACAGATGGTTCACAGCAACAAGACACAGCCTCCTCGTCTACTTCCTCCACAATGCTTCTAAATGGGGTCAACTTTGAGGGCTCTGTTTCTGTAGGTCAAAACAGTGGCAACTCAAACTTGAACCCGCTCCCCCAGCTGACAAGAGCCTCTGCAGATGTTCTGTCGAAGTGTAAGAAGGCACTTTCAGAGCACAACGTGCTGGTCGTGGAAGGTGCCAGGAAGTATGCCTGCAAGATCTGCTGTAAGACTTTTCTCACTCTGACTGACTGCAAGAAGCACATCAGAGTTCATACGGGAGAGCGACCATATGCCTGTCTGAAATGTGGCAAGCGCTTTAGTCAGTCCAGTCACTTGTACAAGCACTCAAAAACAACCTGCTTACGATGGCAGAACATTGAAATGGCTAATGCCCTGCTCTGATTAAACACTCACTTATTGATAAAGCCACTCCAAAGACACCATCCAACAATGGGTGGCCACCGTTCAGTTTTTTTTACTGCTTTCTAGACGATAAAGTATGTGCAGACCTGTGCACCATAGTCTTAGATCTACCTATCTGCTCAGCTGTATATGGTGTAAAATGACTACCAGATTATCAACAGTATTATAACACTTTAAGCTGTTATAGATGTTGCATCGGTGTAGGAGTTTTCTTAACATACTCAACAATTTATGATGAAATGGCTACGTTCTCACTGTCAGTGTTTGGGATTGAAAACTGTATTTACTTGCAGGTGTGACACAAATAACATAAAATGGCAAACAGGAGCTGATTGAATAATAGCTGTAAGATCAGGTAACAGAAGTAAGGCCCTTTGTTTTTGTGTGTTCCGGAACGGATCGCACCCGGTCAACCACGTTGCCTTTCAAAGTATACTCTTCTGACAGTGAACAAATATGGACGCGTTCAACGCGTAACTCTTTTAGCACAGTCAAAGGCAATAGCATGCGCAACGATGCGCACAGACGTGGACTATCCACGTTTCTAAAATATCTGGCCCACGCGCGGACATTCCACATGGACTGTGATGATGACGATATTTGCCATCACGCATACTGTGTGCGTAGATCAACAACGCAACTTAAAGGACACTGCGACAAAAGTTGCCAATGAAAATGTTGTTTATTTAATTACAAAGATTAATATTAGAAAAAGTGGATGGTGTGTTTTAATCACTGATGCAGTGCAGAGTGCAAGATGGCAGAGAGCGAGCGAGAATATGTGTCCTTGGGTTTTAAAATAGTTCCTAGCAGGTGAAGCAATCAACTAATTGATTGCCGGTAAGCTACCAGGCACCTGCAACATACCACAGGTTAGAACTGGTAATGCTGAAAATCTGAAAAAGGTTAAAACCACACCATTCCCCTATATTCTGTCAATTTTCGTATCCCATGAGTGATTGACTGCAATCAAAGAATAGCTTGTGAATTGTGCCCTTATGTCATACACATACATAACTAGTGGTCGACTTCATACAGCATGCATCATCGCTCTCGAAATTCGTTAATGACTCTTTAAAATGCAAGATGGTCATTATGGATATAGAATGCTGTTGTTCGTCTGGAAACTTTCCCAGAACCGTATTTAGCTCTCCAAAAAGGACTGACAACTGTATTCTGCTGCTGTGTGAGCATAACCATGGTGTGCTCTCTTGTTGCTTTGGATTTTTCACTTTGAAATGTCTTTTAAATGTCTGTGATCAGAGGCTTTTAGCTTCAAGTACTCTATGGAAGACACAGGGGGGTCAGAGGAGTTGTCTGTTGCGTGCTGTCAGTGTTTTAGCCAGGCTGATTTCAGGAAAATTATGTGACTCCGTCAACATTTTTGCAAAATTATATTACATGGTTCCTTACACATATCGTGACAGTTCGAAGATGAAATGTCCACTAAGTGGCGCTAACAGCAAGTTAAATTCTTTCCCAAGCAGATGAGGATTTTTAGGTTAAAGCTTTGAGTTTTAAATCAACAGGACCAGAGTTCAAAAACAGATTTGTTTTTTATAGTTAATGCTCCGTCGTCATGCACTATAGTAAAAATGTTAGATGTCACAAACTGATAATCGGTTATTTTGCTCTTGTTTGTGTGAAAGGGAATAAAGTCATTGTTGTAGCACCTCTAGTGTTCATTTCTCCAGGAAAATGCAGCAATATGTACAAAAGGCCATGTAAAAATAATTTACCAAAACTTTTTGTTTAGTAATGTGATTCTACTTTATTGTTATTTCTACTTAATTTTTGTAGAATTTTTAACATTTAGATCATACAATAACAGCTAAAATAAAGAAGATTTTAACCGATTCTAGGTCAGTCATTAGATAAACTTAATTTTCCACAGAAATGCATAAATACCTGAACTTCAGTTGCACATGCACAAGGGGTCATCCTTGACCAAAGTCGACACAGATCACCCTAACAATGACATCACACAAAACAACTATTTGCAACTGTACAACAAAAATGATACTACAAGAGCAACAACCTCTATTGAGTTCTTCATAGCAACTATTCAAATGCCCCCATACGTTCTCTTAACCATGGAAACATAATTCAATAATTCAAGCGCAAGGGATTATGGATATTCCCCATATTCTATTTTTCTGTACTCAGTCTTTTGAGATGTGAACACTTAAAATCTGTCTATTAGATCTATAGATTTGTCAGATAAATTCAATGAACATCGCTTTTTTGAGTTATGAGCCTAAAACTTGACATTTCAAATAATGCCAACTTGAGTCATGAGTTCGAATCCAGGGCATGCTGAGTGACTCCAGCCAGGTCTCCTAAACAACCAAATTGACCTGGTTGCTAGGGAGTGTAGAGTCACATGGGGTAACCACCTCGTGGTCACTGTAATGTGGTTCGCTCTCGGGATGCGTGGTGAGTTGTACGTGGATGCCGTGGAGCAAATGGTTTGGCTTATGAAATGAGAAGCCTACCAAAATCACTGCTGTTACAGTTTTCAAAGGTCAAATAAACTGCTTTCTAAAAGAGGGCAAATTCAGAGCTAAATTTCTTGTTAAATTTTTAAATGGTGACCATGTACAAATAAACAGAATTGATCAGTAGCCTTGTTGCCAAGATATCTGTTAACTAATAAATGCTTTGTTTCCTTACTGTCACTTAACAAGTAAGGGATAGTTCACCCAAAAATGAAAATTCTCTCATTTACGCACCCTCATGCCGTCCCAGATGTGTGTGACTTTTTCTTCTGCAGAACACAAATTATGATTTTTAGACAAATATATCAGCTCTGTATGTCCATACAATGCAAGTGAATGGGTGCCAACATTTTGACACTACAAAAAGCACATAAAGGCATCATAAAAGTAATCCATAAGACTCTAGTGGTTTAATCCAAGTCTTCAGAAGTGATATGATAAGTGTGGGTGAGAAACAGATAAATATTTGTTCTTTTTTTGTTTTTTATTATTCTCCCTGCCCTGTAGGGGGCGATTTGCAAGAAGAATGCGAATCACCAAAAACACAAGAATAAGAAAGTGAAATTGATCTGTTTCTCACCGACACCTGTCATATCACTTTTGAAAATATTTATTTATCTTCTATAAAGCCTATGTGATTTTTTTTTATTTATTTTTTTTTTAATTTTTGGCACCTATTATATTGCATTGTAAGGCCCAAAAGAGCTGAGATAGTCTTCTAAAAATTATTATTTGTGTTCAGCAGAAGAAAGAAAGTCATACACATCTGGGATGGTATGAGGATGAATAAATGATGTGAACATTTTCATTTTTGGGTGAACTATACCTTTAATGATGAAGTGCATTCTGGAAAGTAATTTCCATAACGTAGTCTAGAACAAAATATGAATGTGGTCCAAATGAAATCTTTAGCAAACAAGGGATACCTTTTTAATTGAAAGGTATTCCTTTATGCACAGAAAAGGTAAATGTAAATGTGTTTCCATCTGTATCACTGTGTATTTCTGCCTGTTTCTGTTGTATTCAGTTGTACATTGATAAGGGCCGTTTGCAGACATAAACGCATCAACAGAGCATTGCATAGAAAGACCGGGAACTTTCTCTTTGCTTTGCTCCACAGTTACGTCTAGCCCTTAAGCAGTTATAACTTGCCGTCTCGTACAAATTGTGAAAAGTGTTAGCTCTTAGTTGTTTTGGTGCAGTTGTAAGTTTAGTAAAGATTATTAATAATGTGCCTACAAATTTAGTTGGACAAAGAGAATAATAGAGAGTGAAAATGGACCATGATGTAAAAAACAAAATTGCACCTTCAGTTGTTATGGCTATAATGTTGTATGTTTTGTGGACTTACAGATATACATCTTTTTTTTAAAAAGAAACAGAAATCACTGTAAATAAAAAAATTATGATGTTGCAGGATTCGGTTGTCATTGTATTGGTGGTTGTTAAAAGGAAGAGTTGTGTTTATTATAATATAACAGTCTTGTTGTTTTGTGGGTAATGTTGTCTTGTGTGATGTGTTTGATACTGTATGAGGGTACTGAGTATAACTGTGTAATATGTTTAAAAGCTGCTTTTATTAACACATTCCAACCTGTAAATAAGCTACCTTACTGAAGATTTTAAGCTTTTTGTTTATGCCATCTTTTATTTGACTGCAGTAATGCCTGTTGCCATTGAGCTAAATATTGACCCTGCTTGAATTGTTTCAGTTTGGAGGAACCCAAAGGTCATAATTATGGCAAATTAAGACTTAACCACTTATCAAAGACTTAAACCTGGCAAATTTGTGCAAAGCAACACAGAGATATATCTATTGAATTATAGGTGTTGTACTTTATTATTAAAAAACAATTTCCGAATCATTCATGATACATCTGTGCCTGAGTGTTTCTTTAACATAGAAGTTGAAACATAAATGTTTTTGAAACGGTTCTGTTATAATATTCAAAATATACATACTGAATATCATATTTAAATCCTGTTTGAACTCTCAGTTTATATTTGAATGTATGTGCATACAATGTGTACACCGTGTAAACAAAAGTCTGATGAAAACAAGACATGGTGAATCGCAAAAGAAGTTAAACAACTGCCTTCTTTGACCATTTATGTGGTTCAGATCTAGAGATGACAAAAGTGAAGAAATTAATGTTTGTTTGTGTTTTTGCTATAATTAAATTCACATTGGTAGGGCACTAATTTTTCCCTACCACTTTAACAATAAATTAAGTGAATAAAATCATGAAGAATGTTAGATATTCACTCTTGTCTCTTCATTCATGTATTTATGTATTTCTTTTATTAGAATAGGAAAAACGTAAAAGTTCCTAATACTGCAATCTGTCCTAATCTAACAAAGCCAAAGGTACACATGAACTAAAAGGTTTGCTAAGGCTTGTTAGACATGCATGAACATTGCTTGACTTTGTTGAGTTTGCTCTTTGTAGATCATTGATCTTAGACCGTGAACTTTGTCTGTGTACTCACAAACACTGCCCTTTTGATTTTAGAACACAGTCAGGGGTTCAGCATTGTTTTTCTTTTATGTTAATTGTTGGTGTTATGCGCTAGAGCTTAAGTTCTTTAGGCATAGGTTCTCCCCTGAGTCCAGCCAGCAGGTTGTTGGCAGCGAGAGCAGACATGGCGTTCCGTGTGGTATAGGAAGCACTGGCAATGTGGGGAAGAATCACTGCATACAAACACAAGATCACCAATTTTACCAAAAAGTCTGCTACAGGTATTATTTATTTATTTTTTTCAAAGAACGTCTGTCAAGCCTTAAAGGGATAGTTCACCCAAAAATTACAATTCTCTCATTTACTTCCCCTCATGCCATCTCAGATGTGTATGACTACTTACTTTCTTCTTCAGAACTCAGATTTTTATGAAAATATCTCATCTCTGTTGGTCCATACAATGCAAGTGAAAAGTGCACAGAGATCCTCTCTAAAAGCACACTGAAGACTGTCAAGAAAGACAGTCTGACTCAACTGAGTGACCAAATGGAACGTTCGTTTTGGACACAATTAAATATTGGCAAACCAATCATATTTTCCGTTTCAGTAAGGGGACATTTCTAGCATCTACAGTGAAATGCTGATGCGACCTCAGCACTGGAGTCACCATAATTTGTGCTGTATTTTTTATTTGCTGCTAAACGTGAACATATTTATGCATTTAAATACAGCTATTTATGAATTTATGTACTGATTACCATTGTCTCATGTTTGCCAAAACATATTGAGTGGTCCAAACATCATCTGCAGCCTGAAACTGAACTTTGGGTTGGATGTTAGGATTGAATGCACTTGGCTGCATAGGATGCTCCCTTGCTCCCTATTTAGTGAATGACTTAACCTCCAGTGTGCTGTCTGTCTGCACTGTTCGCAGAACAGTTCGAAATGCTCCTTATATTCATCCTAACTCCATATAAAGCCTCTGAAAGCAACATTTATATTCTCAATGTGAAAATGCACAGTAAATATAGGATTTCTAATGAAAAACTATAGGGTTATTTTCCACTATAGTGGTCACTATGTTTAACACCCTGGCGTTTCATGATAAATAAATAAAAAATTAAATGGCATATCAGATGAAACTAGAGACTTTTGACTCAAACAGGTTTCAATGTAAAAACTTAACTAGGTTTCTTACCAGATGTTGTTTTTATGGCATCTCTCCCAAAGACAAACTCTCCTGACTGCTCAGAGTGTCCTGAACTGAGATCAGTCAGTTTAAATAAACTTAAATTATGCATAGCGTATAGAGAAGAGAAGACAAAACACAATATCCACGCAGAAGGACACGGGGTCGCACGAGGCCAAGAGTCCTTTTTTGTTTTTTCTACAGGGAAGGGAATAGAATTTATAGGAAAACATTGACTAAAATATTGATCTGTTTCTCACCCACACCTATCATTTTTCTTCTGAAGACATGGATTAAACCACTGGAGTTGTATGGATTACTTTTAAGCTGCTTTAATGTGCTTTTTGGACTTCAAAGTTTTAGACCCTTTTGACTTGACACAAAAGAAAGTAAGTTATAAACATCTGGGATGACATGGTAAATAATGGGAGAATTTACATTTTTGGGTTAAGTATTCCTTTAACCCTTAAATTAGTGAGTGCACCTGAAACATACATGCACAGACTCCTTACCGCAGTTTTTGAGAGTGAAAAGAGGATGGTTTGTGGGCAGCGGTTCAGGTGTGGTGACATCCAGCCCAGCTCCAGCGATCAGACCAGTGGACAGGGCTTCATACAGATCCTCTTGATTAACCACTCCCCCTCTTTACAACAAGAACACAATCAGAGTCATGCAGCAGAGGAGTGCCTTTCTCAGGAACCCACTGAACTGAATCAGCACTGTTACTCAACTGAAGTGAATTTTGTTACTCTACTGAAAGTCTCGGTTTGCCTTGCACACAGGTATTTGAATTGCATACATGATGTTATTGTAGTCATCTTAGGCAAACTGTTACCTGCTTGTGTTGATAAAGATGGAGTTTTTCTTCATCTTGGTGAAGAGGTTTTTATTGCAGATCCCTTGAGTTTCTGGAGTCAGAGCACAGCATATTGCCAGGAAATCAGACTGCTTTGCCAGCTCATCTAAAGAGACTAAACCCACACAGATTATTATTTTGCTTCCTTTTAGTCGCAACTTTCAAGTCATTATCATTTTAAAGGAACGGTTCATCCGAAAATGTAAATGTTTTATATATTCACCCTCATGTCTTTACAAACCTGTTTTACTATCTTCTGTGGAACACTGAAGGGGCTATTTTTAAAGAATGTTTCGTTTGCTAAGACAATAGCAGTTGATAGCGACTCGTTTTAAAGCTTAAGCACCCAAAATTGTCATAAAGTAGTCCATGCAACTTGTGTGTGAAATTCCAAGTTTTTTCAAGGCATGCGATCACTTTGATAAACAGGCCCAAATTGAAGTCGTTATTCACTCTCAAATCAAATTATTGATTGACTATTATTGTAGACAGTGTACAAATCAAATATACCTTCATGTCAATAACATTAAATCTCAATGAGGTTTGAAGTGTCACCATATTTGATTTAGGCTCTGTGTACAAGAATTGATCAAAGATTTAAGAGTGAAACACGACTTAAATTTCAGTCTGTTCATCATACTATGTGACCATATACCTTCAGAAGACTTGGAATATGGCTCACAATTAGCATGGAGACATTTGCCTGCTTCAGTCGCTTTCAAATCTGTGAATAACCCCTTTTGAGTCCTCTTTTGAAAGTCATATTGTTTGGAATGACATAAGGGTGAGTAAATGGTGACAATTGTTTTGTGAACTATTCCTTTCACCATTATAAAAATTGGGGAGGTGTTCTCACCATAGTCTGCCTGTATCATGTCTGCGAGCTCAGGTCTTGGCTCTACATCTGTGTAGATGAACTTCTTCACCTTAAACGGCTTTAGGCGCTCTGCAATAGCCACGCCTACCAAACACACACACATACACACCTAAGAAACTTTGTTTTTTTTCCTCCCCTTTTTCTCCCCAATTTGGAATGCCAAATTCCCAATGCTCTCTAAGTCCTCATGGTGGCATGGTGACTCGCCTCAATCCAGGTGGTGGAGGACGAATCACATGTGGAGGCTTCATATATACAGCAATTAGTTCAAGTCCTCTAATCTGATTGGACAAACTGCATACGCAGAGTGCTGATGTTTAGTATAGCTTGACTGTTTGTAGCCCTCCATTGCTTGGCAATACTCAATGGTCAACATGATCTAATGGGAAATCGGTATGTTACTTCCACAATTTTCATGCCCCCAAATTCAGCTCCGATGTGCCGAATTACTAGTGTCACGCAAAGATACGCATGAGTTAAACTGTAGTTCTAGCTTTGGCCATTGGGGGCAGTGATGATATTCAGTTTAACAGTACTCCAGCTTGTGTGATATTGCTAATCCAATAAATTATTTTAAAAAATACTCGTTATGCCACCCTATTCCTTACCAATCCTCCCTAGTCCCAAGATGCCGACTGTGCTGTTTGCTAGTTCATGACCACACAGCCATAAGGTTCTCCATGTTCCCCAGCCACCCCTAAACAAACACAAGTAATGAGAATGAATCAGCCTTCTAATGGATGATTAGTTATTCCTGGCATGTTTGTGAGTGCTGAAGGATGATTTTAGTACGTTTTTGCCTCGTGGGTAGCCTCAATGAGTCTTCTTGATGTAGTGAGTAACAGGGCAACTGTCAGTTCAGCAACAGCATCTGTAAGAACATCCGGAGTATAGCCTACGCTGATTTCCCTGAAAAAAAACACACACACACACATATATCCCCAAGGCACACGTCAAGATATTCTTAATTGAATATTACACATGCAACTGACCTTTTCTTAAGTTCATCCAAAGAAAGATGATCAAAGCCCACTGACATAGTGCTGAGGACTTTCAAATTTGGACCTGCATTTTTGACACACACACGCACACACAAACACATTTAACCATGTCACTGAATTTGTCATTTTTTTGGTCTAAATTATAACTATTTATTAATAGTTAACCTGCAGCATCTAGTAGTTCTGCATCAATCTTCTCTGTGAGTACACACAGTATTCCAGCGCAACCTTTGACCTTTTTCAGCAGCTCCTGTCGGGGCACAGGGTCATCAGAATCCCACATCTCAAACTGCACCCTGTGAGTTTGTAAGCAGAATTGAGAGAAGGAAATAAAGGGTAAGAGAAATACATGGGGAGAGCAGCTCTGTATCTTTAATTCAATGAAATCTAGATTACCTGAAACAAAACAGGTAATATCACTGGAAGTGCTCACAAACTCCCTAAATAAAGTTTAACATACTGCCAAAATACATATGAGTCTGATATACTAATATGATATACACTCAAACAACATATTTAAGCCTATTTTTAATCATAAAGCATTTCAACTTCATAACAAATGTATAGCTCAGTCAGTATTGAAGCTGACTACCACCCCTGGAGTCATGAGTTCGAATCCAGGGTGTGCTGAGTGACTCCAGCCAGGTCTCCTAAGCAACCAAATTCTCCTCAAGGTCGTGATTAGTGGTTCTCGCTCTCAATGGGGTGCGTGATAAGTTGTGCATGGATCGCGGAGAGTAGCATGAGCCTCCACGTTCTGTGAGTCTCCGTGGTGTCATGCACAACGAGCCACGTGATAAGATGCACGGATAGGCAACTGATACTTGTCCTCCACCATACGGATTGAGGTGCGTTACCACGCCAACAAGAGGACCTACTAAGTAGTGAGAATTGGGCATTCCAAAACTGGGAGAAAAGGGGATCAAAAAAGATTTATGCATAATTTTTACCTCTTTTTAATTTGTTCTATATTTGGCACTTTTTTGTTTTATTATTGTTTGTATTATATTTTACAAATTATTTATCAATATAATTTTTTATCAAAATTAGTTCATTACACACACAAAAACATAACATGATTTATGCACTTTAATTTCATAAAAACAGTTCTCAAAAATATAATTGAGTAATCTTTAACTAAATTAAATCAATGAAACTCAAATATTTTAAGTGTTCATGATTTAATTTTGTTAAAGATTACACTTTATTATGAATTTGGAATGCTTTTGTTTATGAAATTAATTTGTATTAGCAGACAAATCTGTTGACATATTAGTCTGATCCACTAATATACTGATAATAATATATTTTAAACACCATACTGCCATTGACAAATAATAAGCAATGCTGGCATTTTTTTATTATTATTATTTAATTCGTTTTTTGTATTTTTATTTCATAATTTTTTCCGACAATTTTTATTTTTATTATTTTATAATTAATTATATCAGGACTAAAATTAATTACGATATCTAAAGAAATAGGCAGAAAAAAAATATAATAATAATTAAGTTAGGCTACAAGTGACTTCCTTCAACCTAAAGCTCAGACAGAGAAAGCTCAATTCGTCAAGTTTGTTATTAACTTTCTGTTCTCTCTCAGTCACTTATCTTTTGCTGAGCAGAAGTTTCACATGTTTACCTAATGTTTAGTTCACAAACATTTTTACTTTATTAAGGTCTTGGTGGGGTACGCCTACTCTTTCCATTATAAGTCCATGTTGCACTTTATGTGTCAATAAAATAAAATAGAAATAGTACTAATAATGTGTAATTAGTTGCTCTTTAAAATAAT
This sequence comes from Xyrauchen texanus, assembly GCF_025860055.1. Classification (NCBI taxonomy): domain Eukaryota; kingdom Metazoa; phylum Chordata; class Actinopteri; order Cypriniformes; family Catostomidae; genus Xyrauchen; species Xyrauchen texanus. The sequence goes on from NC_068286.1 coordinate 43,624,665, forward strand.
GTCATATTAAGTGAATGTTTGTTCCTTAGTAGGCTGAAGTAAAAACATTCTAACATGAACAAAATAATATGTGATTCCGGTGAGTGCGCATTTTACGCCATTGATCACAGTGCAACACATTTCATGTGGCTAGCGCGTGAGTAAATGACGACTTCAAACCTACTGTCCGGATTTGCGGAGAATCTCCAGTCCGACCGGCGGCACCTTGCGCGTCACATACACTTTCGGTAACGTGGACATCGCGCGATGAAATCCGGTAACGGTACGCGGAGCGATTTCAGTACCGATCCTCCGCAATCTCCCGAGCGCTGCTCTGCTACACCACATTACGAAGCGAATAATTAAATAAATACAGTGATCTTTGTCAAAGGATGGCAGAACTTGGAAAGGGCAGGAGCTGTGTGTGGAGAGGGTTGAGTATGGGGGAGGAAACAAATGGGTGGTCTGTCTCTCTCCAGACAACACGGGCCAGAGAGCAAATATAGAAGATTACAGTTTTCTTTGTTTGTTTGCTTATTCTTCATTCCAAAGTACCATAACTGACCACTAACCATAGTGTCTGTGACTCAACTGCTGGTATCAATTAAATTGATTTTGTTTCAGTCAATCATTAATCATTAATTCAGTCAATTATTTAAGGTAATGCATCTAATAACACTGAAATACAGTAATTTAAGCAAAACAGTCATTCATGATATGAACAAATGAAATTATATAACTCATAGCCTATAGATCATATTTGATCTAACAGATCTTAACTTCTGTTTATAAGGATATAAGCATTTTCCCGATCACCCAACTGGGAATTGCACATACTGTAGTCAACCAGAAATCATATACCATTTCATTGTTACAATACTGAGAGATCAAATCCAATCAAATCAAGTCCCTTTATTGTCACTCAACCATACACACAAGTGCAACAGTGGGTGAAAGTCTTGGGTGCAGTTCTGAGCAACATTGCCGTCATGACAGTGATGAGATACATACCAATTTACAATAAACTTCAGGTTTACACAACACAAAATATAAAATATACAGTAGGTTGTATTGTACTGTATTGACATTCAGGCTGTTGGTTGATAGTCAGTTGCCAATGTGTTGTTAAGTGAGAATATAATTTATGACAGTCCAGTGTAAGATGAGTAAAGTGCAGTGCTGATGTATATTGATCGTGAGAGATCAAGAGTTCAAAAGACTGATTGCTTGGGGGTCGGCTGGTGCGGGCCGCCTGCCTAAAGGTAGAAGTGAGAGCAGCTCATGGCTCAGGTGGCTGGAGTCTCTGTTGATCCTCCGAGCTTTTTTCACACACCACCTGGTATGTCCTGGAGGGAGGGAAGCTCACCTCCAATGGTGTGTCTGGCAGTTTGCACCACACTTTGCAAGGCTTTGTGGTTGTGGGCGGTGCTGTTGCCGTACCAGGCTGTGATGCAGCCAGTCAGGATGCTCTCTACAGTGCTGGTGTAGAACCGTGTGAGGATGTGGTGGTTCATTCCAAACTTCCTCAGCCGTCTCAGGAAGAAGAGGCACCGGTGAGCCTTCTCCACAATGGCCTCAGTAGGGACAGACCATGTGAGTTCCTCTGTGATGTTGACACAGAGGAACTTGAAGCTGCTGACTCTCTCCAGATATCACCTTCTTCATTCACTAAGGAAGGGAAAGCATCATGACTTTTCTTTATCAGGTCTCTTAGGGAAAAAAGCTGGCAAGATATATGATGACATTACGTTTATAAAAGAAACTGAATTAGTTAAAAGAAAATATATTTTTCTTTTCCGTTTTGTTTTTCTCCACTGTACTCCAATCCAGTCGGTGGCGGTAATGCGCATATAACCATGTTTCCAACCGCCATTTAATACCAAAGAAGAAGAAGAAGATAAGCGAAGAAGATGTGTACTGCTTCTTTCCTGGAGCAGATTAACAGGTAGCGTGTTCTCAGCTGTCTATTTACATTTTACTCTATATACCAATGTAAACCTCGACTCTTTGAAAGCAATAAGCCACCACATCTCTTAATCTGTATTAAACAGAGTCGTGCCAGCATATTTGGCTTTTCTGCTTTTATCTCAATAGACAACCTAATTTTGTGATGAGCTCAACTAGCCGGTGTGCTAATGTTACATAGATATGAGTAAGCAATATGATGCACTGATGATTAAATGACATGTTTAAAGCTCTGTGATTAAACGCGAGGTATGTTTTTGATGATGAGATAGGTTGTATATTTTAGAAGTTCATAAAAATCATTTATAAGCCGGTAGACTGAATGTGGAGGACATTAGACATGTGTCTGTCAGTGCTCAAACAAAGTGCTTCTTTTAAAATACATAATTTGTGGCTCTTTTGGTAGGAATGTGTGCGTGTTTCGTTATAATCAATTGCATGTGGTAAATGCTGCATGACAACGCATGAAACTGCATGTATTGGTTGTCGGGCATTATAGAGTCATTGCAAAGTGACTGAGATGGCTGTCCAGAGCTATTCATGATAGACCAGTGTACCTTTAGTTACACTTTGTGCTTCGTTTCTGAAGAGTTTGCCAGATGACAAGTAATATACAGTTTGTGACACAGCCAGGTCTATGAAAGCAGGTTGTCGGCATCTGCAATCTAACCTTTCTGCTCTGAATGCATAGATTAACCCTTGTGCGTCAATAAAAAAAATAAAAAAAACGTTTCTCAGAGGTAGCCTACTTAGAGAACGAAAATGTCTGTGTCAAAAAACTTCCATAATAATATTATGTATTTAATATTATTTTCCACTTTCAATCAGTTAATTTTTTTAACAACATCAGTCCTGATCATAACTACCAAATATGCATAAAATCAGGATTTTAACATTTTAAATGCCAGTTTGTTTACATAATGGCACTGTTTTTTTTTTTTTTTTACACGCACATAAACACAAGTTTCATACACACATACAACACACACTCTGACATCCATACCAACACACTCTCACAATTTTAGCTGCATCATTTATTCAATTGGCCTGCAGTGCTCTATAATACAGCAAACAGAAAATAGGGAAAAAGCATGTATTTGCTCCATAGGGTAAACATGAGAAAAATGGCACATTTTGAAGGCGGGGCTCCGGAATGAAAGCATAATATCATAGAATTCATGATTTTATGTTTAAATTGTACTGGGATCAAATATTGCCATTTTAATGGGTTTCAATGGGGACATTTTTGTCCTGAAGGTCCTGAGTGTAAATATTTTGTGTACACAGTGTATTATAGATGTATTATTGGAACTGAGGTTGAAACATCAAAATTCCCCCAAAAATACACACCTTTTGCAAAATTTATGCTGTTGGCATTAACAAAAACAATCAAACAAACTAAAATGAAGATGACAAAAATGTCCCTAAGGTCGCACAAGGGTTAAATCTTAAATTATGCATAGATTAAAGCATATAGCAAAGCAAATATAATGTGATATATGGTGATTATTATTATCAATTAAATAAATATAATTTTAATTAAAATAAATAATTCAGATAATTAAAATATATTTTGTATTATTGACCCAAATTGACCCGGTTGCTCGGGACGATAGTCACATGGGGTAACCTCCTCCTGGTTGTGATTTAAGTGGTTCTCGCTCTCAATGGGGCGTGTGGTAAATTGTGCGTAGATCTTCAGAGTAGCATGAGTCTCCACATGCTGTGAGTCCCCGCGGTGTCATGCACAACGAGTCACGTGATAAGACCCGTGTCTCAGAAGCAGAGGCAACTGAGACTTGTCCTCCACCATCTAGATTGAGGAGAGTAACCGTGCCACCACGAGGACCTAGAAAGTAGTGAGAATTGGGCATTCCAAATTTAGGGAGAAAATGGGATTTAAAAAAAAAGGGCTTTTCCGAGGACACGTGTGTCAAAGTGCAATCGTCCAACAGACTCTTTTCAAAGCATCTCTCTTTGGATGCATTATGTCATAAACAGCATTTTTAGGATGCTATGTCAAGTTATACGTAGTTTGAAACGTAGAAAAACACCTCTTAAGGCTCCTGGATTCTTATAGCTGCGTGTTGCCTGTAGAGCTGGAGTTGCGCTTACTTCCCCATGCTGACCGTGACTTGTAAAAACATGAGAGTAGTTGCTCAAGCTTAAAATCTCAGATGGTTGAAAAATTCCTTATTACGGCCTTGAATATGATTACTTTGTTAATTTTTTAGTAATCCATCTCACTATTTTTTTAGTAATCCATCACACTAAATGAATGCCTTAAATTGACCTAATTAACATTATTAGTCACATTACATGACATCAACCTGAAAAGATATGGAAACTAAGCCTTTTCTCTTACCTTTTAAAAGTCGATAAGCCTATTTATGTTGCTATCCTATCTATGCATGATTACATGGTTAGTTACATTTTATTATGTGCATTTTGCTCTGCTGTCCCTTTAGAAAAGACATTTGACCCACCAGTTGAGAACCATTGTTCTAAAGCTCAGGTCATGTTTCTCAGGTCTTCTGTAATCCAGCAGTGAGTTGAGGCTTTTTATCTCTCTTACAGCATCTTATAGAGGAACACCTGGACACCCCCTCTCCCCTTCCCACAATGGCCGACTCCATGGATATAGATGACTCTTTGTACAGGTAATCTGTGCATACTGGACCTAAAACACAGCTTTATCAAGCTGAATTTGAATGAAACCAAGACACACTTCCATTTCGGTCATATCTAGAATGAAATGAATTGTGAGGAAAAAACTTCAGAGCACCTAACAGCGTGTGTGTGCGTGTGTGTGCGTGTGTGTGCGTGTGTGTGCGTGTGTGTGCGTGTGTGTGCGTGTGCGTGTGTGTGTGTGTGTGTGTGCAGTCGGCAGCGGTATGTGCTGGGAGACAGTGCCATGCAGCAGATGGCCCAGTCTGCTGTGTTTCTCAGTGGAATGGGAGCTGTTGGAGTGGAGATAGGTGGGTGGTGCTAATGCTACTTTCTTACACCACTTTAAATTGTATATTATTATTATAAAAAAATGAAAGGAATAGGCTAATATGCCTTTTAAACTCAACCAAGCCAAATGAAAACAAAGACAAAAAAGTAGTGTGGAGACCGAATGTCTGAAATTACTTGTGAAAATGTGCCTTTTTTATTGTCATTTGTTTGAAATGATTGTCTGAATTTCTTAGCATTTAGTATGTATGTTGCTTTACTGACAAAATGCTCTGAACCTGGCACAGACTCCAACAGCTTGTGCAAAGCCTGATGATCCATGTTATGCCAGAATTATCGTTAACAAAATTCTTAATTTTTTTATTTTCAAAATTCTTAAAGATAGTTCATCCAAAAATAGAGAATTCTCTCATATACTTTCATGCCATCCCAAATGTTGGTAGGAAACAGATCAATATTTAAGTCCTTTTTTACTATAAATCTCCACTTTCAGAATGTGAAAGTGAAATTGGGGATTTATAGTAAAAAAAGGACTTAAATATTGATGTTTTTCTCACCCACACCGATCATATCGCTTCTGAAGATAAAGATATAACCGCTGGAGTCTTATGGACTACATTTATGCTGCCTTTATGTGCTTTTTGGAGCTTCAACGTTCTGGTCAGCATTCACTTGCATTGTACGGACCTTTGGATTCTGCTACATATTGTATTCATAAATACACAAATATACATTTACTTGTTTAAAATTACACTTACTTGTATATCTGTCTGTACAAATAATAATTTTGTAGATAATGCATAACTTATCCACACACTTCGTATTCTTGTGCACATACGTTTCTGCCTGTCATATCTGCTCTCACTTTTACTAAAAATTGTTAATTCAATTTCAGAGGATTGGAAAGTATTCTTGATTGAGAGATTCTTTAAAATCGTGACTTAGGATCTAGTTACTGATATTGTCTACACATTTTCTTCCATATTTGCTCTTTGATTCCTTATCCTATAAGTTCCATGTTTTGTACCTGGTGGTATTGACTTTTTATTGTAATTTGTTTCTGAATCTGTCATGCAGCAAAAAACATTGTCCTGGCAGGAGTGAAGGTAAGGGAAATGTTTGAATTCGTCCTCATTCTCGATCTGTGTTTTTGTTGATGTTGAGGCTTTACTTTCGTTCTGTGATTTTTCTGTTTTAGGGCATTCCTTTTTATTTTGGAATTGCATTAAATTCAACTTAATGTAATAGGCTGGATTTGTATTGTTATTTTTATTTGCTGTGACTGTATTGTACTTGTAGCTAACATTTTTATTGTAATAGTGAATTTGGACTATTTGCGGATTGGTTGCACATCCATTATCAGAGTGCGTTATGAGACTTTACGCATGTGTGTTTGAAGGGAGTCACCCTCCATGACTGTAAGCGATGTGAAGTTTGGGATCTGGGCACCAACTTCTTCATCAGAGAGGAGGATGTACATAGCCAAAAGAAAAGGTACACTATACTGTCCAAGCATAATACATTGCAACCAGAGTTCATGCTGACAAAGGGCTGCACATTTAATCAGATAAATTATCGAGTTTTCACCAACAGCTGCCACAATTTAAGTCCATTTAAGTCTACTCATGTTACATCAAAAGTTTCTTTTTCATTTTCTATTTAACATGTGTTTTTGCAGCTATTGAACATTGCAAATCATTCACAGACAAGTCTGTTGTCAATGTGTAGTTGACAATTTAGGTCATAAATATGGTGTGGAGGGGGTCTGGGTAGCTTAGTGGTAAAGATGCTGGCTACCACCCCTGGATTTCGCTAGTTCGTACTAAGTGACTCCAGCCAGGTCTCCTAAGCAACCAAATTGGCCCGGTTGCTAGGGAGGGTAGAGTCACATGGGATAACCTCCTCGTGATCTCTATAATGTGGTTCGTTCTCTGTGGGGCGTGTGGTGAGTTGTGCGTGGATTGCTCCACACGCACTATATCCTAAGATGTGCAGGTTGACGTTCTCAGATGCAGAGGCAGCTGGGATTCGTCCTCCGACGCCCGGATTGAAGCGAATCGCTACGCCACCATGAGGACTTAAAAAGCACATTGGGAATTGGCCATTCCAAATTGAGAGAAAAAGGGGAGACAATCCCAAAAAATATATAAATAAATATGGTGTGCCATTGATCCACCCAAAATAAGTATTTTAATGTAAATTCTATGAATCAAAACTGAATCGTAATTACAATATCAAGGGAAATAATCAACCATTATGATTGGTGTCATAACCATGCATCCCTAAATGGGCAATTGTGACACCAATGGGCAAATGGGCAATTGTGACACATGACACACTACAGTATATCTTCCTTGGCAGGTTTTCCAGTGCATAGTGCGTTTAAATTGAGATTAAACACAAAACAAGTTTTTATTCTATTAATTAGGAATTATTTGTATTATTGTTATGACCCTGTATGGAGTGGCTCTTGTTTTCTAGAATGCCCTGATTTTATCCACAATGATTCTTTCTTTTTTCCCAGGGTGGAGGCTGTCCATTCTCGAGTGGCTGAGTTAAATCCCTACGTTCAGGTCAGTGTGTCCAGTGATGTCCTGGATGAAAGCACTGACCTCAGCTTCCTGAAGAGATACCAGGTTTGTCTCAACTGAGACTCGTACCTTACCACGCCATAGTGTTTTTGAACAGGATCAAATACATCTAGCATCTTGCTTGTACTATTTAAAGGAACTGTTCACCCAAAAATGAAAAATCTCTCATCATTTACTCACCCTCATGCCATCCCAGATGTGTATGACTTTCTTCAGCAGAACACACATGAAGATGTTTAGAAGAGTATCTCAGCTCTGTTGGTCCATACAATGTATGTGAATGGGTGCCAACATTTTGAAGCTCCTAAATCCACATAAAGGTAACATAAAAGTAATCCATTAAACTCCAGTGGTTAAATCCATGTCTTCTGAAGCGATATGAAAGGTGTGGGTGAGAAACGGATCAATATGAAGTGCTTTTTTCTTCACTTTCTCCTGTTTTTGATGATTCATACATTCTTCATGCATATCGCCCCTAATGGACAGGGAGGAGAATCTATGACAAAAAATGACTTAAATATTGATAATTTTCTCACCTACACCTATCATATTGTGTTTGAACACATGGATTTAACCACTGGAGTCTAATGGATTACTTTTATGCTCCCTTTGTGGCACCCATTCACTTCCGTCGTGAGGACCTACAGAGCTGAAATATTCTTCTAAAAATTGTCATTTGTGTTCTGCAGAAGGGAGGAAGTCATACACATCTGGAATGGCAGGAGAATGAGTAAATCATGAGAGAATTTTCATTTTTGGGTGAACTATCTCTTTAAATGATTTACCTTTATTCAGATTTTTTTAAACCATAGTGTTCTGTCTTGAATTATTAACTATAGATTAATCTGTATGTTCCTATCATATGTGTGTTTATTTCCTCAGTGTGTAGTATTGACAGAAACAAATCTGAGCTTACAGAAACAGATCAACAATTTCTGCCACTCTCAGCAGCCTCCTATCAAGGTAGAGTCATTCCCCAACGCACTTCTACTTGAAGATGGATCTCTGTTTGGATGCTTGAATACAGATTAAAAAAAAAAAAACCTCTGTAATCAAACCGATTCACAATTGTGCAGTGATCTGATTGATTCAGGATCAGTCTTTATTTACCCCTGGGAGATGTATAGACAGACATACATCAATAAGAATTCATTTCTGTAAACCCAGCTAGCATGATAACAGTAGTTTCATGGATGTGAAATCATTGTTTTTTTGGTGCAGTTCATTGGCTGTGATGTCTTTGGGATCTGCTCACGAGTGTTCTGCGATTTTGGGGACGCGTTTGAGGTGTCTGACCCTACAGGAGAGGAACCAAAAGAAATTTTCATCCAGAACATCAGCCAGGTAATTAAAGCACCGTCCTGCTTCTCTTTTCATTTGATCCTACCCATAGTCTTCTGGTGATCAGAGATTTCTTTACCAATGCGCAGATCTGAGAAGTGTAAATCTATAATACCCTATTATAACTTCCTGTTTGAAATCCAATCATAGGAGTGCCCTGGGGTGGTGACGTGTTTGGACAGTCGAACTCACGGCCTCCAGACAGGGCAGAGTGTGTTTTTCAAAGAGATCAATGGCATGAGTGAACTCAATGGAACCACACATGAAATTACAGGTACAAACACAAAGTCTTCACACACATAGTAAATAGACAGTTGAGTACATGTATAATATTGGTCCACAAGCAGTCAAATTTGCCTAGGATTTCACTTAGCTTTGTGTGGTTCGCTTAACTTTTGTCAAGTTGTGTCATTCTGCCTCATTTGTCCAGCGAATTGTCCAGTATTCATTGGCTACGCTTTGAAAGATCAAAGGAAAATGGGGTCAAGCTATTTATCTTTTTTACTCTGAGTGCCCTGTTGCTATGCTTGACTGCCATTATAACATTCTTTGGGCAACTTTGATGTCATGTTAAAGGGTCTTAACTTATCTAACGCTGTTTGTGTGTGTTCAGTTCTTTCCCCATATAGTTTTGCGATTGCAGATACCTCATCTTTCCAGCCGTATGCTCATGGAGGTCTCTTTCGCCTGGTCAAGATACCCACAACCATCAGCTTTGTATGTCAACACCTCTAATCCCTTCAGTTGATCTGTTTGATAGTGGTGACATACAGTATAACGAGCAACTGTTTCCTCTGTCTGTTGTGTGTTTGTAGGAGACGATGGAGCAGCAGATATCTGACCCTCAACTCCTCACTCCAGACTTCAGCAAACCAGAGGTCAGAATCACAACCTCTTTCATTGCTGGAGTCCATTTACTGTTGCTGCAGTTACTGACAATAGAATCTGTATTCATTTTAAATAAGGTTCCTCTACAGCTCCATACAATCATGTTGGCTATGGATGCTTTCTTGGATCAGCACGGCAGACTTCCCAACATTGGGTAATAACATTCATTTTATCTCTGTATTTCAAAATCTTGTAAGCTGCCTATAGTAACATTATTTTGGGGCATCATGATAACAAATGGAGTCTGGGTAAGAAGCTTACTAGGTTTTCTCACCAGGGTCCTATAGCATAACTTGTAGAGCATGGTGGTAGCTGCACCAAGCTCATTGGTTTGATTTCCAAGGAACTCACATAATGGTAAAATGTACACATTGAATGTTGAATGACTTTGAATAAAGGCGTCTGCTAAATGAATACATGTGTTACATTTAAGATGCCATTATGATCAGTTCTGTGATAATGTCTATGTACAAGGGAAGCAACGATATGAAAATATTGGGCCGATAGCCTTATAAGGTTTAGTAGTGGCAGTGGCGTAGTGGGCTAATGCACACAACTGTTAATCAGAAGGTCGTTGGTTCGATCCCCACAGCCACCACCATTCTGTACTTGAGCAAGGCACTTACGTACTCCAGGTTGTTCCGGGGGGATTGTCCCTGTAATAAGTGCACTGTAAGTCGCTTTGGATAAAAGCGTCTGCCTAATGCTTAAATGTAATTGTAAATCGCGCAAGGCCATGTTGCGATTTTAATCTTAATTCAATCATTCATGCTGCATTAATAGATTACAGATGTCTCAGAAGTCAAAGTCTGCTGGTTTCAAAGCGTTTTGGATGATTCCCCTCATCATGTGATGTAGCCTATAACTAAGTGCTGCTTTCACAAGTGTCACATACTTTTATGATGGTATTGAGCATTAATGTGACCACGAGAAAGAAGAGTAATTAAATATTACGAGTTATAATGATTGACATGACGAATAATAATGATTCTAATGTATTCTTTGTCCCCGCTGTATGTAGTTGTTTGCAGGATGCTGATCTGCTCCTGAAGTTCACGGAGGAGATGAGCAAAACACTTAAAAACAAAGTGAGATTTTATTTTTACAAGCATTCACAGTCAATTCCTGTTGCACATATCGTCACACATTTTTCTTTGAAATGTGCGTGTTTGTCAGGTGTGTATAAACGAGGATCTGGTGAGGTGTGTGTCACGCTGTGCGAGGGGCTGTCTCTCTCCTCTCGCGGCTGCGGTGGGCGGTATCACTAGTCAGGAGGTGCTAAAGGCTCTCACTGGAAAATTTGCACCACTTAAGCAATGGGTAGGTCAAAAGACAGCGGCTCTTTTTGGTCTTGATGTATATATGGCATTGATATCATCTTTACATGCGTGTCTATATAGTTTTATCTAGATGCAGTGGAGGTGATTCAGCCCCTTCAGTCTCTCTCTGGTGAGGAATTTGCCCCTAGGTAAGCTTCACATCAAATAATGAGCTTCATTATCTGTTGTTAGTTTAAATGAGTAGTTTGATCAGCGTTATGTTGACTTAATAAATCTTAAGAGTTCCAAATATTAAGTTAGTAATCATGTGTCATGTAATAAGAACTGAGCTGATTTGTTACATGAGGATTGTTTATTAAGGGCATAGAGTGCCTTTTCATTTTTGGGTAAACTAATCCTTTCAATGTCTATTTTGACATGTATTTGTAGGGGTGATCGGTATGATGCACTGAGGGCGTGTATCGGCCAATCACTGTGTTTGAAATTGCACAAGTTTCGTGTCTTCATGGTGAGTGTAAGAGGGGACAGACTGAACTAAAATAATTATTTTAATAATTATGTGTTGAAAACCGATGTCAGGAACTGCCCGCATTGAGTTTGATTCGTATTTTGATAGATTGTTCATCTCGTTAATGATATGATGCAACAAGCCATGCTGTAGTTTATGTAAAAACATTCTCCCCTACTAAATGTCAGCCAGTTGTGCAGTCCTCCAATAACGTTGGAATGACCACTAGGGACTTGCAAGATCCAGTTGTGGCTGGTGGTGTGAACAGGTCTTGCCTATAGTTGACTCTGCATATAAGCCATGATAAAATAATTCATTTTAACATTGAAGAAATTACACACTTCAGCTTAAATACATATATACTATATAAGTGCAGACCAAATAAAATAAAAAACTACACTTACTTTCACTTTCTATGGATATAATGTAGACAAGTGTTACACTGCTGTTTGATTGTCTAAATATGTGCTTGTAGGTGGGCTGTGGTGCTATTGGCTGTGAGATGCTGAAGAATTTGGCACTGTTGGGAGTGGGATTGAGCAGATTTTCAGGAGAGGTGGGCTATACACCTGAAAGAAGCTTAATGGTTTTTCCTTCTTGTTTACATGAGTAATGGAATGTTAGTATAATTCTTTTAATATGTTTAATCTTTTTTTTAGATTTGCATCACCGATCCAGATTTAATTGAGAAATCTAACCTTAATCGGCAGTTTCTCTTCAGACCTCACCACATTCGGGTACCTCTTTCATACCTTTGTCATCTGCTGCTCCAGGCATGCAATGAAATGGCCCTGTTTACATTTGGTATTAACATCTGTCTCAGTGTGGTCAACCAAGACCGGTACAGTTGAAGTCAGAAGTTTGCATACACTTAGGTTGAGGTCAATAAAACAAATGTTTTTGTTCAAAAGAAATCAGCCAAGACATCAGAAAAAACATTGTGGACCTCCACAAGTGTGGTTCATCCTTGAGAGCAATTTCCAAATGCCACGTTCATTTGTACAAACAATAGTACACAAGTATATACACCATGGGACCATGCAGCCTTCATACTGCTCAAGAAGGAGACACATTCTCTCCTTGTGATGAATGTAGTTTGGTGCGAAAAGAGCAAATCAATCCCAGAACAGCCAACCTTGTGAAGAAGCTGGAGGAAACAGGTAGACAAGTATCTATATCCACAGTAAAATGGGTCCTATATCGATTTAACCTGAAAGGCTGCTCCGCAAGGAAGAAGTCACTGCTCCAAAAACACCATAAAAAAGCCAGACTACAGTTTGAAAGTGCACACGGGAACAATAACTTAATTTTTGGAGAAATGTCCTCTGGTCTGATGAAACAGAAATGTAACTGTTTGGCCATAATGACCATCGTTATGTTTGGAGACCAAAGAGAGAGGCTTGCAAGCCGAAGAACACCATCTCAACCATGATACATGGGGGTGGCAGCATCATGTTGTGGGGGTGCTTTGCTGCAGGAGGGAATGGTGCACTTCACAAAATAGATGGAATCTTAAGGAAGGAAAATTATTTGGATATATTGAAGCAACATCTCAAGACATCAGCCATGAAGTTAAAGCTTGGTTGCAAATGCGTCTTCTAAATGGACAATGTCCCCAAGCATACCTCCAAAGATTTGGCAAAGTGGCTTAAGGTCAACAAAGTCAAGATATTGGAGTGATCATAACAAAGCCCTGACCCAAATCAGCAGATCTGAAAAAGCATGTGTGAGCAAGAAGGCCTACAAACCTTACTCCGTAACACCAGTTCTGTCTGGAGGAATGGGCCAAAATTCCAGCAACTTATTGTGAGAAGCTTGTGGAATGCTTACCAAAAGGACTGACCCAAGTTAAACAATTTAAAGGCAATGCTACCAAATACTAACAAAGTGTATGTGAACTTCTGACCCACTGGGACTGTGATGAAATAAATAAAAGCTGAAATAAATAATTTTGGTTGCTTAGGAGATCTGGCTGGAGTCACTTAGCATGTCCTGGATTTAAACTCGCGATTCAGTGTCTTTACTCACTGAGCTACCCTTTAGAACTGTCCACATGTCAAAATGCAAATTATATTAGCGATCTCATTTAATTATATTTTTACTGTCCTGATGTTCTCCCCATCTTCCATGTCTCTCTGTAGAAGCCAAAAAGCACTACAGCAGCAGAAGCTACATTAGAAATAAACCCAGAGCTGCAAATTGAAGCTCATCTGCATAAAGTGTGTCCTGCTACAGAGGACATCTATAGCGATGCTTTCTTCTCCCTTCTCAACCTGGTGGTCACTGCACTGGACAACGTGGAGGCACGGAGATATGTGGATAGGTAATCCTGTGACATCACAAAACTGTTTCTCATATAGTGCATTTGTGATGTTTTGCACATTTTCAATGGTTGTTTTTTCTTCTAAATTGCAGTCGAAGTGTATCCAGTCAGAAAGCTCTGTTAGACTCCGGTACCATGGGTACGAAAGGACACACCGAGATCATCGTCCCAAACCTCACAGAGTCCTACAACAGCCATGTAAGTGTGTGTATACATGGGGCAGGCTGTGTGCCATTTCATGTGTTTGTTTTTGTGACATGACTGATGTTTTTATGTTTCTTAGAGAGACCCACCAGAGGAGGAGATCCCGTTCTGCACTCTGAAGTCTTTTCCTGCTGTTATTGAACACACCATACAGTGGGCCAGAGACAAGGTCAGTAAACACACACCCACACTCCCTTATCAGCCATACAGAAGTAGTTTGGGGATCTTCTATGAAACTGTAGCTTGCCACGCTTCAAGCCACTCAGTGTTTTAAGGAGTCTAAATACTGTTCTTTAAAAAGTTACTAACAAACCATACCTACCTACATAAAAGCTATTTAAATTAGCTATATAATAGTATTTATCTTACTTAGGGTGACAACATTCAATGGATAAATTTACACTAAATACAACTAATAACAATAGAAAACTAATTTAAGTATCCAACTCAATATTTTTCTATATAAAGACCCAAGGACTTCTGCATATGGAATGGATGAATTGTTTATTTACTTGAACCATCTGAACAAACCGATACACTAATATGAAATGTGGGGGAGGACAATTTTGGAGAGTGCATTTGAATATTACTTCAGTAAGCTTGTTTGTTTTTTACTAGGGCTGTCAATTGTTTGACATTTTAAATCAAATTAATTACATGACACTCCGATTAATCGAATAAATTGCAATTAATCGTATATATATTTATCAACTGAGAAAGGACCTCAAATAGAGATCCTTCAATATAAATTATGCATAATTGTAATTATAGATTTTCAAATGGAAAAATATTGTATTATTGTGGCAGACAAGTAAATAATTAATAAGACAATACAAAAAGTTGCTTTAGAAGTCAATATATTGTTTATTTTATTCCCATATCAATGAACAAGCCTACAGTCAACAGTAATCCATTTAGCATTGAGTTCCTCAATCTGTCCTGCTCTCACTGGAGCATCTCTTTTGGTTTTCAGTGTCATAAACGCTGCATTTCTAGTAAGATAAACCGATATATTGGTTTTACCGATTAATCTGTGCTATTAAATGCTTTTTGTAACTATTGTTATCGTCAAAAATATATGCCGATAGTTGCAGATAGTTTTTTCTTCATTTCATCATTTCAAAATAAGAGTCCCTGGTGTGTTTTTCTGGTTACTTTTGGTTGAACAATAAACTGCCTCTGGGATTTTATTCATTTATGACTCTTTTTTTGGTGCCTTTCATAGTAAGGAAAGAATAAGCAAATTTTGGGGCATTCTATAAATCAGTTTTAAAAACTATCGCCGATCTATCGCTTATCGGCAAAATACACTATCGTCGGCCTCTAATTTCTAGGATGATGTGTCAAGTTAAAAGTAGTTGAAACATTGAAAATCGCGTCTCGAGATCCCTGTGTTCTGTTGTTCTTCACCCAGCTGTCAAGAAAGCATCATGTGACTGGCACACATTCTGTGGCTGCGTTGCTTGAGAGGTTCATGGAGCCGCTTAACCTGTTGATACGCAATTCCCCCGCGCACGGTGGTGACGTCACTGTGCTTACATTTAATATATCATTTTCAGTCTATAAATGTAATTAATGTTAACAAATTATACATCTTTTCAAAGGTCTAATGGTTCAACATTGATATCCGATCTCTGTTTCACAATAGCAATTTAGTTATTTGTGCCAGGAGTACAAATGAAAACATGCAATTTCAAAACGGGACTTCATACCTTTGTTATGAAAACGCGATCACCAGATGAATCCAGTTCAAAACACTTGGGTCAATTGTCCATGACAAGCATTCATTGAAAAACACCCAATAGCACTTTTTTCCATAAAAGTGATAAATCTGAGAAATATTGATATAATCTCCATTGTTTACATGCGATCTCACCTGGATGAATTACCCTTCATCATCGTTCTTCAACACACTATTCAGTCTGAGCAGCATTCATGTTGTAAAACTGTATATGATCTTATATATTAGAGCCTCATAAACAAAATGAGCCGTCTCCAAAGTCTATTTTTAAATATGCGGCGTTGTTTTATTCATAATAGCCGAGCCGTGCAGTTAGATTTTGTCTCGTCTTGAAAGGCGGAGCCTTAATTTTACTCTGTACTCTTCCAGCGATTTTACAGAGATAAAAGCTTGCAGGAACCTCATTTTTTGTGAGATCATCTTCAAATTTGAAACGTAACTTCTTTAGACTTGTGGCTTTGCGAACATTGTATTTCTGTGTTGTCTTGCCACTTTTATTATTGTTTTTTTAGATTATAAAAACATGTTCAGCACAAAATATTTCCATTACTATAAAATTCAGCTTCTCTAACTTTAAAAAAATAACAACATATATTAATTCTGATAGTTGGGAAATAAAGCACAAAGTGTCTTCTTTCAAAAGATACTACAACTGTGTCCATACTCCAAACGGTCCAGTAAATACAGTACAACCATTTAAGTTCAGGTATGTCATTTTCATGGTTTGTGCTCAAAAAGGGGGTGCGTATCAACAGGTTAACTGCCCTCTACTGATGCAGCTCCTAAAAACACATGTGTTTCAAGCTTGAATTGCTCCCATAATAGAAAACAACTTGCAAACCAGTCAGAAAGACCTCATTGTATGTCTACTTGGAGCTCTTAATAGCGTTTGAAGATATGAGTGTTCTGATTAGTGTGTGTGTGTGTGTGTGTGTGTGTGTGTGTGTGTGTGTGTGTGTGTGTGTGTGTGTGTGTGTGTGTGTGTGTGTGTAGTTTGAAAGTGCTTTCTCCCACAAGCCCTCCGTTTACAATATGTTCTGGCAGAGACATTCGTCACCTCAGGATGTGCTACAGGTGAGAATATATACTACACACTTTTCTAATCTCCCTAGTTTTGCCTTGTGATGTCATCTAACTTCTGCTTGTGTGTGTAGAGGATGATGGCTGGGGAGAGTATGGAAGGATCATTTCAGGTCATTAAGTTGTTGAGTCGGAGACCCACTCAATGGGATCACTGTCTATCCCTTGCACGCCTCAAATTTGACAAGTACTTCAAAAGAAAGGTATGGAAATGTAATAATGTTATAACACTTCGTCTGATTTTACAGAGAACCCACTTGAAAAATAACAGTCCACTGTTGAATTGCTTCTAATAATTCTAAAGAAGCAATTCTGCAGTGGACTATTATATTTCCAGTGGTTTCCAATGAAATCTGATATTCGATCATCTCTAAAGCATGACCAGTACAAAGAACATGAATGTTCCCAGGGCCAAGGGATTTGAATCACTGTAGGTGGTGTTTATAAAATAGTAATAACATAGTAATACATCCTCATTGACAGAAATGTTTATGTAATATAAAAATGGAAGTAATATTGTACAACATGCCACTTTTACATGAATATTTCAGGCATTACAACTACTGCACTCATTTCCACTGGACACACGACTAAAAGATGGCAGTAAGTGAACATGCTTAATTCACTCATGCAGAGAAGCTGCATTATTAATCACCAGTCTAAAGATCTGGCACCCATATCTTTTCCCATCTAAAGTGTTTATCCAATGTTTTCAGGTCTGTTTTGGCAGTCTCCTAAACGGCCGCCTTCTCCTATAGAGTTTGACCTCAACGACCCACTGTGAGTATGAAAGTAAAGATCTTTATAGATTGTCATTCACAGCAGCAGGCGTTCACTTTCAATGGGTTGAACACAGAAATAGAAAAGAAGTGATGTTAAGATGTGTGGAAGTTTTTAATGAGAAAATGTCTCTTCCTTTTAGGCATTTCAGTTTTGTTGTCAGCGCAGCTCGCCTTTTTGCTGGAATTTATAATATTCCATACTCAGAAAAGGTAAAAAGCAAATTTCACACGTGGGTATATGTTCATTTTTCACCTGTGTGGAACTAAAATCTTGAGTTGATATCTAAAGTCTTCACCTTTTGCTGTTCCGTTTAAACTGAATCATCTATGCTCTTGAATCATTCATAGAGTTTTTCCTTCGAGGCAGTATCAAGTGTTTTAACTGCAGTGGAGGTTCCCGAATACAAACCAGCAGAAAAGGTGTCTGTTTAAATATAGTCCGTATTTTTCTCTGGTGTAATGGCGCAGAAATCGCATGCTTTTCCTTTAAGTCAATCACTAAGTTTGTGTATGTTCTGTGTTAGCATATAGAGACAGATGAAAATGTTAAGAAGCCTGATCAGATTAAAGTGACAGTGAGCAGTGATGAGGAGAGAGAGGCGATCTCACAGCTACAGGAGGCCATCAACTCCAACTTCATATCACCTGGTGTGTTGATACACATCCACAATCATATTCTCATGCATTGCACATAACAGCTGTAGGAACCAAACCATGCAATCCAATTTTTTCCTTCGTCCATCTTTAGAGAGGTTACGGATGAATCCATTGTACTTTGAAAAGGATGATGACTCAAACGGACACATGGATTTTGTAGCAGCAGCGTCTGCCCTTCGAGCTCATATGTACGCCATTGAGGCTGCTGACAGACTACAAACTAAACGGATTGCTGGCAAAATCATCCCTGCTATCGCCACATCTACAGCTGCTGTTGCAGGACTGGTCAGAGAGAAGAAAATATTTCGATTATTTCTATATCATTCACTCACACAGTTGTTTTATACACTAGCCTCAAAAGGTAGGCAGACATTTAAGCCACAATTAAAGGGATAGTTCACCCAAAAATAAAAATTCTCTCATAATTTACTCACTGTCATGCCATCCCAGATGTATGACTTTCTTTATTCTGTAGAATACATATTATGATTTTTGCAAGAATATTTCAGCTCTGTAGGTCCATACAATGCAAGTGAATGGGTGCCAAATGTTTGATGCTCCAAAAAGCACATAAAGGCATCATGAAAGTGATCCATACGACTCCAGTGTTTTAATCCATATTTTCAGAAGTGATATGATATGTGTGAATGAGAAACCGATTAATGTTTAATGTAAAAAACTTAAAATTCTTCTCCCAGTCCAGTAGGGGCTGATATGCATGAAGAATGTGAATCACCAAAAAACACAAGAAGAAGAATGTGTAAGTGATCTGTTTCTCACCCATACCTGTCATAACACTTCTGAAAACATTTATTTAACCACTGAAGTCCTATGGATTACTTTTATGCTGACTTGTGTGATTTTTTTATTTTTTTTTTGGAGCTCCAAAAATGTGGTACCCATTCACTTGCATTGTATGGACCTAAAGAGCGGAGATATTCTTTTAAAAATCATAATTTGTGTTCTGCAGAAGAAAGAAAGTCATGCACATCTGGGATGGCCTGAGGGTAAGTATATGATGAAAGAATTTTAATTTTTGGGTGAACTAATCCTTTAAAATACAAAATCAAACTAATTGGCTTTCATTGTAAAGAATGATAGCAAGTACATTTTCAAACAAATCATTTTACAATAGGAAATTTGCTGGGTTTCATATTCAAATTAGAAAACAATTGATATATTGTTCAAAATTTAGACAAAGTATTTAAACACTTTCTGGTCGAGCAACTCTAGCATCATTTTGTTTGCAGGTGCCACTTGGTTTTATTTTACTTTTTATCTAAAGCAAAAATTTGCATACATTTTTTAATTGTAAATTAATTGTCCATAAATTGACATATGCTTTAAGATTATTTAACTGTTGGCTTTGTGTAGGTGGCAGTGGAGTTGATAAAAATTGCTGGTGGTTATGGATTTGAGTCGTTTAAAAACTGTTTCTTCAACTTGGCCATTCCGGTCATGGTCCTCACAGAAACAGCTCAGGTCAAGAGAACCCAGATCAGGTAATGGCAAAACGCATGCATTTAAACTTTTGAACATCTCGTATTTCGTACAAAATGTGTTTAATAACTTTATTTCGTGCCTCTTTTTTTTTTTTTTTTTACTAGAGATGATATCTCCTTCTCTATCTGGGACCGCTGGACAATCTTTGGTCATGAGGACTTCACATTGTCTGATTTCATTAGTGCGGTTAGAGTGAGTAACACTTGAGCTCCCATATCAAATGTGTTAAACGCAGATTAATAATCTGTTCGCATTTATTAAAAATGAATTATTGAATTACTTGCTTTGCACTTGGTTTTCAGGAAAAGTATGGAATTGAGCCCACTATGGTTGTTCACGGGGTGAAGATGCTCTATGTGCCGGTTATGCCAGGCCATAACAAAAGACTCAAACTGACGTAAGGCCCAAGAATAAATACTATACTACTTATATATGTGTGGAAGGAAAATTCAGTCATCCTTTACTCAACCGCATGTTGTTTCAAACCTGTATGACTTTCTTCCATGGAACTCAAAAGGAGACATTTTAAAGAGTGTACTTGTCTTTTATTCAATGCAGTTACGAAAAATAGGGACTGGAGTTTTCAAGTTTCAAAAGAGAAGTCTTCTGAAGCTTTGCGAGCAACCGACCGAAATATTAGTCATCATTCACTTATAATCTTCACCTCCAGAGAGCTTCAATCTACTACGACCAGATCATTGAGTCAGTAACTTAAACTCGAGAACCTGATTAACTAGAGATGAGACGATATATCGAACTTCGATATATCACATCCCAAAAAAATTATTAACCATATTGAGGCAAAACTTGATATATTGAAATTTACAAAACAATTTCGGTCCATGTGATTTTATAAATGAAATTACCAATTTTTTCTACACTGTTTACAGGGTTCACACAAGGTGCTTAAAGTGCTTGAATTTAGCTTTTAAAAATGTAAGTTCTGGAATACCTGGAGAAATGCCTTGTTTTGTTGAAAAGTGCTTGAGATTAAAATGGACCATTTGCTCCGTGTAATGTGTGTCCGTCAAAGATGAGATCCCGCACTCCATTTTCAATGAATAATGTGTCTTAATATCCTTTCCGTTCTTTACAGTCAGATAAAAAGTAAAAATAAATATTAATTTTAGTCACACAGCATACACACAGTTCCACCTTCTCTCTTGTTAATAAAACGGAACAGCTGTGTACGAGTAGTCACGTTGAACTCTTAAAGTGACAGTACTATTTTAGCACTTGTTGTACAAATGTATATAAAATCAATGTTGTAACTTATAAATTGTACACATTATTACAATCAGTTTTATATACAATAATACTTATATATAATTTATATTTATATATATTTAATGATTATTAATTAAATATTAATTTATAGAATTTAGAAATGTTATATTTTTAAAAAGTAATTATAATAATGATGACAAACACATTATTAAAAAATAAAAATATACACTTTCAAATACTTTTTCAGAACAGGTTCTGTTCTGTTGCTTGTTCTGCACCTCATCAGCCTGAATGTAGCCCACTATTTTTTAAGGCTTATTTGTTTGTGAGCTTTTTTTTTTAGAGAAAGATACAGTATATGAGAAACTCTTATTATTTAAATTGTGTATTAAATAACTTTATTTTGAGGAGAAATTATAATGTGCATTTTGCTCAAACATAGATCGATAGATAGATAGATAATACAAAAATGCAATTTTGTTACACTTTATCATTTAAGTGTTATAATATCGAATCGAGATTATATTGAACCATGAACCTCATATCGTATATTGAAACGAATCATGAGAACCATATTGTCCCATCCCTACAATTAACCAAATGATTTAAGAGATAAGACTCAAAAGAATGATTCCTTCATGAATCGAACCCCATAACTTCTCATGTACGTGCCAAGAGGAGCTAAGACGGATGTCAAGATTTTCAGTGAATAATGACTTAAATTGCAAGAAACCTTTTAAGTTAAGAAAACTCTTAGTTATAATGGCAATGCTGTTGTCAGCTAGGGTTTTCTTAACTTACAGGGTTTCTTACAGCCGGCTGCTGTTCCTCACACAAAGCCAGAAAACTCTGTGGCTTCAAAAGATTTGTATATATAAAACACACAAGTCATATGGACTACTTTTATGGTGCTTTTACATCCTTATTGAAGCGTCAAATCTCCGGTCCCCATTCTTTTGTTGTTGCATGGCAATAAACAACCAGTACATTGTGCTCCTTATGTGTTACACAGCAGAAAGAAAGTCTTACAGGTTTGAAATGACATGATGGTGAATAAATAATGACAGTTTTCATGTTTGAATAATTCCTTCAAGATGAAATTTAAACTCTTATGTAGTTCCATAACAGTAAACCTGTTTCTCTCCACCTATCTCTACAGCATGCATAAACTGATCAAACCCTCATCTGGCAGAAAGTATGTTGACCTCACCGTATCATTTGCCCCCGAGGCAGATGATGATGAGGATCTGCCCGGCCCCCCAGTGCGCTATTACTTCAGTCAAGAAAGCCAGAGCGATGAGACTGCCTGACACACATGCACACACAATCACAGAGTCTCCCCTCTCTTGGCCTGTGGACCACAAGTGGAGTAGCACTTGATCTAAATCAATGTACATATGATTTTTTTTTTTTCTATTTCTTTATTGCACAGCATTGTCTGTGCTGATGCCTTAAGATAATTATATTGTGCTTCAATGTGACTATAATAATGATTATAATGTTAATGCTCAGAAGAGTAAAAGAAAAGGAAGTGTTTACATGATTTCCCCAGGGCTTCTTGTTACTCTTTGTTTGTCTCTTAGACTGGGAGAGGACTCTGTTCAGTGTAAGTCACTGGAGGGCTTATAAGAGATAAAGATTCATCTTGCTCTTCTGTTGGGATGCACTGATTGTTTATTCATTGAAATATCCCTAGCATTTTAATGACCTATAGATACTAGCACCTATAATGTTATCGGTGCATCCCTACTCTCAACAGTAATTTATTTGCACATGACTAAATGTTTTGGGAGGATATTGGGGTTTAATAAGTTGTCTGTCAATGTAAGCAATGTTAACGCCAAAGATTTTGCTTCTGGTTTAATTTCATCAGCAGCTGCATTCAGAAGTTCTTCGCAACTTCACAAGTCTCATTCGAGTTTGCTGCTGGAATCGAGTTATGACAGAAATTGAGTCTCTTAAACTGATCTGTCCTGTGTTGGACAGTTTTGGCTTAACTATGCTGCAGCAACTATTAAGTCTATACAAAAACCAAGTACAATTTTTCTTAGTTTGTGTTGACATAGTTGCTGCGTTTTGCATTTGTAAGACAGTATGGATGTCAGGATTTTTCTTTCCTTCATTATGGTAGATTTAAAGGAAATTGATTCTGTTGTCACAAATACTATGACAGTTCCACACCTTTGTAACAATCCAGTGTAGGAAGGGTAATAAGAGTGGTAAAAATGCATTCTTAACAGTGCCACTAGGTGGAGCTATAGTTAATACATTATCTTAGCAACCATCTACACCGGTCTATTGCTATCAGCTGCTTAAAGGGTTAGTTCACCCTAAAATTCTCTCATCGTTTGCTCACCCTAATGCCATCCTGGATGTGTATAACTTGTATCACAAATTAAGATTTTTGGAAGAATATCTCAGCTCTATAGGTCCATACAATGCAAGTGAATGGTGGCCAGAACTCTGAATCACCATTAATCGCATAAAGGCAGCATATAAGTAATCCATACAACTCCAGTGGTTAAATCCATATCTTCAGAAGCGATATGATTAGTGTGGATGAGAAACAGATCGATGTTTAATGTTAAATCTCCACCTTTTACCAGTCCCTACCAGTAGGTGGCAATATTCACGAAGAATACAAATTTTCAAAGACGAAATAATGTGGAAGTGAAATTAATTTGGATATTTATATTGTAAAAAGGGCTTAAATATTGATGTGTTGCTCATACACACTTATCATATTGCTTCTAAAGACTGAGTCTTTTTTTATGGGTTACTTATATGCTGTTTTAATGCGAATTTCGGAGATTGAACGTTCTGGCCACCGTTCAGTTTCATTGTATGGACCTACAGAGATGAAATTTTCTTCTAAGTGTCTTAATTTGTGTTCAGCATAAGAAAGAAAGTCAGACATAACTGGATTGGTATTAGGGTGAGTGAATTATGAGAGAATTTTCATTTTTGGGTGAACTATTCCTTTAATGTCCTTTCATTCCTGCGACGTGAACATTTTGGCGACAAATCTTGGTTGTGACTCAACATAATCACAATGATATAGACATTATCCCTCACATTGTTTCATTCATATTACCTGAAGTCCAGCCTGCATGTCAGCAGGAAAAACAACCTTTTCACAAGTTCCTCAATACATCTGCAGCCGTTTTGATGTCATGCAATCCTTCTAAAGTGTCCTTGAATATGTATATCTGAGTTAGCCAAACAGTTAATACATGAGTGGCTGGCAATAGTGATGGGAAATCACACACACATGGTCATAAAACTTAATCTAACCCCAAACTTTGAGATCACAGTGAATATCTTTTAAAAAGTATTAAAACATTTTCTATTTTGATCCCTTTAAAATGGCTTACCTTCAGATGCACAGAATACTCTCATGATGTCTAGCACTGATTTTATCAAAAACATGGTGATTTCTAAAGGCGTTAAACCAGTGGTTCGAAGATGATGTAATATGCTGTCATTGTGACCACAGTATTCAATAAAGTCCAATAAAATCACTAATTTTAAGTCAAGTCAAAATGGCATTTATTAAGATTTCCTCTTTTATTTCATTTATTCTTTATCTGTAATTGTTGTTATGCATAGTATCTTAAACATGCTATGACAGCAGATAATACATGCATACAGTATAATCCTCATATAATACCATTTCAAAAATATAGCCACAAGGAGTAAACAATATGCGTTTTAGGATGATACAATCGCTTACTAACCTGTGTATAAGAAATAAAGAGGGGAATAATTGGTTAAAAAAGTGCAGTTCTTACCTTTAGAACTAGAAGTTATTTCTACCTGATCTGTTCCTAATACTCAGTAAATTGTAACACAATGTATTCAGATTGATTCAGTCTTATTATTCATATTATGATTACATTATTTAGTCACATATTACCATATAATCTGAACTAACTAAAAATACTTACATTTCAGCAAAATACATCAAAACTTACTTTAAACTCCTTTGATAATCCTCAGAGCAGCTTAATCTTATATACAGTTTTGCATGTGCTTTTCATACTAAACCAATTCTTAATTCTGGGTACATAGAGATTTATATGCAATCTTTCAGTCAGCATTGGAACAGTATTGCAACATGTGTCTATCTTTCTAAAGTGTGTAACACACTAGTTCAGACAGAGGAGACCTCTGGAATTCAATTTATCCTGGAGTGTCAAATAAACTAGCTTGGTGCAGTCTGTGAGGTCAAGGTTCACACCAAAAGTCTCTCCCATCCCCCTATCTCCCATATATAAACAGCACAGATGGTTAATGGGTATCTTGTTTAACATACACACTGATACTTGCACCTCTTTCTCCTCCTGTGCTTTCTTCTCTGGAGGAAGATGGTGTAACAGCATTTCAGTCTAGACATAGGACAGCTGTTAGTTCCTTAAAGGAATAGTTCACCTAAAAATTTAAATTCTCTCATCATTCACTCACCCTCATTCCATCCCAGATGTGTATGACTTTATTTATCTGCTGAACTCAAATGAAGATTTTTAGAAAAATATCTCAGCTCTTTTGGCCCATACAATGCAAGTGAATGGTGGACAGAATTTTGAAACTCCAAAACGCACATAAATCAGCATAAGTAATGGTGGTTAAATGTATATCTTCAGAAGTAATATGATAGGTGTGGCAGATCACTTTTACATTCTTGTGTTTTGGTGTTTCACTTTATTAATGCATATCGCCCCCTACTGGGAAGAGAGAAGAATTTCAAGTGAAAAATGATTTAAATATTTATCTGTTTCTCACCCACACCTATTATATAAATTTTGAAAATATGGATTAAAACACTGGAGTCGTATGGATTACTTTTATGATTCTTTTATGTGCTATTTGGAGCTTCAAGGATTTGGTCACCATTCACTTGCATTGTATGGACCTACAGAGCTGATACATTCTTCTAAAAATCTTCATTTTGAGTTCAACAGATGAAAGAAAGTCATACACATCTGGGATGGCGTAAGGGTGAGTAAATGATGAGAGAATTTTCCTTTTTGGGTCAACTAACCCTTTAATCCACAACAATTTATGCCAAACCACTATAAATTGGGTCATAGGATCTTTTCAGTCACTTTAATTTTTTGAAAAAAGTGGTAACATGCAGTTTTTACCTCAAGGATATATATCTACTCGATTTATCCCTTAAAATTATGTTTCTTAATGTGACCTGATACATTTATTCTGATTAAATAGGCCTAATATTGTTATGTTTAATAACACCAGTTAGCTAATTTAGATGTTACCACATGTTACCTTATATTTATTTAGAATTTTGAAAAATCGCAGGGGCCACTAAAAATACTAAAAAATGGTTAAAGTCAACCCACCACAGGTTACTTTACAGAATGGGAAAAAACAACAACATATTAAATATTTAATATGGAGTTATAACTGATAGGATAAGAAATCAAGAATACTTATTGGAATAATCAATTTATATAACTAGGACTATAATAAGTTATTTGGAACTATAAACCCTAACATTAAATAAAACATTTAAACACACACACCATATATATGAAAGTTGAGTTAAACACATGTGATATGCATTATATATATGTATATGTATTTACGTATGGATGTGTGTACGAACAAATGTAAACATAAACATTGTTGTACCTATTCATTGTTGAGGTAATCAACATTATGCCACAAATTCTGTCGACAAATTATGTTTAACTTGTGTTGTGTTGTCCCGTTCTCCAAACTTTCCGTCACATGCTCTCTCTTCTCACGACTCGGGAAACGGGAATGTGTTTCCTGTGGTCCGCTCGCTCATTGGTCCGCTCCCTTCCGGGGAGTCGCGGATTGGAAGAGTCCGCCTGACATCTGGAAGGGAGGAAGAGAGAGAGAGAGAGAGAGAGAGAGAGAGAGAGAGAGAGAGAGAGATCAGAAAAGAGGAAGAGAACGAGAGAGGGTGCTGACATCTGAGGTGAGTGATGTTCTATGCTAAAAAATCTAACCTGGACATTAGAACAGCAGGCTTTTAGATTTGAGGTCGTCTAATCTTTGCCGTTTGACACATCTGGTATAAATAAAATTTAAAAGGTTGTACATATAAAGTTTAAAGGACATGTTTCGACAGACGCCCAGGCAGAAGGGCTTTTAACTGTATCGTTTATTGTCGTTACATTGTATCCCCGAGCGGACGTTCGAATTCTGCAACAGTAACATAAAGACAATATCGCTTGTTACACTGTAACATTTTGGCGCGTGTTTGACATTATTATATCCTGTTCGTTTCAGTTGAGATGGTGTGTTTGGGGGTCGTGTGTGTGGTCGTAGCCCTCCTTCCGAATTTAGCTTGATTAACGGGTCACTTTGTGGCTGTTGAGCCTTCGCTTTTGCGGAGAATGTCAATCCAAAATGAGGGTGTATATTAACAAATAAACGTGACATGTGGACCGAACATTACGTTTATTTTGCCAGTGACAGGGTTATTTATTTTACTTGAGTCGCCTCCCCCCGGCCCCGTGCTTAAGGCCAAGCTATCGGAAAATTCAAAGCTGCGGGAAACGATAGACCTATCATACGGGCCTGTGACAGACCCGCACGTTTAAGTTAAAGCGAGATACTGTGCTTTACGAGAAATCAATGTGAGCGCATGCACGTAGCGGCTGACAGTCGACATTGCGACACACATCTACAGCACTGCCGCGCGCCCGTAGGCCTGATTAATGTAGGTGCGCAGTGGCGACGTTCTAGTCCGGCTTTATGACGCCCGTTCTGCGGCAGGCACAGGCAGCACCAAGCGCATACATGTTCCCGTAATACCATTTCCTATTCTCCGAACTTATACGATAGCCAATAACACCGCATAACGCAGGCATTTACTAGCTCTGGCTTTCCCATAAAAACTAGTCCAGGGCAGGGGCGTAGTTTTCAGGAGGGATGAGGAGGAGGTAAACCCCCCTGCATCTGAAAAATGTTGAATATCGTGGAAAGGTTCATTTCTTTCAGTAATTTAATTCAAAAAGTGGAACTTCTAGATTCATTACACAAAGTGAAATATTTAGACTCTTTTTTTGTTGTTGTAATCTTGATGATTACGGCTTACAGCTCATGGAAATCAAAAATCTTAGTATCTCAAAATATTAGAAAAAATAATTTAGAATATAGAAATGTCAACCTTCTGAAAAGTATGTTAATTTATGCACTCAATACTTGGGCGGGGCTCCTTTTGCATGAATTACTGCATCAATGCGTCACAGCATGGAGGCAATCAGTCTGTGGCACTGCTGAGGTGTTATGGAAGCCCAGGTTGCTGTGATTGCGGCCTTCAGCTCGTTTGTATTGTTGGGTCTGGTGTCTCATTTTCCTCTTGACAATACTCCATAGAATCTCTATGGGGTTCAGGTCAGGCGAGTTGGCTGGCCAATCAAGCACAGTAATGTAATGGTCAGCAAACCAGTTACTAGTAGTTTTGGCACTGTGGGCAGGTGCCAAGTCCTGCTGGAAAAGGAAATCAGCATCTCCATAAAGCTTGTCAGCAGATGGAAGCATGAAGTGCTCTAAAATCTCCTGTTAGACGGCTGCACTGACTCTCAACTTGAGAAAACACAGTGGAACAACACCAGCAGATGACATGGCACCCCAAATCATCACTGACGGTGGAAACTTCACACTGGACTTCAAACAACTTGGATTGTGTGCCTCTCCATTCTTCCTCCAGACTCTGGGACCTTGATTTCCAAATGAAATGCAAAATTGACTTTCATCTGAAAAGAGGACTTTGGACCACTGAGCAATAATTATTTGCAGTAATTTGTGCAAAAGGAGACCCGACCAAGCATTTAGTGCATAAATTAACATACTTTTCAGAAGGTCGACATTTCTGTATTCCATGAGTTGTAAGCCGTAATCATTAAGATAAAAAATAAATAAATAAATAAGCTTCAAATATTTTACTTTATGTGTAATGAATGTAGAATATATGAAAGTTCCACTTTTTGAATTAAATTATGGAAAACTTTTCCACGATATTCTAATTTTTTGAGATGCACCTGTAAATGCTTCACATTGCAAACCCCCAATGTACAAGCCAAATCTACACCCTTGGTCCAGGGCTTGAAATATAGCAAATATTTTTAATATTGAGAGCAGCTTTGGGAATTGTTGTTTTTTCAAAGGTGGTTTCAATATTTCTGGAAAAGAATATCATTTATAGGTGGCTGCCAGTTATTTGTCAGTTTGTTTTTGAGCATTTAAGGGTGTACTCACACTAGACGATCTGTATCGTGCCTGAGCACATTTGACTCCCAAAGTCCAGTTTGTTTGAGTAGTGTGATCACTCCGTACTATGCCCAGCCCCACTTGAAGAGGTATTCTAGGACTCAGGCACGGTTGAGTTGGACTCAGACTCGGTACACATCTAGTGTGATCGCTAACCGTGGCCGTGCACTGAACTCGAACAAGACATCAATGATGTGACTGTTTTAACAAACATGGTGGCAGAGGTGTAGTGTTTACTGGAAATTTGGGCAGATGAGAGTATACAGGATCAACTGGATACAACACACAAGAACTCCAAGATATTTGGTAAAATTCACGACTATCTTCATGTTCGTGGATACCAAAGAACCATTGAGCAATGTCAAAGCAGAAAAAACTGCATGTTCAGTATCTGAAGGTACAGGATGCACTCTGTAAATCTGCAGCTCATCGGATAAATTCCAGTGGTACAATGCTGTAGACAATTAGGCATGTGAGAGGGCGTAAGTGACATTACAACGATGGACTCCATTGTGCTGTGCAAGAGCGATTTTTTTTCCTGTTTTCTTCAAAACAAAAAGTCGTAATGACATAACATGCTCAGGACCGTAACGTTGAATGCAATGTGAGTGCAGGCCAGCAGGGGAGTGGGGAGGGGGAACAGTCGTGCTTGGGCATGGTACAAGGCAACCGGGCCTAGTGTGAGTACGCCCTATGTGTGCTTGTAAATGACAAGAGGCCATTTCCACTCAGTTTCATCTCTGGGCCTGAGTGTGTGGTGTGATAGCTTCATGGGCTTGTCTTCCCTGTCGTTATTACACAGTTGATATGCTCATAATAACTGTGGGCATAAATGTTGAAATATCATATAATTATATAACAATTTGATATATTCTGCAGAACACAATTTAAGAGTTTTAGAAGAACATCTCAGCTCTGTAGGTCCATAAAATGCAAGTCAAAAGGGTCCAAAGCATTGAAACTCAAAAAAGCACATAAAGACAGCATAAAAGTAATTCATATGACTCCAGTGGTTAAATCCATGCGTTCAGACACAATATTATAGGTGAGGGTGAGAAACAGATCAATATGCTAATGCTATTCTATTTCCCCCTAATTCAAAACCTTTTTATTACATAGGGATGTCCATTATAATAATTGCTGTGCCCCCATATAATATACAGTCTAAGTTGCAGACACTGTGTGTTAGTAATGGAAAGTATAAGGACTTTGAATTATATACAGCAAGCTAGTTACTGTAAAGAACTCTATGGATAATAATGGAGGACACTTTAGCGTAATTCTCTGCTCTGTCCAGTTGTCTTTTCCAATGGCATTCTCTTCTTCATGATCTCCTAAACCTGACTTTTATCCCTTGACTCCTTGTCTATTTGTTGTGCAAGATCAGCTCAGTGGATGTTTTTTTTTCTTCTGGTCAGCTGTAGTGAAAGTAGTACTCTTGTTCAGGATTCATATTTCCTTGCTGTTTTTGGAATGAAAGTCTGCTGGAATGTTTTGCTGAGGGTCGTTGTGGTTAAAAAGTGAGCAGGCTTTTTTTCAAAGCTGTCTGTTCATCAGGGTTTGTTATATGATGGAATGCTTGCTATAACATTTATCATGGTTAATGTTTATATATATATATATATATACTGTATAATATATAATGGTGAAGTGCATAGAAATCCACAGGAGTTTTCTGTGTGTAAATGGAAATGTATATCTTAAGGTTGTTATGTGCTGACATGTATGTTGTGCTATACTGCCTGGTTTCTTAGTGCACAGATTACCAGTTTTTGTAACCAGATGGTACCACCGCGTGAAAACGTGAGATGCTTTTGTCACTTTCGTTTAGTAGTGTAAAGAAAGTGAGAGTTATTATGATTAAATTGTTAATATTATTATTCGAATTGTATTTTTTACATTTTGATGTGTAGAAGGCGATCTAACAATGCAAAATTAATGGAAGCATTAAAGTTATAGCTTAGTTAGCTCATGAGTTGATATACAGAAAAAAATGCTTAAATGTCAGCCTTTTTCAACAATTAAAACAGTTGCTTTATAGATATTAGCTATTTAATAATCTTGCTGAAAATAAAAATGAAAATACTTTGTGAACATTCGTAATTTAATTTGTTAGTCCTACATGCAACAATGTATTTAATTAATGGCGTTATCCCATGTTATAATTGACACGGCTAGTCGGCATTGTATATATATATATATATATATATACACTCACCTAAAGGATTATTAGGAACACCATACTAATACTGTGTTTGACCCCCTTTCGCCTTCAGAACTGCCTTAATTCTACGTGGCATTGATTCAACAAGGTGCTGAAAGCATTCTTTAGAAATGTTGGCCCATATTGATAGGATAGCATCTTGCAGTTGATGGAGATTTGTGGGATGCACATCCAGGGCACGAAGCTCCCTTTCCACCACATCCCAAAGATGCTCTATTGGGTTGAGATCTGGTGACTGTGGGGGCCATTTTAGTACAGTGAACTCATTGTCATGTTCAAGAAACCAATTTGAAACGATTCGAGCTTTGTGACATGGTGCATTATCCTGCTGGAAGTAGCCATCAGAGGATGGGTACATGGTGGCCATAAAGGGATGGACATGGTCAGAAACAATGCTCAGGTAGGCCGTGGCATTTAAACGATGCCCAATTGGCACTAAGGGGCCTAAAGTGTGCCAAGAAAACATCCCCCACACCATTACACCACCACCACCAGCCTGCACAGTGGTAACAAGGCATGATGGATCCATGTTCTCATTCTGTTTATGCCAAATTCTGACTCTACCATCTGAATGTCTCAACAGAAATCGAGACTCATCAGACCAGGCAACATTTTTCCAGTCTTCAACTGTCCAATTTTGGTGAGCTCTTGCAAATTGTAGCCTCTTTTTCCTATTTGTAGTGGAGATGAGTGGTACCCGGTGGGGTCTTCTGCTGTTGTAGCCCATCCGCCTCAAGGTTGTGCGTGTTGTGGCTTCACAAATGCTTTGCTGCATACCTCGGTTGTAATGAGTGGTTATTTCAGGCAAAGTTGCTCTTCTATCAGCTTGAATCAGTCGGCCCATTCTCCTCTGACCTCTAGCATCAACAAGGCATTTTCAGCCCACAGGACTGACGCATACTGGATGTTTTTCCTTTTCACACCATTCTTTGTAAACCCTAGAAATGGTTGTGCGTGAAAATCCCAGTAACTGAGCAGATTGTGAAATACTCAGACCGGCCCGTCTGGCACCAACAACCATGCCATGCTCAAAATTGCTTAAATCACCTTTCTTTCCCATTCTGACATTCAGTTTGGAGTTCAGGAGATTGTCTTGACCAGGACCACACCCCTAAATGCATTGAAGCAACTGCCATGTGATTGGTTGATTAGATAATTGCATTAATGAGAAATTGAACAGGTGTTCCTAATAATCCTTTAGGTAAGTGTATATATGAGCGAGTCTAACACTTTTAGTCTAACAATGCTGACTAGCCGTGTCAATTGTAACATGCGATAACGCCATTAATTAAATGTTCTAGACCAGTTTTACTTATCGTATTGTCTGTTTGATATGTGTAGAAATTAAATACATCCAGCAGATTCACAAAAAGCCATTTTGCACTGTGGCTGCTATGACACTATGTCCTGTAAGATCATTGTTGTTCATTTGTTCTTATTATATTGTATATATATTTTACATGGTATTTAACATATATTTGTTGCAACAATTTTGTTTTAAAGGTAAAATCATTAGCGATACAGTCATATAGGATGCAGCATTCATGATTACATTATAAAGTTTATTATGAATCTGTCGATGGATCACCAGCTTTCTGACAGATAGGCAGTAGCTATAGAGACTGGGGAAACTCACATCTGGGCTCCTCAGGAATGCATTCTCTCTCCACTGTTCTTCTCCCTGTACACGAATGACTGCACTGCAAAAGACCCCACTGTCAAGCTCCTGCAGACGTTTGTTGAGAAAATTGTCAAAATATAGTGTCACATGGCAGAATTTACCCCAACCGTTAGCCTGTGATAATCATGATGACAAGGTAAAGGTCCTTGAAAGCCAATTTATTGTTCGTGAAGCATTACTCACACTGTTATGGGTTGGTCTTAACAGCATACCTGCACAGATCTGATGGTGCAAACACATCTGCGTCATGACACATTCAGGAGTGCCAACACAAATATATCTCATGCACCTGTCTTCAACAAGTGCATGAGAACAAATGAATGGCCACTCTTTGCAATTAATTGAATCTTATTTTAAAAAATATTCCCTGTATTAAATAAAATAAATTACTAAACGAATAAAACATTCAATTAAAAAAATCAATTACCAAATTAAGAAATTATATTGTTAGGTCTATACACTCGCCTTTACACAAACTTAAATGACCTTACCCAAATCATTGCCTTACCCTGTTTTGTAGACGAAAAATAGTCGGCTGAATGACATTATCAGAATGTTCTGCACATTTTTCAAGACTATAAACTATCAGAATTATTTGTTCAATGCTGAGTTCACATTCAGAAAACTAGCTTTTGAACATTTTAAAAAGTTTGAATATTTTAAATCTAATCCTCTTTACCTCGGATCGCATTTGCTGAGGTTCTTCAGAAAATACAAATTGCATTATGATGCTAAAATACATTTTAGATGACAATCAAGTTCAGTTGGTCGTTAAAAGTTGTTGGACAAATATGCGGGACATTATGCAGTTGTTATGGCGATGCTTTTGATTAGATGATTGTTCAAAATATTGAATATCAGGAATGTATCATATGTTAACCCTGATACTGCACCACATCAGTTTTTTATTTAATAGCTGCACACAGCATATACACATGGATGGATGGATGGTCCTTATACTATGACCGAAAGTTTCAACTTGTTGTGGGTTGCCAGCTTGAACAGGGCCATGATGATTCGCTTTCGGGTCGGAACCGGTGGCAACCTGCGATAGGTGCAACATCAGGACAAATATTACAGTCCTATTAGAAGAACAACTGCTCCCTTTTGATTGCAGTTCCTCCTCTTCTGATTGCTTTTATTTGTTAATTAAAATGACAGTAAACTGGATAATAGGGACATCTGGGAGGTGAATTAGAGATAAACACACATTTCTGTTTGGAAACGGCTTAAGGACAGATTTCTTTTGCGATAAACCAAAACTTATACAGCAAAGTGTGTTGATAAAATATGGACAAATAAAATTCTTCATTTCGGTTCTGCTGAAGAAGGAAAGTCATACACATCTGGGATGGCATAAAGGTAGGTAAATCATGAGAGAATTTTCATTTTTGGGTGAACTAATCCTTTAATCAGCGACAATACTATTTTAAAACACAAATATATCATATGGCTTCAGAAGACATGGAATATATCAGACAAGACTAATGGACTACTTTAATGGACAGTCTAGTTGACTATGGTGTTTTTATTTTATTCTAATTGATGAAAGAAAATAAGTCTGTGTTGGAATGAAATGAGGATGTGTAATCTCTCCTTGAGCAGCAGACTGGAGTGATATGACAATTTCAGAGTATGGGTAACCATCTCCATACTGGATCTGATCATTGTTGCAGCGTGTGTGTTTTTCTTTAGGTAAGCGCGATGTGATGTCACTGCTAATAGCAGCATCCAGACACACATATTTGTGTGTGTAGTGGTTTATATGCCAGCAGGCTGCTGCACTATGTCTCCGTCTCCCTCTTTAAGGGTCTGGACTTGCTGACTGAGGAAAAAGTGAGTCAGAGGGGGATAGAGAGATGAAGAGAAAAAGAGAGAGAGAGGGGCGAGAGGGAGGTGTCCTGTAGACTGCAGCTGATGGCTGAAGGGGTGGTATATAGTACAGGGGAAGCTGCACTGTTAGTTTAGTGGCTGTATTATAATGTTTTACAGGAAAGTGTTATTGCTGCAGACTGCGAGTTTGAGCCTGCTATTCCATCAGGATTGCATTAAAACTGGCATTGACTGAAGGCTATACAATTATATAAGTTAGTAGGCTACTTTGTCTTTATGAAATCAGACAGCCACCCTAGTTAGGGTAATAATGTGAATGCAAACTGGACTGAGACCATTCTCAACCAAAATAAGACCTCAGTCCTGTTTTGGTGTGAACAGAAAGAGATGTGAGAACAAGGTTCTTTTTTACTCTGTTTACATTTTGATCCACATTTTGATTCTGGGTTTTGTTCAAAGATTCAAGTTTAGTACTGTAGAGTGAGCAGCCAGGCTTTGTAATTCAGCCTTGATCAGTTCTGCTGTCCTGATGATGGAAGGGGGCTAGGATCACGGTGGCGCGCGCGCGTGTGTGTGTGTGTGTGTGTGTGTGTGTGGATTATTATCACACCCCTCTCATCTTACCAATAGTTGCCTTCGGCTTGACTCAGGATTATGAAAGTGCTGTTTCATTCCCACTGCATGTGTCCAGTCTAGTATGTGTGTGTGTGTGTGTGTGTGTGTGTGTGTGTGTGTGTGTGTGTGTGTGTGTGTGTGTGTGTCCTGACTCCTGATGTCTATTTTTCCTGGCCTAACAATAGGAGGGTTGTATTGTTATTTCTTATTCAATACTTCAGCTGTCACCAATTAGTGGACTGTGGTCCGAGTCCGGACCCTGGCCTGGTTTCATCTGGACTGCGAGATAATAACAACGGTTGTCCTATCTTAACGTTTCTACAGTTTTACTGAGCTGTGCGTCAAAACAATGGAACTATACACACCAACGCATGCACTCAGGGGTGATCAGTGCAATACCATCTTTTTCTCAAGTGCCGAACTCGCTTTATTTCCTGCTCTGTGCGTGTTGCCTCGCATAAACCTGAATATGTTACATAGAGTTTCAGGCGTGTTTATTTTAACAACAGTAGTGGCGAGACGGTGAACAGTAATGTAGATGGAGACTGGCATCGTTCGCTAAAACACTGCAGAAAATGAGAATAAAGCAAAAAAAAACAATCTCATCTGTCTGATAAAAGACAGGAAAAGTTCACGTGTCACCTTTTTAGACTAGCGTCTTTTTCGTCTAAATTTAGCTTTATTAATCAGCATTTTACAAACTGTTTTTGTTTTTAATTTTGAGAAAATTAATCAGAGATGTCCTAATTTCTTTTTTTTACTTGTACAAAGTACTATTGCTGTGTGTGTGTGTGTGTGTGTGTGTGTGTGAGAGAGAGAGAAAGAGAGGTGTATTGCATTATTTGCCTGGCTTTAAACAAACAAACAGAAAAACACAAATTTGCCTGATAATTCAATTCACTGACCCCTTGAAATGAGTCTGACATCACTTCCTATTTCCTGTGGATGTTTTCACAGTACTTGAGTACACAGCACACACACACACACACACACACACACACACACACACACACACACACACACGCACACGCACACACACTCACATTCCTCTGTGTGTTTATTCAGAGTGATTGTGTGTTTGCATGTCAGCCCAGTCAGACTTTTCTTTATGCTTTTTTGTGAAAAGAAAACATATTTATTCTGTTTTTCTGGATGAATTTGTATATTATACTATCTGCCTCTCCTTGGTCGACCTTCAGTTGTGATGGGAAAGAAATTAGATTGTGTCAGACATGGAGATGTGAAAGACACAAATGCAGTCGCTGCACATTTAACTTCTGCCTCTCCTTGGTGAATGTTCTCCCATCAGGAAACTCTGTTGACGTCCATCTTGTTTTTTGTTTTTTTTCGTGTTGATTTTTTCAACAGAAAGATGAGGTGAGATTCAGGTTACATATGCACCTGAGAGTAAATCTGCATTTCCAATATTCCTTAGTGGCATGTGTGCATATGTGTATGTTTGTCAAGTCTATCAGGTGTAGATGGTAATTTTTATGGTAATTTTTGTGCCTCAGAGCAATGTGCTCTCAAACTTGACAGGTCCAATTGCATGCGTATTTATGTGTGTGTGTGTGTGTGTGTGTGTGTGTGTGTGTATACCTCCAATCAGCCATCTCTGCTGCTGTAAATTCAAATGTATCCACCCATTACAAGCCAAAAGCCAGAGGAACTCTTAATTTTCTAAAAGTTTTACAATAGCTTGTTTCTCCACCATTTAACTAAATCTTACTACACTTATTACCACAGTTATATTATAATTGAAGAGTTTATTTCATGTCTGTTGATGATTGTCTTTTTCAACGTTAAATCATTTCTGTAGAAATTGTAAATGGTGGTTGTTGATGCAAAAGTCACTGAAGCGATGCTTAGGTGTTCTGGTTGGTTAATATTGTGTTGCTTTATGGTTGCTTGGGTGCTATGGGAGGTTGCTAGGGCATTGTTAGCTGGATGCAACTTTGTCTGGGTGTTTTATAGGTAGTTTTGTTTCTAGGAATGTCATAAAATATTGATATATCAATTGTTGATCGGTATGTTATTTTCTTTATACTAGGTCGACTGATAGTGGATTGCTGATACCGCTAACTAAGGTGGTGGAAAAGATGATAACCGATTAATCAGCCGATTAATGCAACAACTAATCGATTAAATCGACAATTATCTATAATGAAAATCATCAACAATTAGTTTAATTATCGATTAGTTGGATATTTGCTGCAAGCACAAAGGACATCCATCAGTGACGTCAATTTACAGCCCAGTAAAAAATTTGTTAAAATGCGCATTAGACTTGTTCTTCTCCAGCGCATAACTTAGATTTCACTGCTATTTTCTATTTTTTGTAATTTATACATGTTATGAATTCAAAATCGGGTGCGTATTTCCATTCCGCAAAACCATTGGTCTTTAACACAAGCGAGTCTCTGCGTGCACAAATCCACATCAATCAAACCGATTGCAATGGAGAATGGGAGCGTAATCATTTTGATTAAACTGTAGGACATCACACCACAAGCTTTCATAGATGTCACAATATCCCAGAGGTTCAAGTGTGCTGGCTTTTTTTTATCCCCCAATTTGGAATGCCCAATTTCCACTACTTAGTAGGTCCCCTTGGTGGCACGGTTACTCACCTCAATACAGGTGGTGGAGGACAAGTCCCAGTTGCCTCCGCTTCTGAGACCGTCAATCTGCGCATCTTATCAGATGGCCCGCTGTGCACAACACCGCAGAGACTCACAGCATGTGGGGGCTCATGCTACTCTCCACGATCCACACACAACTTACCACGCACCCCATTGAGAGCGAGAACCCCTAATAGCGACCACGAGAAGGTTACCCCATGTGACTCTACCCTCCCTAGCAACTGGGCCAATTTGGTTGCTTAGGAGTCTTAAGAGGCTGGTGTCACTCAGCACACCCTGGAACCCTCGTGACTCCAGGGGTGGTAGTCAGTGTCAATACTCCCTGAGCTACCCAGGCCCGCCAAGTGTACCGGCTTTTACATTTTTTAGATGGTTTCTTCTCATGTAAGTGCATGTAACTAATACAATGAGCTTAGGATGTCTAGACAAAAAGTTTAGCATGAGAATTTTCAGTGCGAGAGTGAATCTGATGATTGTACTATATAAACTGTATGCTTAATATAATGTATAACAATATTAAGGGTATTTACTCGCGCAAATCAGAGAATAGCTCGCGAAAATGTGAAACTTGATGCACAGTTTCACACGCATGCCAGCAACCCCATGGATGCATATATATTTAGAAAATACTCACGCATTAATGCCACTCAATGGATGATCATATACTTGTGAAATACACAGAACATGCACATAGCCCATACTTAAGAAAAACATACTTACATAGTCTGTAGAGGTAAAAAGTGGCCAGCCACTCCCTCTCGCGCATATGCGAAAACGGGATCGACACAGATATACTTAAATTTTATTTACTGAAAATTCCATTTCATATGTGAAACTTGATGGATGTGGACATATTTCTAAAATACTCATGCAACTTAATGGATGCACAGATGCTACCTGTTAAATAGTCAGGCTTACGTGTCAACACGTTGCATGCACATAGCCTACACTTAAGCAAAACTCAAACAGCTTTTCTGAAAAAGATTCCGCCGTCCTCACCGAGCTTCTCAAAATTTACTTTTGACTGACAGTGGACACCCCTCATAATTATATTGTTTGCATTACTTTGAGTTCATCCTGTTATTTAAATTTTTGTGGTGCACACATTAATACATTTGAAGTCAAACGAAAAATATCGGAAATATGCTATTTTAAAAAAAAAAGCTATTTAACTTAAAAGGGACCTATTATGCAAAATTCACTTTTACATGGTGTTTGAACATAAATGAGTGATTATAATGATAAAAATCCACCCAGTCCTTTTTTTTATCCCCATTAATCATAAGCACTGTCTCAGAACAAGCCATTTGCGGATTCTGTCCAAAGTGACGTCACTTTATACAGGCCCTGCCCACAACTGTTGATGGACACTGCCGATGGACATGTTTGTTTGTGTGTGTTGTTTCGTTATAGCGCATAGCTAATGTTGTAATAGTATTTGTGTGTGTGTGTGTGTGTGTGTGTGTGTGTGTTGCAAATCTGCTGAAAGAACTCTACAACAAATAAGTACATTATTCAAATAACCATTCTGAAATTTCCTGGTTCATTCTCAAAGTTGTTACTTGTGACGGAGTCTCTCCCTCATCAATGTCTGACTCCGGTTCAAACATATAGGGCTGAACACCACTATTTTCACTGTCAGTCATATTGCTTATGATGTCTAGTTCTCCGAAGCAGAGATGCGGGGCGGGGAGCACCAGCTCATTTGCATTTAAAGACACACACAAAAACATCTCATTTTTATTCCCACCCAAAAAATGGCATTTTCAACATGGTATAATAAATGATCTGTAGGGTATTTTGATCTGAAACTTCATAGACACACTCTGGGGACACCAAAGATTTAAAGAACATCTTGTGAAAAGGGGCATAATAGGTGCCCTTTAATACGTTGTTGTTGTTGTTGTTGTTGTTGTTGAGCCAACAAATAATGTTTTTTCTGTGTACCAGACTGCTAAACAATCTGATCAGGAGTTACATAGAGAAAGTGGGAGAGAGATTACCATGGATAATCTGTTTTATGTAATATAAAGACTTTGCTTTGATTTGTCAAATGTTAGTTTCAGTTTTTAAAGCTGAAACAGTTCCCAACACATTTTGTTTTTGCATCTGATGGCCCTGAGTATTACTGTGTTTTACAGAGGAAATACTGGGAACAATGGACTCATTCTGTTGGCTTTTATAGAACAGACTTATTAAT
The DNA here is from genome assembly GCF_025860055.1 of Xyrauchen texanus. Lineage (NCBI taxonomy): Eukaryota > Metazoa > Chordata > Actinopteri > Cypriniformes > Catostomidae > Xyrauchen > Xyrauchen texanus. The sequence goes on from NC_068286.1 coordinate 43,665,152, forward strand.
ACACACACACGTCTCACCATCTCTTTCTTTTGCTCTAAATTTCTTTCTCGCACTCTGCTTGTTGTGTCTATTTGAATTTCATTGTTGCGTGTGTGGGAATGAGGGTGTGTATGTGTGTGTGTGTGTTTGTGTTTCTGTTGCTCTTATGGCCTGCAAGTCATGTTTATTGTAGCTCATCCGCTCTGTTCATTGTTCAGGAGTCTGTGTTTGGTTCATGTGTTCCTTATCACACCAGTTGAGCAAATTGTAATTACGAGCTCATATCAAAAGTGTTAAAATCTATTTGATGGCATCTGGTTTTCAGTGAAAACTCATATTTGTGCAGTGAATATTGTTTTTGGAGTATAGGAAAAAAAGTTAAAATAGAGAAATGTAATAATTTGGCCAACCATTTAGTCTATTTTTGCTTTACCAGCTAAAATAGTCCCAAACAAAGCCAAAACATGATCAAAGTTTTCTAGCAAGTCAGTCCACTGTCTGCCATCTTTGGAACGCTCTCGGGAGGCTATTTCCAGTCATACTAGTGCAGCTGCTATCTACTTGAATGGAGAAAGACCAAAATCTCAAAAACGGTTGGTCAAGATTACGATCAAAGAACACATTTCAAATCAGCAATAAATTCTGACAATCATAAATTGTGATTCTTTACCTCACACTATGCTAAAAAACAAAATTTTCCCGGCTTGTATAGCTAATAGGGGTGTAAAGATTAATTGATCTGAATCGATGCATCAATCCAATAACCAACGATCCAAAGTTATCGATACAATGCGCAAATAGTGGTGGTGGCGTAGTGGCTAAATCACAGGGCTGTTAATCAGAAAGTTGCGGGTTTGAACCCCACGGCCACCATCATTGTGCCCTTGAGCAAGGCACTTAACTCCAGGTTGTTCCGGGGGAATTGTCCCTGTAATAATTGCACTGTAAGTCGCTTAGGATAGAAGCGTCTGCCAAATGCATAAATGTAAATGTAAATATCGCAAAAAATTATTTTTTAAAGATGTGCCTTGTTAGGTCAGTAGTAAGGATGCTGGCTACCACCCATGGAGTTTTCTAGTTAGAATCCCAGGGCATGCTGAGTGACTCCAACCGGGTGTCCTAAGCAACCAAATTGGCCCGGTTGCTAGGGAGGGTGGAGTAACACGGGGAACCTCCCCGTGATGGCTATAATGTGGTTTGCTCTCAGTGGGCCATGTGGTGAGTTGTCCGTGGGTGCCGCGGTGGATGGAGTGAAGCCTCCACACATGCTATATCTCTGCGGTAACACGCTCAACAAGCCACGTGATAAGATGCGCGGGTTGACGGTTTCAGTGGAGGCAACTGAGATTCGTCCTCTGCCACCCGGATTGAGGCGAGTCACTACGCCATCACGAGGTTTCAAAATGATTGATCATCGCATGTATGTGACTATCATGTAATAATAAAGTTGATATACTGTATTAAGGAACCAGATTCCACAAAACTTAACTCACCGTGGTTGGAGTGCAGTGACTGTGTGTGCTTCAGGGTCTCGGTTTGAATACATGTATTTGTTTAAAAAGAGTACACAGGCCAAGTGAAAAACACAGCTCAGTAAACGTCTGCTGCCAGAGACTTAAAAGACGTGTTACATAATGATAGAATTTTTAAAAAGAATGTTTTTATGTCTAGCTTGATCCAGTCGTACTGTCTCCATTATTAGGAGAAAGCAGAATTGACGCTCTGCACTTTTGAGTGTCTATTGAAAATAAGGTGACATACAATGACAAGTTTATGACATGACTAGACCAGAACCGTGGAATTTCACATTCATGATGACATAAGTGAAACATGATCCGAGATGGTGCAAGGCTGTATTGGTTGCATATCATTGTGCATTGTGTGTATTTGCGTGTGTGAGAGAAAGCCCTCTCCAGATGTTTGGCATTAGTGAGTGTTTAAGGGGGCTGGACTGGCTTTTTAGTGATGCCCTACATCTACCTCCCCCCATTCCTGTCTGCTGTTGAAACGGGAAATGGGTTTTGGGCTCATTTCAGCTTCTGGGCTGTGCTAGCCTCTGGCACTCACACAGTATGTGTGTGTGTGTGTGTGTGTGTGTGTGTGTGTGTGTGTGTTTATGTTTAATAGGGACAAGAAAGCTTCTTCTTTTTGTGTTCCTGATCGAGGCTATGTGCCTCTTGTCTTCTGCATTGCTTTCTTTGCCTAAATCTTCGACATTTCTATTGCATTCAAACAAAATTGCAGGTATGTGTCATTTAAAGTCAACATGAAATCTAAATTTTAATGCATGATGTTGTATTGTAAATGGTCCATTGATGCGTAATTCCAAAAAAACTAAACATTTTCATTAAATGTTTTCTGAATTCAGTGTTATAAAGTTTAATACAATTTTAGCATAAAAAAAACTGTTAAATGGAATAAAAGTAAATTAAATCAAAACAGAACAATTACTTTTTAATAGTGGTGTATCAATCTAAACTGGGCGATCTTTGTCTTATATCCGTGATTTGTGAGTTTGTGCGATTATGCGCGCTTACAGTTTCACTTTCCAACATGTGTGCTCTCCACTCCATGTGCGCTTAATCTCTCATCAGTCGCTCATCCAAGCACTATTTTGTGAGAACACTGATTTAAATAGATATTTCATATTACTACTAATAACAGCTTGTATTTTTATTACAGTGATTTGTATTACAACAAAACGCAAAAGACTGTGAACAAATCATAGAGACTAATTATTTCTCACTTAGGCCTAAGCGGATTTGCAGTTTGTAATGGATGCAGTGCTGTTAAAAAGTATTTGCCCCCATCTTGATTTCTTCTGTTTTTGTGTAAATCTCATACTAAATTAAAAAGTGTAGCAAATGGCACTTAAAATAGAAAAATCTGTGATCAAATCGAAATTGGCTGATCTCAGTGTCAATTTCAATGATTATATCGGCCTCAAATTTTCTATTGCTTTTTAACATACTATACCATTGCATTATTTTAATAAAATGAAGTGTTTGCAGATCCTCACAGCACATTACAAAACACAACACTGGAGTTATTTTTTGTCAAATACAGTGCTGTACAGCCGAGCATCACAGTATTAATGAAGGCATTGATGACAAATTTGATTTACAGTAGTACAGCAGCACTCTTGCTTGTGAGATATTGCTTAAATATAATGTAACATTTATTGATATATTATTAGGGTAAAAAGTATGAGCAGCAAAAAATGTAAGACCTATAGACACCAAACTTGGCAGGATGGTCCCAAATCCCTGGCACTATTCTACCCTAGGTGGCACGATAATAAGAGAGTTTAAGTTTTTGCTCAAAACTCTGGAACAAGAAACATTTCGATTATAGCCTTTATTGAGTCAAGCTCTACAAAATGTATATCTGGAATATGTCACACTCTGGAAATAAAATGGGTTGCGAATGGGGTTTCACATTGACTTTAAACACAATTCTCTATACATGTGTCATAGTAAAGTCAGTCAAGTTTATTTCTCATTGTCTGATTCTTGTGTAAACTTTAGCTGTGTATTTGTCTGAAATGACAGCATTGATTTAAAGGGATAGTTCACCGCAAAATGAAAATTCTCTCAATAGGTACTCACCCTCATGATATCCCAAGTATGACTTTTTCTTCACAAGAACACATCTTTGCTCAGTAGTTCCTTAAAATGCAAGTGGATGATGTTTTCCCATTCGAAGCTATAAAATCACTGACAGTCAACATAAATGTCATCGATATGACTCCAGCGGTTACATTATTGTCTTCTAAAGCAACACGATCACTTTTGGTGCGAAAAAGCAAAATATTCAAGTAATTTTTAAAGTTTAAATCATGCTTCCCCTCAGGAGTGGTAACATAATCGCATTGGCACTTGAAATGCGAGAACAGACCCACGTGCAGCACTGCTGAAGAGCAGCGCTGTTTACAAGTGAGAAGGAGGAACACTGTAGAGTAGCTTGGTTGGTTTTGGTTTAGATGTATATTTATGTTTCTTTTCACAAAATGGTATGTTTGTGTGCTTATCCTGGATGTCTCAACCGAGTGGAGATGGCAACGTGAATACGTCACACGAGAGTTCGCTTGAACTCCACCCTCTCATGAAGCTTACCCAAAGCTTTAGATTATAGTTAAAAAGTACTTAAATATTGACCTTTTTGGCACCAAAAGCAATTGTATCGCTTTATAAGAGATTAATTTAACAGCTGGATTTATATGGATGATGATTATGCTGATTGTCTGTGATTTGTATGAAATCACCATCCACTTGCATTTTAAGGACCTACTGAGCTAAGATATTTTTCTTGCAGAAGAAAGTTATACACACCTGAGATATCATGAGAGTGAGTAAATAATGAAAGAATTTTCATTTTTGTGTGAACTATCCCTTTAAGAATTTCATTAGGTTTGATCTCATAGCGGTTATTAGGCACTGATATTATATGCTACACATACTTGTCACTCTTCATTTAAGCCTCAACAGAGCAGATTGCACCAGTAGAAGCAGCCACTTCATATTCATCTCTGGTGCATTTGGCGTATATCAGCATTTTCTTCTTCCGCCTGTTGGGGACACCAGCATCCAAACCCATTTTGGAACCGTGTGTGTGTGTGTGTGTGTGTGTGTGTGTGTGTGTGTGTGTGTGTGTGTGTGTGTGTGTGTGAGACAAATGGTGATTAGCTTAATGTATCTCAAAACTTCTTGTGTGCACACAATGTTTATACAGATGTTGATGGAAATCCAAAGTGTTGTTGGATTTTCTCTTTTTTTTCTCTGTAGCCTTTAGTCCACTAGTTCCCTCTTTTTCTCTCTCTCCTTTTTCTTCATCATTTGGCAGCTATTTTCACAGTGCAGTGTGCTGGAAACCAAGACTTTCTGAAATGTGATATCGACTTGCCTCTTGCCTCTTTTCCCAGCATTCATCTGTGTTTTGGCATGTATATGTGTTTGTGGGCATTTTAAGTAGAGTTTTAAGTTGGATTTTTCTTCCACAACACTCGATTGGATGCACTTTTATGGCAGTCCAGACTCTGACTTCACATGTTCCTCCCTGTTTCTGCTGCTAAATAAATGTTCTTTAATCTCACCAGTCGGAGGTCTCACTCTTCTATCACTCGCTCTCACTCTCAGTAGGGGCACTTCATAGTGCTCTGTGTTTTTGATTTGCACAGTTGGATTATTCGGCAGGGCATATTTACTTCTGTTCTGTGTGGTTTGTTTAACATTTTTATTTTCAGCTGTTAAAACTATCAGTGTAGTGTATTTAGGAAGTTTTCATTGGTATTTTTGTCATATTATTATTGACTTGTTGTGACACACTCGTACACACTGCACTGCATAAATCATCTTAATCAGTTTTAGGTCTAGTTTTCTAGTAAAAAACATAAACAATTATTATATAGGGTTTTAATAGGGCTTAGTAAAAATATTGATTTTCAGATGCATTGCAGTCGATCTCGATATCGATTCTTAAAATCGTAAGATCGATCTATGTGGCAACCCTCTAAAATGCGAGTAAATCACTCGCAGATGCAATAAAATGTTACGCTCCCTATGCTGCTAAAAATGTAGAATAGATTTAATTCTAATCACGAAAAGCACGGATGGGGAAAAGAAGCCATTTGAGTCCTCTCTTTAATATGCACTCTTTCTTAAAGATACAGTACCTATTTTATGCACGTGTTCTATAACTATGCATTAAACAATAAACATGTAATGAAATATAATATATGTAAATATAATCATATTTATTGATGGAATACATGGATATGTAAATTTTTAAATAGCTAAAATGTGACCAAAATGATGAACAACAAATAAAATATAAATTGTAAAATGTATATGTTCATAATGTACCTAGTTAGAAGGTCCCCTGTATAATTAACAGCATTAGCTGGGAGAGGATTTCTTTCATATCTAAACAAAATGGACATTATAATTGATATATACCAAAGTGAAAATGATAATCTGAATCGAATTGACAGCTTGTGAATCGGAACCAAGTTAAATCTGGAAATCTGTATCAATACCCAGCCCTAGTCTATATTAAACCTGTAACTTAGGTTCATTTAAGCCTTTAAGGTTTTAATATAGACCTCACAAAATTTTGTTTTATATATACACTCACCTAAAGGATTATTAGGAACACCTGTTCAATTTCTCATTAATGCAATTATCTAATCAACCAATCACATGGCAGTTGCTTCAATGCATTTAGGGGTGTGGTCCTGGTCAAGACAATCTCCTGAACTCCAAACTGAATGTCAGAATGGGAAAGAAAGGTGATTTAAGCAATTCTGAGCGTGGCATGGTTGTTGGTGCCAGACGGGCCGGTCTGAGTATTTCACAATCTGCTCAGTTACTGGGATTTTCACGCACAACCATTTCTAGGGTTTACAAAGAATGGTGTGAAAAGGGAAAAACATCCAGTATGCGGCAGTCCTGTGGGCAAAAATGCCTTGTTGATGCTAGAGATCAGAGGAGAATGGGCCGACTGATTCAAGCTGATAGAAGAGCAACTTTGCCTGAAATAACCACTCGTTACAACTGAGGTATGCAGCAAAGCATTTGTGAAGCCAGAACACGCACAACCTTGAGGCGGATGGGCTACAACAGCAGAAGACCCCACCGGGCACCACTCATCTCCACTACAAATAGGAAAAAGAGGCTACAATTTGCAAGAGCTCACCAAAATTGGACAGTTGAAGACTGGAAAAATGTTGCCTGGTCTGATGAGTCTCGATTTCTGTTGAGACATTCAGATGGTAGAGTCAGAATTTGCCTTAAACAGAATGAGAACATGGATCCATCATGCCTTGTTACCACTGTGCAGGCTGGTGGTGGTGGTGTAATGGTGTGGGGGATGTTTTCTTGGCACACTTTAGGCCCCTTAGTGCCAATTGGGCATCGTTTAAATGCCACGGCCTACCTGAGCATTGTTTCTGACCATTTCCATCCCTTTATGGCCACCATGTACCCATCCTCTGATGGCTACTTCCAGCAGGATAATGCACCATGTCACAAAGCTCGAATCATTTCAAATTGGTTTCTTGAACATGACAATGAGTTCACTGTACTAAAATGGCCCCCACAGTCACCAGATCTCAACCCAATAAAGCATCTTTGGGATGTGGTGGAACGGGAGCTTCGTGCCCTGGATGTGCATCCCACAAATCTCCATCAACTGCAAGATGCTATCCTATCAATATGGGCCAACATTTCTAAAGAATGCTTTCAGCACCTTGTTGAATCAATGCCACGTAGAATTAAGGCAGTTCTGAAGGTGAAAGGGGGTCAAACACAGTATTAGTATGGTGTTCCTAATAATCTTTTAGGTGAGTGTATATGCTTATAGAACACAAACAAAACTGTTTTTACTCAGTTTTTTCTGTCTTAGCTTTGCTTCTCAAGTAAATTGATCTCATTTTAAGGATGTTTAGGTAGTTTTACTCTTAAAAAAAAAAGACAAATCAAAAATACTGATTAAGGAAAAGTTTTTTGCAGTGTTTTAATTTCAGTTAGAAACAAACGTAACAGTGTTTTTCTCTTCTTTTGTTACACCTTCCAGATAAGGCACCTCATTTGAATGTGACAGAAGCCCCTCTCTACCTGCAAAAATACAGGTGTGTACTTGTGTGTGCGTGTGTGTGTGAGAGAGCGATGAGATTTGTTTTTCTCAGATAGCTAATTATAGCCTTCTGAAAATGACATGCCAAGAATTTTTCTGCTTTCCCTCACATTCCTGGTTTGTGCTCCTTGTAAAGACACACACACACACACACACACACACACACACACACACACACACACACACACACACACACACACACACACACACACACACACACATGTTGTGTTTCCATGTTTTATGGGGACTTTCCATAGACATAATGGTTTTTATACTGTACAAACTTTATATTCTATCCCCTAAACCTAACCCTACCCCTAAACCTAACCCTCACAGAAAACTTTCTGCATTTTTACATTTTCAAAAAACATAATTTAGTATGATTTATAAGCTGTTTTCCTCATGGGGACCGACAAAATGTCCCCACAAGGTCAAACATTTTGGGTTTTACTATCCTTATGGGGACACTTGGTCCCCACAAAGTGATAAATACACGCTCACACACACACGCACACACACACACACACACACACACACACACACACACACACACACACACATACACACACACACACTCAAAGTGGATTTGAGTGTGTGTGTGTGTTTTGATTATAACTGTATCTGTTTTGCTTCAGTATTAATTTCTCTTACAGGAGTGGAAATGTTATTAAAGTGTATTTCATTCTATTGTTTAATTTTGTGTGATTGGTGTGTGTGTGTGTGTGTGTGTGTGTGTGTGTAGTGGTCAGGCAACTAACTTTAAAGTGCCACCACCACCAAATGTCCCCATGAGAAAAATTCTTTAATAAACATACTAAATGTCTTAATGAAAAATTTAAAATGGATTAAAGTGGATAGGTTTAGAGGAAAGACAATGTCATTATTATGCAAGTCAATGTGAAAGTCCCCATCATAATAGAAAAATAAATGTATGTGATTTGGCTGCGAGTCTGTGTGGATGCTATATGTTCTCCCTGAAGTGTCAGTTACTGCAATAACATTTCGTAACACACATTACAGGGAGCAATCCTTCAAATAATAGAGCTTTGGAAGATTTTGTACTTTCTGAATATTATTTGCATTATTATTTCTTTAGAGAATGCAATGTATTGTAATAGTAATACAGGAAGAGAGAGAGAATTTGAATGTATGCTGTAAAAAGATGAAAATGTCTTGTGAAGATATGTCTTTTTATGCATTTATCCACTGCTCGCTTCATAATCTCTCCCATCCCAGTGTATGTTTGAGTTTGTGGGCAGGCATGAATGAACTACTAAAGTCAAGTTTAATTCATGTACTTAAACACACACACACACACACACGCACCTCTTCTTTATGGTCATGAGCCGAGCACCCTCCTGACCGAGAGAGAGGCATGAATGAGGGATCTCGAAGAGGTTAGCCACCAGTCAGACATCTATAATTAAGACTCACCACACACATAAACACACTTGATTTTTACAATATTCAAAATATATCTTGATATTTATGAATTTGCTTGACATTTTTTCAATCAGAGTAGCCATCATTTCAATCAAACAGCCATTTTTGCCAAGTAGATTAAAAAGGCGATTCTGAAGGAGCACTAAAGGGAAGAGTGTGTTTTTTTGGCTGTCGAGTTCAAATCTCCCTTAATGTGAAGGACCGTGAAGCCAATCTAATGACACAGTCTTTAGGAAACGTAATGGCCCATTAAAAAGTCCACTAAAATTATTGCAATATTTATGATGTCGCTTAATTTTATATCACCAGCAAAATCCTTTTGAATATATATTTTCCAGCCCCATTTATTTTTGACTGTAGTATTTAGACTACATTCCAGTTGTTCTGTGATTTAAAAAAAAAAATGAATTTACTACCTGATGAGGTGATTCCCTGTGAGACTGTGTGTGTGTGTGTGTGTGTGTGTGTGTGTGTGTGTCTGTGTTTCTGTTTGTGCCTCCACCCTGACAGTTATTTTTGTCTTTGCACTCCAGATGCATAATCCCACCCCATGCTGCTCCCAGAAGAAACACACACACGCATGCACTCACGCACGCACGCACACACACACACACACACACACACACACACACACACACACACACACTCCTTAGACGAGGCATGGATGTAGTGAAAATGCATTAATTAAAAATATCCATATGCTATCTAATGTCTCATTATCATATTTTTTTACTGTGTTCAGAATACATTTCTAGAGTGCTTCCACGGTGATATACTCGGCTGGTGCTGATTGGCGGAAACCTAAATGATGCGCTGATTCTTCACCATGGCCCAGGAGGCTCTGTGGAAATACCCACAATCCTCAGCTCCCTGGTGAGTGTGACTGCCTGCTCATCGAATTATATCTGTTGAGTGTGTGTGTGTGTGTGTGTGTGTGTGTGTGTGTGTTTGCTTTACCCTATGATTCATTTTAAAGATATGATGTGCAATGCTGCACAAAATTGAAATTGAAGTGACACATTTGAGATAATGCAAAAATGTAAAGACCCCTTGAAAAATGTGAAATGTCCATGTGAAATAGCTTTGAGGCCAGCTGATACATTTTGATAGAATTACATTTTAGCAGAAATAGCCATTTATCCATTTATAATTTAAAGTCTTTACATTTGGAAATTTTTTTAAATAAACCACCTGTTGATGTATAAGCAAGTACAAATTCAAGGTTTAAAGCTCTGATCTTACTATTTAAAAATAAAGAAGGTATGAGCCCTTTGCAATGTCCCACCCAAACTTTCTGTTTCAATTGGAAATACATCCAAACTGCACTCGATAAGCCATTTTATGGGGTCTTAAGTTGCACTATGCAGTCCCTCCAGGAATTTTCGATCTTATGATTGCAAGAATTTATGCAAATTCAACCAATCTCCACATTATTTGCGGTAGCTTGCCATTTTGTATAATGTTTTGCATAAACTGTGAATCTGAGGTAATCCGAATGCTTGCTCCATATTGACAGCGGCAAAACAAGTGCTTAAAAAGCTTGAAGCAGTCGAGACCAGTCGAAATGGACAGTCGCTATTGTTTAATCTCCACAGTAACAGAGTAAACATGTACTCTTTGTCTCATATTCTGCTAGTATGAACCCGCAACAGCCAAGAATGTAATTTGCCATTACACGAATGTTAAAGTGGGTAAAATTGGCGCATGCATCACAGCTAGTTTTTAATCTTTACGTACAAGTTGCAAGTTGGTGACGGCCTCAGTTCATTTCGAGTGCTCACAATACGCACTGTTGCACTGGAAAATGAGACTCAACATTCGGGATACATGTTCATGATTGGCATTTTTATATTAGCAATCCCCCTGGAGCAACCTGGAGTTAAGTGCCTTGCTCAAGGACACAATGGTGGTGGGTCTAGAACCAGCATCCTTCTGATTACCAGATTACCAGTTATGTGCTTAGACCACTACACCACCACCAATTGCATTGCATTGTAAAATAATTAAGGGTCTTTCATTGAACTCATATTAGCCATATCTCAGGTTTCACATCTTAAATGTTGTAATGCACTAAAATAATTACAGACAATTGCACTTATAATGTCATTGACTCAAATTGGACAAGTATACTATGATTATTTGTGAGTTTTAAGTGCACAAAAAAACGCTGCAAATGGCATAGCAATTTTTTAGCTGGTCATTTTTGTCCACAATAATCAGGAAAAAGTGCAGAGAAATCCTGGTGGGACTGACTATGTACTGGATCAATACAATCTGCATGCATGGCGTTGTATTTCTATGCATGTGTTGTTGGTGGATGGACTTCAAGGTCTGCAGATGATGAAAGAAGCTCATTGTGTTATTTCTTGCAGATTTACACTGACAGCGTCTCAGGCTCAAGGAGACAACCTGCCCAAGGTCTGGCAGCACTCTGTGTCGGTATCTGATTTGTGTCCAACTGTCTTAATGTGAGTACTTGGATATGTGCATGTCATTGGTTAGACCCATCTCGCATTGAGTGTGATGTCTCTATGAACTGCTTTGTGCATGTTTGGGAAACTCAGCTCATCTTTCAGCATTAACGTGATTTAATTTAGTCCTAAATCAAATCAGAGGAGGAAACACTGGGTTGTGGGTCAGCTATAAGTTGTTTTCAAGTCCCTCCTGATTAAGTTGATTTTAAATGTGTTAATTCAGTTTTGTCCCACAGAAGCAGCACAGTCTGTAGTGCAAGTCATATAGGGCAGTGGTGGCTCAGCGGTTAAGGCTCTGGGTTACTGAAGGTCAGGGGTTCAAGCCCCAACACCACCAAGACACCACTGTTGGGCCTTTGAGCAAGGCCCTTGAACCTATCTGCTCCAGGGGCGCTGTATCATGGCTGACCCTGCACTCTGACACCAGCTTAGCTGGGATATGTGAAAAATAAATAATTTCACCATGTTGTATGTATAATGTGTGACAATTGATCAATTTATTTATTAAGTCTTGAACAAAAGCAAACAAATGTTTTATGAACTTTGTTGCAGAAGCAGTCCTATTGTTGATCTCATTTAAATAATGAAATCATGAGAAATCATATTTTCTTTAATCTTTTGAGATATAATGTAGGAGTTCAGTGTATTATAAACAGGGTTGGGGAGTAACGGAATACATGTAACAGGATTACATATTTAAAATACAAAATATAAGTAACTGTTGCTTAAATTGCATTGCGTTGGTCTCCAAGTCTTTCTTTTGTTCGTTACTCTTTGTTTATGTGGGGTTTTGATTGCTTTATCTTTTCCTTACTTTAGCTATGATGTCAGTCTGCGTGCCCTCACCACATAACTCCTCCCCCTCTGTGGATGTAGCCAATCGCAACGGGCCTCCTGCAACTCCGCCCACTTCCCTCAGCCTGCTTTCTTCACACAATCAACTGCTGAGTGATGATGTCATCAAGCAAGGCCAGGTCACACCTCCTAAGTGTAGGAAGAAGTATGCACTCACAAGCATTCAGAGCGCGATGGGCCTCGGCGAAGGCGTGACATCACCGTCGTCTTCTTCAGAAACTACTGCCAATCCAAAACTGGCCAAAAATGGTGCGAATAAGTTACGTAAAGCTGCGGAACGGCAGGATCACAACAAGAACACCACCGAAGAAGACGAAGATGGAAACTTAGTTGCTGAATCAGAGCTTAACATTGATGACGAGTTGAACGTTGAAGAATTAAGCCTTGATAGCGAGTCTAACATTGACTTTGATCCCAATAACGAGCTTGTTAACGAGGATATAAATGAGTTGGTTAATGATGACACTAACCAGGAGAACTATGTTCAGTCTGGGGAGAATTGTGATGATCTACTCATTCTGTCAGAGAAAACTGAGATTGTCTCAGACATGAAGTCCCCCGAGCATCTTAAGACCAACAGTTACCTGCAGTTATGCCTTGAAGACCTGTCATACAAACGGCCCGATATGCAGGATGATGATGTCACAAAGCAATTGCTGGAAAAAGAGAAGAATCCCTGTCTTATGTCTCCAAGGAAACAGCACAGCCCCGAGGACACACCCCTGCTGTCTGTCAGCTCTTCGTCTTCCTCTTCCTCACCAGAGACGAAAAAAGACAGACCACGGACGGGAGCCAAGACAGACCGTGCACTAAACCGTATCCAGAACCTGCCACACAGCGATGAGGAGTCCAGCTGGACCACATTGTCTCAGGACAGTGCATCACTGGACTCACCAGAAGAGAGCGGTCAGTACACTTTCACACTATGTTACGATGCTGGTCTCCTCAGCGTGGTTTTGTTTATAATTTGGCCCACTGTAGTGGAGATGGTGCGCTTCTGTGATGTGTGTGGTTTTCAGTTTGACTGAAGTGTGTTGGCACAAGGGTTTTTGTGTGTTTGGACTTTTCACTGGAGTGTGATAGGTATGCACAGGCAGCGTGTCAGTAAGTGACTGGTTTTCTTTTTGGGCAAAGAAGTGAAGCTGTGGTAGAAAGGATTTCAAAATTTGTGAACAGCATGTATCACTGTATCAAAATTTTTATGATATTGAGATTTGAGAGTTGCAATGAAGAAAAAGATATTCAGTGAATAACAACTTAAATTTACACCTGTTCTTTACAAGTCATATGGGAGTATGAACATGCTAACAAATTTAACGTTGAAGGTTGCGTAAATGATCACATAATTTGCCTTTTGGCTGAACCATTCTTTTTCAAGTACTCGCAACTAGGCTTCAGATCGTTGCCTTTTTCATGCATCAATAATCAGAAATTGTCCCGGTTATCTATCTATATCAGCATTTTGTTTTCTGATATAAAAGGGCTACCCATTCCAGAATAGTCTTGTCTCTTTATACATATTTCTCAACACAATTTTAGTAAAGTGTGAGTGTCAGGGTAAACTCCGGTTACTCTCCACCAGGTTAAACGGCTGCAAATCGTCGACTATAAACATAGCTAAAAAATGTGTTAGCTTCTTGGCCTGGGTTCAAAGCTTCAAAGTGTTTTTTTGCCTTTCACTGCACATATCTGCCATTCGCCATGATATCTGTTCATATGGAACATTGGCCAACTCCATCAACCCAGAATCTGAAATGATTTTGTCCTTTTCCCGATACTCTACAATTTGTTTATCTGCCATAACATACAACATAATGCACAATGTAACACTATGCGAAACTTCAGCTGCATCAATGTAGAGGGTGCCAGAGGTGACGATTACTTTGTATTAAGTACAGTATATGTTACATCACCACCTTGTTGTCTCCCAAAGCTATTGTGCTAAGTTCAACGGAAGGCCAACTGACTGTGAATGGGAAAGTGCAAAATTAGGCTTCTAATTTAAATGTTGGCTTATGTTAATATATTGATGCCTCAAAAACATATAGAGAAAATAATGTTTTATGACATTTTTACTTGTAACCCAAATGTAGTGTATTTGAACATGTTTTTCGTTAGTTAGTTTATTTGGTGTTTCCAGTAAACCTACTCAGAGTTTATAAATGGTGCAAGTTGCTCAGCTTGTTGTATTTTCTCTGCAGTGAGTATGGAGTGGTGGTGGCGTAGTGGGCTAAAGCACATGACTGTTAATCAGAAGGTCTTTGGTCTGATCCCCACAGCCACCACCATTGTGTCCTTGAGCAAGGCACTTAACTCCAGGTTGGTCCGGGGGGACTGTCCCTGTAATAAGTGCACTGTAAGTCGCTTTGCATAAAAGCGTCTGCCAAATGCATAAATGTAAATGCATAAATGGACAATTTGCCTGTTTCTGTGGCAATGACCGAGACTCCTCTCTGCCCCATCTGTCACTCAACCTAGGCTGCCAGTGACTTTGTCAATGTCTCTCACACTGTAGTCAGAAAAAGTTCACAGTTGTGTGGCAGGAATGTTTGGCCAGCGA